>NC_134693.1:11685744-12003244 GCF_050947455.1 Rhinoderma darwinii | reverse complement strand
ATACAGAAGATACCCAGGTTATACCAGCATGCTCTATATCACTATATACAAGAAGATGTATAAATTATACCTGCGGTACATATATAATTATATACAGAAGATACCCAGGTTATACCAGCATGCTCCATATCACTATATACAAGAAGATGTATAACGTATACCAGCTGTACATATATAATTATATACAGAAGATACCCAGGTTATACCAGCATGCTCCATATCACTATATACAAGAAGACGTATAACTTATACCAGCTGTGTATATATATATATATAATTATATACAGAAGATACCCAGGTTATACCAGCATGCTCCATATCACTATATACAAGAAGAAGATGTATAACTTATTCCAGCTGTACATATATAATTATATACAGGAGATACCCAGGTTATACCAGCATGCTCCATATCACTATATACAAGAAGATGTATAACTTATACCAGCTGTACATATATAATTATATACAGGAGATACCCAGGTTATACCAGCATGCTCCATATCACTATATACAAGAAGATATATAACTTATACCAGCTGTAAATATATAATTATATACAGAAGATACCCAGGTTATACCAGCAAGCTCCATATCACTATATACAGGAAGATGTATAACTTATACCAGCTGTACATATATAATTATATACAGAAGATACCCAGGTTATACCAGCATGCTCCATATCACTATATACAAGAAGATGTATAACTTATACCAGCTGTACATATATAATTATATACAGAAGATACCCAGGTTATACCAGCATGCTCCATATCACTATATACTACACCAGCTGTACATATATAATTATATACAGAAGATACCCAGGTTATACCAGCATGCGCCATATCACTATATACAAGAAGATGTATAACTTATACCTGCTGTACATATATAATTATATACAGAAGATACCCAGGTTATACCAGCATGCTCCATATCACTATATACAGGAAGATGTATAACTTATACCAGCTGTACATATATAATTATATACAGAAGATACCCAGGTTATACCAGCATGCTCCATATCACTATATACAAGAAGATGTATAACTTATACCAGCTGTACATATATAATTATATACAGAAGATACCCAGGTTATACCAGCATGCTCCATATCACTATATACAAGAAGATGTATAACTTATACCAGCTGTACATATATAATTATATACAGAAGATGCCCAGGTTATACCAGCATGTTATATGTCACTTTATATACAGTAGATCTATGAGCAGCTTTATGGAGAGATGAGTTGATTGGTATATAGCTTTGTAAATGACCCCCAGTGCCTTCAAAATCCACTTAAGAAAGCACTACGACTCCCATCATCACCCAATAGCTGCAATAAGTATTCAGCAGCTGTTAGAGCCATGAAAGTTGTCTAGTATGTTCGGGGCTTCAAACAATACACATTCTTTATCAGGGGATTTGCATACATTATAGTGGTAACTGTGGACCCATTTTACTCTCTTTGTTTTCTTGCCGCAAAGCTGGAAGAAATCCCGAAGACTGAATATTATATCTGGTAGATAATAAAACCATTCAGATGTAAACTCTGCAAAGTCTTTGCTCCTGATTTGGGGAATTATTTGCATTCATCGTCCGTTGTGTTTTCCATCAACAATTGTACCTATCACCGCTTATCCCAAATTGTCCTCATCCTGCCCCTCCCCCTCTCTGTAACATCTGAGTATAGTTTACTGGAACCCGATCCGGCTTTCCTGTTGGGCAGATGCCAGGAGATCGCATCATAAAGTCATTTAACTGCATTTTCTATAAACTCACGCAGTGACGGGTCCATGTTGAGAGTTGTAGCCAACATAGTACAAAGATAAGGAGCTAGGGCCTGATCTATATGCAAGTAATGATCCTACATCTGTCTGCGGAGAAGCAATACCAGGGGATTTTATTATGCATTTCATTTTTGGCTGACCCCCTGGAGGTTCTCGACCACAAGGGTCTGACAATCCAGAATATATTATAAACCGACACCTGAAGTTCATCTGATGTCATATTAATTCTATCATATATATATATATATATACAGTATATCTTATAGGGTATGAAGTAGTTACAGGTCACCGTTGGGTGCAGGGCCGGCTCCAGGTGTGTGCGTGTTTTCTTCTCCAATCACGCCCAAAACCAAAAGTATAAATTCTGCTATTGGCCAAACTTGCCGCTTGCGGAGAGTTGGGAGGCCCCCATAACCAGGAAATTGGTGGGTTTGGCTGACTTTTATTTACACTTATACTATTGTGGAGTTTTCCTTTTAATGCCCTTTTACACTGGCCAATTATCGTGCAAACAATCGTTGGTATAACGCTCGTTGCCGATAATTTCCCGCTGTAAACAGGGCAACGATCAGCAGATGAACAAGCAAACGCTCAATCATCTTCTGATCGTATCGTTTTAAAAAAGTTCAATATTATGTTGCCGGCAGCACATCTTGGTGTGTAAACAGGGAGACGCGATGCCGACATGATAATGTATGGGGACGAGCGATCGGAGTAACGACCGCTTTTCCCCATCCATAGATCCTTGTGACAGGAGCAAACGACCGCCGATCAACGTTGATCGGCGCTCGTTGCACCTGCCAAAATTGGCTGGTTTAAGAATACCTTAAAGGGGTTGTCCACCACTGGACAACTGATGACCTATCCACCGAACAGGTCATCAGTACATGATCTGTGGGGGTCCGAGACCTGGACCCCGCACCGTTAAGCAGCACCGGCTGCCTCTGAGCACCGGACGTACAGCCACAGAATAGCGGTCAAGCTGCCGTACTGTAGTATTCAAGCGAACAGGAGCAGATCTGCAGTTCGGCAGCATGGCCACTATTCTATGTACAGAGCCAACTGCTTCCAGCTCCGTACATCGCATAATGGACCATAACATCCGGTGCCCGGAGGCAGCCAGAGCGGCTTAATGGTGCGGGGTCCGGGTGGCAGACCCGCACCGATGATATGCTAATAACCAATCCGGTGGATAGAGCATCAGTTGTTCAGTAGTGGACCACTACGACTCATACAGTAAAGAGGGTTTCAAGGAAACCACATTGATCGCCTATCCTTAGGATTTACCATCACTGTGTGATTGTTAGGGGTATATGTATCCCCACCGATCAGCAGAACAAAGGGGCAGTGAAACTGATTGGAGAGCCTGTGCCTATTTGTTTGGCTGATTGGTAGAGATCCCGAGGGTCAGATCTCTAACGATCACACAGTGATGGTAAATCCTAAGGATTGGTGATCAATGTGGTTTCCTGGAAAACCCCTTTAAGAGAACACCAGCCTTTTGCTTCATGATTATAATGTAAATACATAATTCCTCAAAATGTAGAAAAGGGAAAAAATTACAATCCAGCAACATGTGATAGAAATTAAATTGTTCTTGTAAGAGGAATTTTGTTATTTCGTGCGGTTAAGATTCCAAAAACGTGAACTAAAAAAGTAATACAATGTGGAAGACGAGAATAACATCATCAACGCAGAGATGATTGGTGGCCGCCCTTCTGCAGGACCATGTTCTTCGGTGACTGCTATTGAAGACATATGTGTAACCCATGAGTTATAATGGAATTAGACTTTGTTGTGTCACTTAAAGCTTTAATTCGACATTTACTTTAGGAATAATTTTAGAAAACGTGCGGATTTTTAAAGCGACAGTAACATCTGCCAACTAATGCTACTTCAAGAGGATGTGTCATATATTTATACTGCTCTGTCTGATTTCAGCGGTCTGTCACTTATTAGATAAAGCGCTGTGTTTAGAGTATTATACTCATGGCACGCTGGGTGCAATGCAGGGCTTGAGTCCCATAATATATTTATATTCTAGCTGCCCTCGACCTCCAGCCGCTCATTGACACTTCTCTCCCTATGCACTGTAATATGTTCAATTTTTCTACATCAGATGACCGTACTATTAATGGTGAACAGATGACACTTCCCAGAAAGTAAGCCCAACGTAATGTAGGCACGGACGTAATGAAGAGAGTGCATGACAAGGTGGTTTGAGTAATGCTATAAGTTGAAGGCTAAGTTTAAGGGGTTGAGGGGTTAAGGAAAA
The DNA here is from genome assembly GCF_050947455.1 of Rhinoderma darwinii. Classification (NCBI taxonomy): domain Eukaryota; kingdom Metazoa; phylum Chordata; class Amphibia; order Anura; family Rhinodermatidae; genus Rhinoderma; species Rhinoderma darwinii. The sequence goes on along the minus strand of NC_134693.1, from coordinate 11,999,165 downwards.
TGGGATTGGCCATAGGGGTGTATCCTTAAAGGAACAGTGTTACCACAACTTTTTTTTTAATATGTTAAAGATATTAGTGCTTTATTAAAAACGTTTGGATTAATTTGTGTGTTTGTGTGTTACTTTTTCTTATTTTTACACTTTTTCTTCCCTATGGGGGCTGCCATTTTTTTTTCCATTTCTGTATGTGTCGATTAACGACACATACAGACATGGAATACGGCAGCTCCAGTCCCATAGGAACTGCGAACGGGGCCCGTTCCATCCACTAACATGTACGCCGCTGTGTGGGAACGGCGCATGCGCCGCTCCCACACAGTTCAATTTGAAATGCGCGCTGTCCGGCGCCATTTTCCTGTAGACCGGAAGTCGCGGCCGGACAGTAAGATTACTACTTCCGGTCGCGGCTTCCGGACTTGTGCACATGGAGCAGCGGCAGCAGACGGAGCGGATGGACCGGAGGGAGCGGCGGCGACTGGAGCAGGTAAGGGATTTCTATGTATGTTTGTGTTTCAGTGTGTGTTTACTAGTGTATGTAAACCTACTACACTGTGTGTTAGCTCAAAAAATGGCGACACACAGTGTAGGAGGTTAGACCGTTCAATCCCCTCGTTTCTCCCGGCACTAGCCAGGATAAAGGAGGGGGGGATGCTGAGAGCTCACTAGAGCGAGGGATTTTTACCCAATTGTGCAGCATAAAGCAATGTGGTTGCTTTACCACATGCAATGCTGCAATTTTGGGAATGGCTCCATCTAGTGACCAGCAATGGGAAATATTATAAATTAGAATCCAATTGAATCCAATTTATAATATTTCCTGACTCGTGAAAAAAAATAAAAAATTAGAACAATGTTTAATCACCTACACACTAATTGTTTAACTAAAAAAAAACAAACATGTTTTGCTGGCAACACATTCCCTTTAAGTGGAGGGAGGAGTATGGTGTATATAAGCCATGGTGGGATAGAGGCAGTGTAAAGGATCTGCCAGGCACAGCGGGGTTAACTCCCAGAACTAATCAGTCAGCACCTGAGAATACATCCCTGAGACTGACTCCTGCTTCCACCATTCAGGCTGGCAGGCTTAGGAGTGGGAGAGCCTATCGTAACCTGGCCAGACTCAGCTAGCTCCCGCCCTCGGTCTATTTAAGCCTGCACTTCCTGTCCCTCGGTGCTTGTTATTGCTTGTGTTTCCCTCCTTGTGGTTTCCTGGCCCAGCTACAGCTCCTGCTATTTTTGATCCTGCTCCATACAGACCCTGGCTTACCGACTACTCTTCTGCTTTTCGTTTGGTACCTCGCACACTCCTGGCTTGACTCGGCTCGTTCACCACTCTGGTTGCTCACGGTGTGGCCGTGGGCAACGGCCCCTTTTCCTTGCTTGTGTTCCTTGTATGTTTGTCGTGTTTGTCGTGCACTTACTGAGCGCAGGGACCGCCGCCCAGTTGTACCCCGTCGCCTAGGGCGGGTCGTTGCAAGTAGGCAGGGACAGAGTGGCGGGTAGATTAGGGCTCACTTGTCCGTCTCCCTACCCCCTGCCATTACATAATAACAAGCCCATACCTAGTCTACCCCTGGTCCCTGACACCACTATGGATCCCCGTGAGACCCTGGCTCAGCAAATGCAGGGTCTCTCCCTACAGGTCCAGGCCCTGGCTCAGAGGGTCAACCAGCCTGATGCTACCCTGGTAGTTCCCCTCACCGCACCTCTTGAACCCCACCTCAAGTTGCCCGACCGGTTCTCAGGGGACCGGAGGGCTTTTCTCTCCTTTCGGGAGAGTTGTAGGCTTTACTTTCGTTTAAAGCCTCATTCCTCAGGTTCTGAGAGCCAGCGGGTGGGTATAATTATGTCCCGGCTCCAGGAAGGGCCCCAAGAGTGGGCCTTCTCCTTGGCTCCTGACGCCCCTGAACTTTCCTCCGTTGATTGTTTCTTTTCTGCTCTCGGACTTATTTATGAAGAGACTGACAGGACTGCCTTTGCCGAGAGTCAGCTGGTGACCTTAAGTCAGGGTAAGAGACCTGTTGAGGAGTATTGCTCTGACTTTCGGAAGTGGTGCGTAGCTTCTCGGTGGAATGACCCTGCATTAAGGTGCCAGTTTAGGTTGGGTCTGTCGAATGCCCTGAAAGACCTGCTAGTTAGCTATCCGTCTTCTGACTCCCTAGACCAGGTTATGGCTTTAGCGATACGACTTGACCGACGTCTCAGGGAACGACAACGTGAACGTTTATGTGTTTTCTCCTCCGACTCCCCCATGATGCCTCCCAAAGCTCCGTTCCTTCGTTCCTCCCCGAAAGATTCAGAGATACCTATGCAACTCGGGGCCTCCGTGTCCCCCCAACAACGTAGAGAATTCCGCAGGAAGAATGGTCTCTGCTTCTACTGTGGGGACGACAAGCATCAAGTGAACTCGTCAGGGGTCTCTCCTTTTTTTTGTAATTTTGGGTTTAATCCACGGTTCTCCTCCGTTTCACCTGGTAGTTCCAACAATCCTGAGGTAGAGGTCGTTCATCGGGAACTGTGCACAGTCTGGGCCCAGGTTCAGAAAAACCTAGAGGTGTCCCAGAGCGTACAAAAAACTCAGGCTGATAAAAAACGTTCTGCTAACCTCCTGTTTATGGTCGGGGATCTGGTGTGGTTGTCGTCTAGGAACTTGCGTCTCAAGGTTCCGTCCAAGAAGTTTGCTCCCCGGTTTATTGGGCCATATAAGGTCATTGAGGTCCTCAATCCTGTCTCCTTCCGGCTGGAGTTACCCCCGTCTTTTCGGATACACGACGTGTTTCATGCCTCCCTCCTCAAACGCTGCTCCCCGTCCTTGGCTCCCTCGAGGAGACCTCCTGTTCCCATCCTCACCCCGGAGGGGGTGGAATTCGAGGTGGCCAGGATTGTGGACAGCAAGATGGTCCAAGGCTCCCTCCAGTACCTGGTCCATTGGAGAGGATACGGGCCCGAGGAGAGGACTTGGGTACCCGCCCGGGATGTTCACGCTGGGGTATTGGTCAGGAGGTTCCACCTGCGTTTCCCCAGTAAGCCAGGTCCACTTAGAAAGGGTCCGGTGGCCCCTCATAAAAGGGGGGGTACTGTAAAGGATCTGCCAGGCACAGCGGGGTTAACTCCCAGAACTAATCAGTCAGCACCTGAGAATACATCCCTGAGACTGACTCCTGCTTCCACCATTCAGGCTGGCAGGCTTAGGAGTGGGAGAGCCTATCGTAACCTGGCCAGACTCAGCTAGCTCCCGCCCTCGGTCTATTTAAGCCTGCACTTCCTGTCCCTCGGTGCTTGTTATTGCTTGTGTTTCCCTCCTTGTGGTTTCCTGGCCCAGCTACAGCTCCTGCTATTTTTGATCCTGCTCCATACAGACCCTGGCTTACCGACTACTCTTCTGCTTTTCGTTTGGTACCTCGCACACTCCTGGCTTGACTCGGCTCGTTCACCACTCTGGTTGCTCACGGTGTTGCCGTGGGCAACGGCCCCTTTCCTTGCTTGTGTTCCTTGTATGTTTGTCGTGTTTGTCGTGCACTTACTGAGCGCAGGGACCGCCGCCCAGTTGTACCCCGTCGCCTAGGGCGGGTCGTTGCAAGTAGGCAGGGACAGAGTGGCGGGTAGATTAGGGCTCACTTGTCCGTCTCCCTACCCCCTGCCATTACAGGCAGCCCTCTTTCACGCTGGACAACAAAAGAAAGTTTTCCCGCCCGCCCGTTTTCTTCTGTTAGGTTGCAGACGGTGGGTTTGAGATTGTCACAGTAGCATTTGCAGTAGGAGGAGGCGTCTTTGAAGGCACGTAATGGGAAGAAGGAGAACAACATATAAGATTGTTGGAAAAGAACTCGGGGCATTTAACCCTGGGTAGTATCGTAGGGGCTGGGGAGTGGTTACGGAGCTTGTTTCATACATTGCTGATCGGCAGGGTCCTCAGGAAGGGAGGTCTTGGAGATGGTTGGTGCCCTCGGGTCAGGTGCAGCACGGCTGAAGGGCAATAGGATCCAGATCTGAGAAGGAAAAGATGGAGTGAAAATATAATGTCTGAAGTGCCTTCAAGGATCCCTTAACAGGGGAATGTTGCAGAATAGAGCAGGATGTTAATTTATGGAGTGTTTGTTATATTATGTGTTATGCTATTTGATTGCATTTGAGTATTTTTGTGTATTTAATAAACGGCTGCTGTGGCCTTTACAACAATTCAAGTTGTGGTCCCTTATTTGATTACTGGTGGTTGGAGGTCATAGATAGCAAAGGCATTAAACATACCTTGGGTCATGCCAATCGCCAGAGAAAACTCTGTGCAGACATTGAACAAGCAGGGAATGCTGGGAGATTTCATGTAATGTAATATATGTACACTACCGTTCAAAAGTTTAGGGTCACTTAGAAATGTCCTTATTTTTTAAAGAAAAGCACAGTTTTTTTCAATGAAGATAACATTAACCTCTTAACGCCGAAGGACGGATATATCCGTCCTCTGCAGCTGCTAGTTCGCGCAGGAGGACGGATATATCCGTCCTGTGATGGCGCGGGTACTGTCACTGTACCCACGCGATCAGCGGCAGGAGCACGGCTGTTATACACAGCCTGGCTCCTGCTGCAACTGCCAGAATCGAAGCGCGCTCCGATTCCGGCAGTTTAACACATTAAATGCCGCTGTCAATAGTGACAGCGGCATCTAATGTGTTTGACAGAGGGAGGGAGCTCCCTCTGGCACCCCATCGGCGCCCCCGCAAACAAATCGCGGGTCGCCGTCGGGTTTCCATGGCAGCGGGGGGTCTAACAAAGACCCCCAGGTCTGCCTTCAGCATCTGCCTGTTAGGCGATGTCGGAGGCATCGCCTAACAGGTTGCCTGTCAGTTTTACACTGACAGGCAATAATGCTTTGGTATACTAAGTATACCAAAGCATTATATATGCGATCGGCACATCGCATAGTGAAGTCCCCTGGTGGAACTAAAGGAAAAAATGTCAATCAGTTAAATAAAGTTGGTGAAAAAAAAAATAATAATAATTACAGTGAAAATCAAATAAAACTGTCAAAACAAATCACACATACACATATATGGTATCCCCGCGATCGTAACAACTTGAACAATAAAATGAACACATTAATTAAACCGCCGGATGAACGGCGTCCAAAAAAAACCGCAAAAAACAATGGCAAAATTCTCTCTTTTCTCCCATTCCCCCCATAAAAAATTAAATAAAAATTAATCTATAAATCTTATGTACCCCAAAATAGCACGAATGAAAACTACACATTGGCCCGCAACAATCAAGCCCCAATATGGCCACATTGACGGAAAATTAAAAACGTTACGGCTCTTGGAATGCGGCGATGCAAAAACAAGTAATTTTTTTCTAAAAGGCTTTTTATTGTGCAAACGTAGGAAAACATAAAACCTTTACATATTTGGTATCACCGTAATCGTGCCGACCCATAGAATAAAGTGAACATGTTATTTACGCTGCATAGTAAACGGCGTAAATTTGTAACGTGAAAATCAATGCTGGAATAGCTGCTTATTTTCAATTCTCTCCTAAAATAAAGTTAATAAAAGTTAATTGATATATTATAAGCATCTAAAAATGGTGCAATTACAAAATACAACTCGTCCCGCAAAAAACAAGCCCTTATACGGCTATATAGACGGAATATAAAAACAGTTACGACTCTTGGAATGCGACCATGAAAAAACAAAAAATAATCCTTGGTCATTAACGTGCAAAATGGCCCGGTCATTAAGGGGTTAAATTAATCAGAAATACACTCTATACATTGTTAATGTGCTAAATGACTATTGTAGCTGCAAACGTCTGATTTTTAATGCAATATCTACATAGGTGTATAGAGGCCCATTTCCAGCAACCATCACTCCAGTGTTCTAATGGTACTGTAATGACAGGGATAGGGAAACAGACAAGTGAGCCCTAATCTACCCGCCACTCAGTCCCTGCCTACTTGCAACGACCCGCCCTAGGCGACGGGGTACAACTGGGCGACGGTCCCTACACTCAATAAGTGCACGATAGACAACAGACAAGGAAACACAGAACAAAGGGAAACGGGGCAGTTGTGAGCAACAAGAGTAGTAAACGAGCCGAGTCAAACCAGGAGAGTACGAGGTGCCAAACGTAGAGCAGGAGAGTAGTGAACAAGCCGAGTCAAACCAGGAGTGTACGAGGTACCAAACGCAGAGCAGAAGAGTAGTCAGTAAGCCAGGGTCAATACGAAGCAGGGACAAGTAGTTCAAGAAGCTGCAGCAGGGCCAGGAAACCAACAGAGAAGAATCACAAGCAAGGAGGAACAGGAAAGGCAGGTATAAATAGACAGAGGGCGGGAGCTAGCTCCGTCTGGCCAGGCTGTGATAGGCTCTCCCACTCCTAAGCCTGCCATCCTGAGTGGTGGAAGATGGAGTCAGTCTCACAGACATAGAAGCAGGTGCAGACTGATTACCTATGGGCATGGATACAGAAGCTGTGCCTGGCAGATCCTTAATAGGTACATTGTGTTTGCTAACTGTGTTAGAAGGCTAATGGATGATTAGAAAACACTTGAAAACCCTTGTGCAGTTATGTTAGCACCGCTGTAAACAGTTTTGCTGTTTAGAGGAGCTATAAAACTGACCTTCCTTTGAGCTAGTTGAGAATTTGGAGCATTACATTTGTGGGTTCGATTAAACTCTCCAAATGGCTAGAAAAAGAGAGCTTTCATGTGAAACTCGACAGTCTATTCTTGTTCTTAGAAATGAAGGCTATTCCATGCGAGAAATTGCCAAGAAACTGAAGATTTCCTACAGAGGACAGCACAAACAGGCTCTAACCAGAGTAGAAAGAGAAGTGGGAGGCCCCGCTGCACAACTGAGCAACAAGACAAGTACATTCGAGTCTCTAGTTTGAGAAATAGACGCCTCACTGGTCCTCAACTGGCAGCTTCATTAAATAGTACCCGCAAAACACCAGTGTCAACATCTACAGTGAAGAGGCGACTCCGGGATGCTGGCCTTCAGGGCAGAGTGGCAAAGAAAAAGCCATATCTGAGACTGGCTAATAAAAGGAAAAGATTAATATGGGTAAAAGCACACAGACATTGGACAGAGTTAGATTGGAAAAAAGTGTTATGGACAGACGAATCGAAGTTTGAGGTGTTTGGATCACACAGAAGAACATTTGTGAGACGCAGAACAACTGAAAAGATGCTGGAAGAGTGCCTGACGCCATCTGTCAAGCATGGTGGAGGTAATGTGATGGTCTGGGGTTGCTTTGGTGCTGGTAAAGTGGGAGATTTGTACACGGTAAAAGGGATTTTGAATAAGGAAGGCTATCACTCCATTTTGCAACGCCATGCCATACCCTGAGGACAGCGCTCAATGACCCAAAGCACACCTCCAAATTATGCAAGAACTATTTAGGGAAGAAGCCGGCAGCTGGTATTCTATCTGTAATGGAGTGGCCAGCGCAGTCACCAGATCTCAACCCCATAGAGCTGTTGTGGGAGCAGCTTGACCGTATGGTACGCAAGAAGTGCCCATTAAGCCAATCCAACTTGTGGGAGGGGCTTCTGGAAGCATGGGGTGAAATTTCTCCCGATTACCTCAGCAAATTAACAGCTAGAATGCCAAAGGTCTGCAATGCTGGAATTGCTGCAAATGGAGCATTCCAAGACCAAAGCAAAGTTTGAAGGAGAAAATTATTATTTCAAATAAAAATCATTATTTCTAACCTTGTCAATGTCTTGACTATATTTTCTAGTCATTTTGAAACTCATTTGATAAATATAAGTGTGAGTTTTCATGGAAAACACAAAATTGTCTGGGTGACCCCAAACTTTTGAATGGTAGTGTATAAAGTGACTACACCAGCAGAACAGCGAGTGCAGCTCCGGAGTATAATACAGGATGTAACTCAGGATCAGTACAGGATAAGTAATGTAATGTATGTACACAGTGACTCCACCAGCAGAATAGTGAGTGCAGCTCTGGAGTATAATACAGGATGTAACTCAGGATCAGTACAGGATAAGTAATGTAATGTATGTACACAGTGACTCCACCAGCAGAATAGTGAGTGCAGCTCTGGAGTATAATACATGATGTAACTCCGGATCAGTACAGGATAAGTAATGTAATGTATGTATACAGTGACTTAACTTTTGAAGTAGAATCACTCTATACATAAACTACGAAATGATGTTTGAGGTATATGCTTTAAAACTATTATCTGTTCTCCTCCTTTGAGCCAGAATTGAGAATGTATTGTTGTATGAAAATGTATGGTTGGCGGCAACTTCCCCTGGTGAGAACCGCTGATCGTCGGGGTCTCAAATCAATCAGCTGATCCCTGCTTCATTACAAAAAGGTAAATATAAAAGAGTATCCGGCACACCAATATAGAAAAAAGGTATTTTTTTATTTTGTTTTTGTTTCTAATGCCAGTGGCAGAGTGCGACGTTTCGGTCTAGGTGACCTTCATCAGGCACTGAGCCGTGCTGGGCAACTGAATTGACGAGCGCTAGTGGTGCTGATAGCGGCTGGCCGCTGTATCATGGCCAGCCGCTATCAGCACCACTAGCGCTCGTCAATTCAAAATAAAAAAAATACCTTTTTTCTATATTGGTGTGCCGGATACTCTTTTATATTTATGTTTGGGTTGGGCCCCTATCCGTGCAAAACCTCACCCTTCCACGTATCTGGTGCTATCTGAACCTTTACACAAATTCATTACAAAAAGGGGTTGTCTTCGTGAGACATCCTCTCAACGTCTTTTTATAATGGTATTGCGCTGTAAATAAAGTCTAGAGTTTTTGTCATATATTGACATTAATACCTTTTGCGCCATCATGCCACTTTGCACTAGTAATCGATTTGACTTTGTAAACTTCTGGTGGACATAAGATAAAGAAAAATCAACACAACACAATGGAGACGTCACTGAGTCTTAATTATAGCACAGGGAATTTTAAATGCGGTTTGTATGAAGTCGGCTTTTCATAGTCAAAGAACATGTCAAGACAGATCCGGCTTTTATCTATACGCTGTTTACACTGGACTAAGTTGAAAGACGGCTGTAGAGATATGTAACTGCAACGAGGGACTGATATCATCAACCAAGGTCATTTAGTTAAGTGATTAACTCACAAACCTTATATTGTATCAATTCTGTCTGTTCTCTTCATTTTTTAAAGGGCACCCGTCACCAGGGCATGCTCTACTTAGATTGGGGCATCTGTAGTATGCCCTATAAAATCTAAAGTGGTGGCAACACCTGTACCCACAAAAGCAACACTGTAGGGGTCAAATGGAATTACATGTGACAACCCCAGATCATAGTAATGTTACAGAGAAAATCCTCAAAATTTATTTAAAGGGCAGTTCCACTAACGGATATTACCACGAGGATACTTAAAATATTCCTAAACTAAATGGTAAAGACATCTTGAAAAAAAAGTAGCCCTTCATTTATTATTGAAAATTTCACTCCCATCATGCCTAAGGATGGAATAAATGTTTTACATTTTCTTCATCATGGGTGGAGCTTTGTCCTGTGCTCATTGTCGCCCTCTGCTGGGTACTGTCGCTTCTCAGCCGCGTTCATGTATTGGCCTACAGATACATTGTAATGACCCCGGTCACGGACCACCACCTCCCCTTACTTATTGACGGCCGAGACCGCAGACCTTCCTCCTCTGGCCGACATCTCCTTCCCCGGAGATGTCAGCACATCCGGCCGCTTTGTCCTGCAATATCCGCGAGGGGGCGCGCGCTGGTTCCCGGCCTTAAAGGGCCAGCGTGCGTATATGTAATTAATTATTTCCCAGATCACCCTGGACTATAAAAAAGGCCCTGCCCTTTTACTCCTTGCCTGAGCGTTGTTATAGTCTTCCCATGTTCGTATTGCAAATGGTCCCCTAGTGTTATCCTGCTCCCAGTGTTCCCAGGCCTTGCTACCTGTATCCCGTGCTGTGTTTTATTCCTGAGCCTATCTAGTTTTGGAGTCGTGTTGTGCCGCCTGCTGGTATACACCACATCTGATGTCATCTGCCATCCCTGGTATCATCCGCCATGTCTGGCGTAACCTGCCACGCCTGCTGGTATAAACCACGTTTGGTGTCATCTGCCATTCCTGGCACCATCCGCCACATATGGCGCCACCAGCCACATCTAGCCCCATCCGTGCCAGAGCATCTGCCCCCGTCTGGACTATCTCAGGTACCCTTGTGCTACGAACTTCTTGTATAGACTTTGCATAGACTGTGACTTGGCCAGCTGCCTCTCCACTATGGCGGAGCGTCCTAGTGGGTCCACATACCCCTAGATCGTGACATACATTTATTACTAGTCTTGTATGGCATGGCTATACATGCAGAATTTTTTGGAGTGGATATTGTATTACGGACTCAAGACGATCATAGGAGCATTGATCATGTGAGCAATAAGACCAAATTAGGTTTTGTACCAATGGTCGGTGATTCCATGGGAAGAAAGCATTTATTGGGGTAATTTTTTGGGAAATCATTGTGGGGCAAACCAAAAATTAAATTGTACTGGCGCCTGCTACAAACAACTTGATTTTTTATTTAATAAATACCTATAACTGTATGTGAAGACAAATCAAATCTCCCAAAAGGGAAAAATAATGACACCAAGTACAGTAAGTAACTTGCAAAAAATATAAATTCTTTATTACAATATACATAAGAACATGTTGGCCATCAGGACCTAAAAACCACAGACAATTAAAATATACAATGTGGAGAACATGAGGCTACTCAGAATGGCCTATATTCAACATTCAATAATACCGGACAGGGTCACTATGACAGTCATGCTATAAATGTACAGTACAAGGATAACCGACACCACAAAATGTGTCTCCAGAAAGCATGCTGAAACAGAACAATGTAATACAGACCCTGTAAAAAATAGTATACACGAGAGACTTGTAGCTAACACTGAAATCTCAGTGTAAATAAAGTGGTATAGAGACCAGGGTATCACCAAAAATCAGAGTAGGTCCCAGAAGCCATACCAACCCGTGTATTGCATATCAAGCCAAAAATGAGCTCCACAGCAAGAGCCCCGACGCACGTTTCGCGGTAGCTTTTTCAAGGGGTACTGACTAGTAAGGTGACCGGCGTTGTATTTATACTCAGTGGTGGGAGAGGTTTATTCAGAGATAGCAAATAGCAGCACGACATTCTCAAATCCCCAATGCTGAACACCTGAAATGTACCAGGTGTTCTACATTGGTGAATCAGCATGTCTAAAGTTACCTGAATGCTGATCGGTAAGCAGCAAACACCACCATTGCAAATGTCCAGTGTAGGTCTCAAGGAATGTAAACGCGCATGCGCGTGCGCATCAGACCGCAAGCGCCGCAGACAACAGATGTAATAGCTTATATATGACGTATCACACCATAGTGGCCATTTTAAGTATGGGCAAGGACAATACGAGATCAACTTATATGGCAAGAACCAGTATAGGGCATATGTATCACGATCCGATTTTTTATGTGAGAAACAGAATATAAATATACAATGGAACTCTAATGTCTCAAAATATAAACAATAATACATATATAGAAAAAATATACATAATTTGATAATACATCAAACATAGTGTCATACTGTCATTTCATAAAACCATCAATACAAAAAAGACCATATATTGACTTATATATATACAAAAATAAATATATATAACATATAGTAAACCGGGGAAACAATTTATGAAAGAATATTATTTCATAAAAAATAGTAATAAATAATTAATGATAGTGAGAAGTGAGTGAACACACGTGCACAGTGTGGTGATAAAATAAAAAACAAAATAAATAAAGTGAAACACACGTGACAAGACCGCAGTTAAAATACAATTCTATTTATTAATATAAATAATACATACAATAATGTAACAGATGTACAATGTGATATGTTCTAATATGCTCAAAAAAATTATAATGATAAGACATATGTGATTTTATTGTTAGCATGTATATAAATAACAAGCGTGTAAAAAAAATATATATATATTGAGAGTGAATATGTGTAAACATAAATGTGAGTAAATAAAAATATAAATATAAAAAAATATATATATACAACATAACAAGTGTGATGACAAAATGTATATAAGGATATATAAAGTGGATAATAAATAATGTATAATAAATATGTGTGCAGTGTGTGCACAAACACACGAATAAAAATAAGTACCCCATGAAAAAAGCTAAAAAATGATCAAAATTTAGAGTATGTTCAAAACGTATTGTTGAATAGAGTCCAACCAAAAACATTATTCTGAGATATAATATGTGATACTTGGTATTCTATTCAGCCCAATAAATACAGATCATATGGCCCCTATAAAAAGACAAAAATGATGATATTAAAAATGCCACCAAATATGGATACAGCCAAAACGCAATAATGCTTAAACCGACAAGCCCACCAATTATTAACAGCACAGTCCAACCATACCAGTCAAATATATACAGGTTTAAAAAGTTAAAAGATAATGATGCTATAGGACCCAAAAAGAAAATATTGTTATAGGAAGGAAGCGAAGGACATTTTCTCATTGAGCCCCAGAGGCGCGCTAGTCTTCAGTTTTGTGATCCATTTACATTCGATCCGTTCTAATTTACGGAAAGTGTCTCCTCCACGTGATCCAACAATAATTTTGTCGATGCCATGGACCTTTAAATCCTGCCACTTGTTATTGTGAAAATCGCGGAAATGTCGGGGGATAGATTTCAATTTATTGATTTCTTCCCAGTTGTTACCCTCTATTGTTCCAGCCTTTTTAATGTCCCTCACGTGTTCTTGAATTCGCATTTTAAGTTCTCTTGTGGTCATGCCTACATAAGACAGGCCACATGGACATGTTGCCATGTACACTACACCAGTAGTACTGCAATTGATGAAGTGTACAATTTTAAAACTTCTTAACAGGCCATACGATCTGTATTTATTGGGCTGAATAGAATACCAAGTATCACATATTATATCTCAGAATAATGTTTTTGGTTGGACTCTATTCAACAATACGTTTTGAACATACTCTAAATTTTGATCATTTTTTAGCTTTTTTCATGGGGTACTTATTTTTATTCGTGTGTTTGTGCACACACTGCACACATATTTATTATACATTATTTATTATCCACTTTATATATCCTTATATACATTTTGTCATCACACTTGTTATGTTGTATATATATATTTTTTTATATTTATATTTTTATTTACTCACATTTATGTTTACACATATTCACTCTCAATATATATATATTTTTTTTACACGCTTGTTATTTATATACATGCTAACAATAAAATCACATATGTCTTATCATTATAATTTTTTTGAGCATATTAGAACATATCACATTGTACATCTGTTACATTATTGTATGTATTATTTATATTAATAAATAGAATTGTATTTTAACTGCGGTCTTGTCACGTGTGTTTCACTTTATTTATTTTGTTTTTTATTTTATCACCACACTGTGCACGTGTGTTCACTCACTTCTCACTATCATTAATTATTTATTACTATTTTTTATGAAATAATATTCTTTCATAAATTGTTTCCCCGGTTTACTATATGTTATATATATTTATTTTTGTATATATATAAGTCAATATATGGTCTTTTTTGTATTGATGGTTTTATGAAATGACAGTATGACACTATGTTTGATGTATTATCAAATTATGTATATTTTTTCTATATATGTATTATTGTTTATATTTTGAGACATTAGAGTTCCATTGTATATTTATATTCTGTTTCTCACATAAAAAATCGGATCGTGATACATATGCCCTATACTGGTTCTTGCCATATAAGTTGATCTCGTATTGTCCTTGCCCATACTTAAAATGGCCACTATGGTGTGATACGTCATATATAAGCTATTACATCTGTTGTCTGCGGCGCTTGCGGTCTGATGCGCACGCGCATGCGCGTTTACATTCCTTGAGACTTACACTGGACATTTGCAATGGTGGTGTTTGCTGCTTACCGATCAGCATTCAGGTAACTTTAGACATGCTGATTCACCAATGTAGAACACCTGGTACATTTCAGGTGTTCAGCATTGGGGATTTGAGAATGTCGTGCTGCTATTTGCTATCTCTGAATAAACCTCTCCCACCACTGAGTATAAATACAACGCCGGTCACCTTACTAGTCAGTACCCCTTGAAAAAGCTACCGCGAAACGTGCGTCAGGGCTCTTGCTGTGGAGCTCATTTTTGGCTTGATATGCAATACACGGGTTGGTATGGCTTCTGGGACCTACTCTGATTTTTGGTGATACCCTGGTCTCTATACCACTTTATTTACACTGAGATTTCAGTGTTAGCTACAAGTCTCTCGTGTATACTATTTTTTACAGGGTCTGTATTACATTGTTCTGTTTCAGCATGCTTTTTGGAGACACATTTTGTGGTGTCGGTTATCCTTGTACTGTACATTTATAGCATGACTGTCATAGTGACCCTGTCCGGTATTATTGAATGTTGAATATAGGCCATTCTGAGTAGCCTCATGTTCTCCACATTGTATATTTTAATTGTCTGTGGTTTTTAGGTCCTGATGGCCAACATGTTCTTATGTATATTGTAATAAAGAATTTATATTTTTTGCAAGTTACTTACTGTACTTGGTGTCATTATTTTTCCCTTTTGGGAGATTTGATTTGTCTTCACATACAGTTATACGTATTTATTGTCTGTTTTTCCTTGATATGTGTGGACGTTTACTATAACGTTTATCGTTAGGTCTGGTTCTATATAGGTATTCATTATTGATTTTTTATTTGTATGGTACTTGCATCCCACTTCTATTGAGAAGAGCCCAATTTAAACAGTTGCCCCCCCCCATCCTGATTCTAGCCGATTGGACGCTATTATCAAATTAGTTTAAGACCCCTTTAAAGGGGTTGTTCCATCCGGACAACCCCATCACATATGCCTTATTGAGTTTTGTAGACGTCACAGAGAAGGTTCCTATCCATGATCTAGAGAGACACACTAGACCATATATCTCCAGTGGACTTGACTGGACCATATATAATATGGTTGTCCATTTTTTTTTTAAGGGCATGACCACACATGGCGGAATTCCTCCGCAACTGTCCGCATCAATGCCGCACAGAATCTGCGTTGCAGATTCTGCAGCGGATCTGCACAAAATGTGCAGAAAATTGATGCGGACTGGCCGCTGCGGACTGCAGGAAAAGTGCTTCTCTTCTCCCTATTCAGTGCAGGATAGAGAGAAGGGACAGCACTTTCCCTAGTGAAAGTCAAAGAATTTCATACTTACCGCCCGTTGTCTTGGTGACGCGTCCCTCTTTCGGCATCCGGCCCGACCTCCCTGGATGACGCTCCAGTCCATGTGACCGCTGCAGCCTGTGCTTGGCCTGTGATTGGCTGCAGCCGTCACTTACACTGAAACATCATCCTGGGAGGCCGGACTGGAGACAGACGCAGGGAGTTCTCGGTAAGTATGAACTTATATTTTTTTTTACAGATACATGTATATTGAGATCGGTAGTCACTGTCCCGGGTGCAGAAACAGTTACTGCCGATCGCGTAACTCTTTCAGCACCCTGGACAGTGACTATTTACAGACGTCTCCTAGCAACGCTCCCGTCATTACGGGAGCCCCATTGACTTCCTCAGTCTGGCTGTAGACCTAGAAATACATAGGTCCAGCCAGAATGAAGAAATGTCATGGTAGTAAAAACAATACGCTCCGCAGCACACATAAGATCTGCGGACTTCATTGCGGAATTTTGACTCTCCATTGAAGTCAATGGAGAAATTCCGCCATGAGTCCGCAACCAGTCCGCCACTGCTCCGCAACAGACAGAGCATGCTGCGGACACCAAATTCCGCTCCGCAGCCTATGCTCCGCAGCGGAATTGTACGCATCGTGTAAACGAACACTGCTAAATTAAAGTGAAAGTCAATGGAGAAACGGCTCCGCTGCGGATTAACGCTGCGGAGTGTCCGCAGCGGAATTTAAGTGAAATTCCGCTATGTGTGAACCCGCCCCAATGGGGGCCATGTAATAATAAATTTGGTCTACACTAGCCATGCACAGCTTTAACCAGTTGGGACAACTCCTTTAAGTACAAACTTATATAATTAAGAATGTTCTCCTGGTGAGGGATGTATCTTTGTGCCAGATTCAGTACTATATAGTTTATATGGATTAAAAAACCTTCCACCCAGTAGTTGCAGAGCTGGGAATGAACACTGACTGCTTCTTTGGCTGATGCTGTTTTCTTTGTTTATCATGAGGGTGATGATACCGCTGAACAATAGTCAAATGGTGACCAGCCGGCCGCTTTGTGACTGCTGTTTTGTCAACACTTAAAAATCTGCCTTGGGCTTTGTTATGTAGAATAGATCAATGTGTCTTACCACTGGTCATTTACAGGTCCGTCAAGTTTGTCTCAACATGTACATCACTCAAAGCTAAGCACCATAATTAAACTTTACATGGTCTCTGTGTAAACACTAAAAGGGAATGTCCACCACTGAACACATACTCACGTAAAATGTCTCTGCATAAGAAGTTGTCAGTTAAATACATTACATTACTTATCCTGTACTGATCCTGAGTTACATCCTGTATTATACTCCAGAGCTGTACTCACTATTCTGCTGGTGGAGTCACTGTGTACATACATTACATTACGTATCCTGTACTGATCCTGAGTTACATCCTGTATTATACTCCAGAGCTGCACTCACTTTTCTGCTGGGGGAGTCACTGTGTACGTACATTACTTATCCTGTACTGATCCTGAGTTACATCCTGTATTATACTCCAGAGCTGCACTCACTATTCTGCTGGTGGAGTCACTGTATACATACATTACATTACTTATCCTGTACTGATCCTGAGTTACATCCTGTATTATACTCCAGAGCTGCACTCACTATTCTGCTGGTGGAGTCACTGTATACATACATTACATTACTTATCCTGTACTGATCCTGAGTTACATCCTGTATTATACTCCAGAGCTGCACTCACTATTCTGCTGGTGGAGTCACTGTGTATATACATGACATTACTTATCCTGTACTGATCCGGAGTTACATCCTGTATTATACTCCAGAGCTGCACTCACTATTCTGCTGGTGGAGTCACTGTGTACATACATGACATTACTTATCCTGTACTGATCCTGAGTTACATCCTGTATTATACTCCAGAGTTGCACTCACTATTCTGCTGGTGGAGTCACTGTGTACATACATTATATTACTTATCCTGTACTGATCCTGAGTTACATCCTGTATTATACTCCAGAGCTGCACTCACTATTCTGCTGGTGGAGTCACTGTGTATATACATTACATTACTTATCCTGTACTGATCCTGAGTTACATCCTGTATTATACTCCAGAGCTGCACTCACTATTCTGCTGGTGGAGTCACTGTGTACATACATTACATTACTTATCCTGTACTGATCCTGAGTTACATCCTGTATTAGGCTGGGTTCACACGTGGCGGAATTTCACTTAAATTCCGCTGCGGACACTCCGCAGCGTTAATCCGCGGCGGAGCCGTTTGTCCATTGACTTACACTTTAATTTAGCAGTGTTCGTTTAGACGAGGCGTAAAATTCCGCTGCGGAGCATAGGCTGCGGAGCGGAATTTGGTGTCCGCAGCATGCTCTGTCTGTTGCGGAGCAGTGGCGGACTCATGGCGGAATTTCTCCATTGACTTCAATGGAGATTCTAATTTCCGCAATGAAGTCCGCAGCTGTCATGCACATGTTATGTGTGCTGCGGATACGTCTTGCTTTTTTAACTTGACATTTCTTCATTCTGGCTGGACCTATGTATTTCTAGGTCTACAGCCAGACTGAGGAATCAATGGGGCTCCCGTAATGACGGGGGCGTTGCTAGGAGACGTCAGTAAATAGTCACTGTCCAGGGTGCTGAAAGAGTTAAGCGATCGGCAGTAACTGTTTCTGCACCCGGGACAGTGACTACCGATCCCAATATACATGTATCTGTAAAAAAAAATGAAGTTCATACTTACCGAGAACTCCCTGCTTCTGTCTCCAGTCCGGCCTCCCAGGATGACGTTTCAGTCTAAGTGACGGCTGCAGCCAATCACAGGCTAATAACAGGCTGCAGCGGTCACATGGACTGCCGCGTCATCCAGGGAGATCGGGCTGGATGCCGAAAGAGGGACGCGTCACCAAGACAACGGGCGGTAAGTATGAATTTCTTTGACTTTCACAAGGGAAAGTGCTGTCCCTTCTCTCTATCCTGCACTGATAGGGAGAAGGGAAGTACTTTTACCGCAGTCCGCAGCAGCTAGTCCGCATCAATTTACTGCACATTTTGTGCAGATCCGCAGCAGAATCTGCAACGCAGATTCTGTGCGGCATTGATGCGGACAGTTGCGGAGGAAATCCGCCACGTGTGGTCATGCCCTTATACTCCAGAGCTGCACTCACTATTCTGCAGGCTTCAGAGCTTAATTCTGCCAGCATTCCCTGCTTGTTCAGTGTCTGCACAGAGCTTGCTCTGGTGATTTGCAATTTGGGAAGTGTCACCTTTACAACAGGTGCTGTAAAATAATCAGATATAAGGACAACACTCTGCCCACCCCAGTGGTTTTCCTGAATCAAACAGAGATCAGCATAGGGTCCTATAGTGATCTCGTTTTGGTTTAGTAGAACCAGAGGTGTCCCGGGTGTTGCGGATCCTTGAATGCAGCCATATTACAGCCGTGTGAAACTGGCCTAAGGCTTTGTACAGACATTGTAGTTTTTTCTTCCACCAAAGCATGAAAACTCCCCCAAACAGCTGTGTGTGACCAGGTCCTTGTATGTCGTGTGATGTTTGCATGACTGCAGCACAGACATTTATCCGCCCCACAATAAAGCCCTTATATTAACACAGCCTGTTTGACTAAATAACACGAGACACTGAACACGCCGCTTTTATTTTCCGATGATTGAATTAGCGCCGAGCACATCTGACACATTCCAGGTCATAAAACCCTAATTGTGGAGATCTGTTTTTGGACTAAGGACGTCATGTGACTGCGGCCTTAGAAGAAGATGAGATTTTTTAATTCTACAGTTATTTCCAGAACAGAGTAATTTAATTACCCCTCAAATTTTTTTATTTAAAGAGATAGACACAGATAAAATGGTCCGTAGTAGAAGACAATGGGGTGAGGGAGGTGCCAAGGGCATACGTAACATAGTGGTCACCCATGCAGAAGCCATGGGGCCCAGGGGCCCAAGCAGGGACAAAGACGAGCTCTGTTTGTGTTATTTTTATTACATTTATTGCCGTCGATGCCCTTCACTTTCTATCAACTTTCAGTAAGTATAACATCTGACTGATTTTTGGTGATCCTGGGGGTCAGACAAGTGCTGAAGTGCCACTGTCGATTTACTGCAGCACCCAAAACAGCGCCACTCTCAGCCATGTGGCTGTGTCTGGTACAGCGCTCATAGACATTGAATGTAGCAGCGTGGCGCATATGTGACCACCGCTCTATTCAAAGTCCTCCTCACACCGCACCCCTGTTCTAGTGATCGGTAAGGGCCCCAGTAATCAGACAAAAAAATGTTTGATAAATTTGTAAAAAAAAAAGAGACAGACAAATAAAATAAAGTATAAACTATTTTTTTTCCATTAAAACTTTATTTATTGCATAAAAGAGATAAAACATTGAAATACTATTCATATTAAGTATCGCTGTAACTATAATGACTCGCAGAATAAAGTTAACACATTATTTATACCGCACGGCAAACGGCGTAAAAAAATAGACCTGAGAAAACAATGGCGGAATTGCTTTTTTTTTTTGTGTGTGCGTTGCTCCCCATGAAATGTATAAAAGTTTAACACTAAGATATTTGTTCCTTAGAATGTTGCTATTAAATAATACAACTTGTCCTGCAAAAAACAAGCCCTCGTATATGTACGTAAATAATGAAAAAATATAAAGTTTCGCTGTCGGAAAACAGTGAGGCAAAATGTCGTCAAGGTCAAAATTGGTGGTGTCCTAAGGGGTTAAAAAACTGTGTTTGAATGTGAATGAATGTGAATAGTCCTCAAAACTGTGCAGAGCCCAGCAGTGAAATATAGTATCATGTCGCCATCTAGTGTTAGAATGTGGAATATTCACTCTTCGTAAAAAGGGTTTGTTCAGATTCAGGTAAGTAAAACGTCTCACACAACAATCATTACATTCTATATTATACTCCAGAGCTGTACTCACTATTCTGCTGGTGGAGTCACTGTGTACATACATTACATTACTTATCCTGTACTGATCCTGAGTTACATCCTGTATTATACTCCAGAGCTGCACTCACTATTCTGCTGGTGGAGTCACTGTGTACATACATTACATTACTTATCCTGTACTGATCCTGAGTTACATCCTGTATTATACTCCAGAGCTGCACTCACTATTCTGCTGCTGGAGTCACTGTGTACATGCATGACATTACTTATCTTATCCTATAGTCACAGCCTGTATTATACTTCAGAGTTGTAGTCACAATTTGGTTAATTGTTATTGGAAACAGTCAGCAAGCTTGTTGACAGACACAGAGAAATAAGCAAACAGAGCTCTGAATTAAAATGGGTAGTCCACTTTAAAATGCAATAGGACTGCTTCTACGTGTAATATTGGATGTATCAGTAGGTGGGGTCGGATTCATCAATGGTGGCAGTTCCAGCTTTATCTAAAGTTCTAGATTCCCAATAAATAATTGCTATAAAGAAGTTTGGGGTCTGTTAATACTTAGATATAAGCTACCTGCACTCAGTCTTCCAGTAGTTCAGTGCTGAGGGTATTAGTCCAAGCGACTAAATTGTCCACTTCTTCCTCCAGTGGTTCTCCGTCCCGAGCAGATCCTGGATATGATGAGGTCTTGTTGTCTATGTGATGCCTCTTCTCATAGTATCTCTCTGTATCCGGTTCTATATCTGCGATGGATCCAAATTTCCGAGTTTCTAATGGGAGGAAATAAAAATAAGATTATAATTAACCAAGCAAATAAAATCACTGGTGATCACATGAACATCTCCATCTCAAGCTCTACAGCATGAGAACGCTGCAAACAGCTCCTCATATCTCAGCTTCTTGGACCCCTGTGTGTATGTTTTCAGCAGTTCTCAGATTTTGGGGTGTGGTCCATACTGTAACATGTGCCATATTTTTTTAATCGTGTGCAACATTTTCCACGTCAAAATACTTGCAGCATGTCCTGCAAAGTTTTTGAATTTTGTAAAGAATGTTCCCAGAACATAATCAGGGAAAAAACACCAGGAAAAGTTTGACTAGTGGATATAAAAGTCCACCCTGCCCTCTAGTGTTCACTTTTAGAAGCACAGGGTTTACTAAACTTTTTGGTATGGTGCATGCATTATATGTATTACTTTCTCTCCTGTCCCTTCATGTTCCTCAGCATCGCTCCTTGTCCCCACATTGTACTTCATACCTGACAATCTGCACAGCAAACATTCCCGGGCATCTTCCTCTCTTAGAGAAGGGATTGTTCTTGTACGGTCACTAAGAAGTCCATGGATAATGATGCTGTATCTGCAAATGTATATAATTATATATGTACAGCTGGTATAACCTGGGTATCTCCTGTATATAATTATATATGTACAGCTGGTATAACCTGGGTATCTCCTGTATATAATTATATATGTACAGCTGGTATAAGTTATACATCTTCCTGTATATAGTGATATGGAGCATGCTGGTATAACCTGGGTATCTTCTGTATATAATTATATATGTACAGCTGGTATAAGTTATACATCTTCCTGTATATAGTGATATGGAGCATGCTGGTATAACCTGGGTATCTTCTATATATAATTATATATGTACAGCTGGTATAAGTTATACATCTTCTTGTATACAGTGATATGTAGCATGCTGGTATAACCTGGGTATCTCCTGTATATAATTATATATGTACAGCTGGTATAAGTTATAGATCTTCTTGTATATAGTGATATGGAGCATGCTGGTATAACCTGGGTATCTTCTGTATATAATTATATATGTACAGCAGGTATAAGTTATACATCTTCTTGTATATAGTGATATGGAGCATGCTGGTATAACCTGGGTATCTTCTGTATATAATTATATATGTACAGCTGGTATAAGTTATACATCTTCTTGTATATAGTGATATGGAGCATGCTGGTATAACCTGCGTATCTTCTGTATATAATTATATATGTACAGCTGGTATAAGTTATACATCTTCTTGTATATAGTGATATGGAGCATGCTGGTATGACCCGGGTATCTTCTGTATATAATTATATATGTACAGCTGGTATAAGTTATACATCTTCTTGTATATAGTGATATGGAGCATGTTGGTATAACCTGGGTATCTTCTGTATATAATTATATATGTACAGCTGGTATAAGTTATACATCTTCTTGTATATAGTGATATGGAGCATGCTGGTATAACCTGGGTATATTCTGTATATAGTTATATATGTACAGCTGGTGTAAGTTATACATCTTCTTGTATATAGTGATATGGAACATGCTGGTATAACCTGGGTATCTTCTGTATATAATTATATATGTACAGCTGGTATAAGTTATACATCTTCTTGTATATAGTGATATGGAGCATGCTGGTATAACCTGGGTATCACCTGTATATAATTATATATGTACAGCTGGTATAAGTTATACATCTTCTTGTATATAGTGATATGGAGCATGCTGGTATAACCTGGGTATCTTCTGTATATAATTATATATGTACAGCTGGTATAAGTTATACATCTTCTTGTATATAGTGATATGGAGAATGCTGGTATAACCTGGGTATCTTCTGTATATAATTATATATGTACAGCTGGTATAAGTTATACATCTTCTGTATATAGTGATATGGAGCATGCCGGTATAACCTGGGTATCTCCTGTATATAATTATATATGTACAGCTGGTATAAGTTATACATCTTCTTATATATAGTGATATGGAGCATGCTGGTATGACCCGGGTATCTTCTGTATATAAATATATATGTACAGCTGGTATAAGTTATACATCTTCTTGTATATAGTGATATGGAGCATGTTGGTATAACCTGGGTATCTTCTGTATATAATTATATATGTACAGCTGGTATAAGTTATACATCTTCTTGTATATAGTGATATGGAGCATGCTGGTATAACCTGGGTATCTTCTGTATATAATTATATATGTACAGCTGGTATAAGTTATACATCTTCTTGTATATAGTGATATGGAGCATGCTGGTATAACCTGGGTATCTTCTGTATACAATTATATATGTACAGCTGGTATAAGTTATACATCTTCTTGTATATTGTGATATGGAGCATGCTGGTATAACCTGGGTATCTTCTGTATATAATTATATATGTACAGCTGGTATAAGTTATACATCTTCTTGTATATTGTGATATGGAGCATGCTGGTATAACCTGGGTATCTTCTGTAGATAATTATATATGTACAGCTGGTATAAGTTATACATCTTCTTGTATATAGTGATATGGAGCATGCTGGTATAACCTGGGTATCTTCTGTAGATAATTATATATGTACAGCTGTTATAAGTTATACATCTTCTTGTATATAGTGATATGGAGCATGCTGCTACAACCTGGGCATCTTCTGTATATAATTATATATGTAAAACTGGTATAAGTTATACATCTTCTTGTATATAGTGATATGGAGCATGCTGCTACAACCTGGGTATCTTCTGTATATAATTATATATGTACAGCTGGTATAAGTTATACATCTTCCTGTATATAGTGATATGGGGCATGCTGGTATAACCTGGGTATCTTCTGTATATAATTATATATGTACAGCTGGTATAAGTTATACATCTTCTTGTATATAGTGATATGGAGCATGCTGGTATAACCTGGGTATCTTCTGTATATAATTATATATGTACAGCTGGTATAAGTTATACATCTTCTTGTATATAGTGATATGGAGCATTCTGGTATAACCTGGGTATCTTCTGTATATAATAATATATGTACAGCTGGTATAAGTTATACATCTTCCTGTATATAGTGATATGGAGCATGCTGGTATAACCGGTGTATCTTCTGTATATAATTATACATGTACAGCTGGTATAAGTTATACATCTTCTTGTATATAGTGATATGGAGCATGCTGGTATAACCTGGGTATCTTCTGTATATAATTATATATGTACAGATGGTATAAGTTATACATCTTCTTGTATATAGTGATATGGAGCATGCTGGTATAACCTGGGTATCTTCTGTATATAATTATACATGTACAGCTGGTATAAGTTACACATCTTCTTGTATATAGTGATATGGAGCATGCTGGTATAACCTGGGTATCTTCTGTATGTAATTATATATGTACTGCTGGCATAAGTTATGCATCTTCTTGTATATAGTGATATGGAGCATGCTGGTATAACCTGGGTATCTTCTGTATATAATTATATATGTGCAGCAGGTATAAGTTATAAATCTTCTTTTATATAGTGATATGGAGCATGCTGGTATAACCTGGGTATCTTCTGTATATAATTATATATGTACAGCTGGTATAAGTTATACATCTTCTTGTATATAGTGATATGGAGCATGCTGGTATAACCTGAGTATCTTCTGTATATAATTATATATGTACAGCTGGTATAAGTTATACATCTTCTTGTATATAGTGATATGGAGCATGCTGGTATAACCTGGGTATCTCCTGTATATAATTATATATGTACAGCTGGTATAAGTTATACATCTTCTTGTATATAGTGGTATGGAGCATGCTGGTATAACCTGGGTATCTTCTGTATATAATTATATATGTGCAGCTGGTATAAGTTATACATCTTCTTGTATATAGTGATATGGAGCGTGCTGGTATAACCTGGGTATCTCCTGTATATAATTATATATGTACAGCTGGTATAAGTTATACATCTTCCTGTATATAGTGATATGGAGCATGCTGGTATAACCTGAGTATCTTCTGTATATAATTATATATGTACAGCTGGTATAAGTTATACATCTTCTTGTATATAGTGGTATGGAGCATGCTGGTATAACCTGGGTATCTTCTGTATATAATTATATATGTGCAGCTGGTATAAGTTATACATCTTCTTGTATATAGTGATATGGAGCGTGCTGGTATAACCTGGGTATCTCCTGTATATAATTATATATGTACAACTGGTATAAGTTATACATCTTCCTGTATATAGTGATATGGAGCATGGTGGTATAACCTGGGTATCTTCTGTATATAATTATATATGTACAGCTGGTATAAGTTATACATCTTCTTCTATATAGGGATATGGCACATGCTGGTATAACCTGGGCATATTCTGTATATAATTATATATATGTACAGCTGGTATAAGTTATACATCTTCTTGTATATAGTGATATGGAGCATGCTGGTATAACTTAAGTATCTCTTGTATATAATTATATATGTACAGCTGGTATAAGTTATACATCTTCTTGTATATAGTGATATGGAGCATGCTGGTATAACCTGGGTATCTTCTGAATATAATTATATATGTACAGCTGGTATAAGTTATACATCTTCTTGTATATAGTGATATGGAGCATGCTGGTATAACCTGGGTATCTTCTGTATATAATTATATATGTACAGCTGGTATAAGTTATACATCTTCTTGTATATAGTGATATGGAGCATGCTGGTATAACCTGGGCATCTTCTGTATATAATTATATATGTACAGCTGGTATAAGTTATACATCTTCTTGTATATAGTGATATGCTGGTATAACCTGGGTATCTTCTGTATATAATTATATATGTACAGCTGGTATAAGTTATACATCTTCTTGTATACAGTGATATGGAGCATGCTGGTATAACCTGGGTATCTTCTGTATATAATTATATATGTACAGCTGGTATAAGTTATACATCTTCTTGCATATAGTGATATGGAGAATGCTGGTATAACCTGTTTATCTTCTGTATATAATTATATATGTACAGCTGGTATATGTTATACATCTTCTTGTGTATAGTGATATGGAACATGCTGGTATAGCCTGGGTATCTTCTGTATATAATTATATATCTACAGCTGGTATAAGTTATACATCTTCCTGTATATAGTGATATGGAGCATGCTGGTATAACCTGGGTATAGACTGTATATAATTATATATGTACAGCTGGTATAAGTTATACATCTTCTTGTATATAGTGATATGGAGCATGCTGGTATAACCTGGGTATAGACTGTATATAATTATATATGTACAGCTGGTATAAGTTATACATCTTCTTGTATATTGTGATATGGAACATGCTGGTATAGCCTGGGTATCTTCTGTATATAATTATATATGTATAGCTGGTATAAGTTATACATCTTCTTGTATATAGTGATATGGAGCATGCTGGTATAACCTGGGTATGTTCTGTATATAATTATATATGTATAGCTGGTATAAGTTATACATCTTCTTGTATATAGTGATATGGTGCATGCTGGTATAACCTGGGTATCTTCTGTATATAATTATATATGTACAGCTGGTATAAGTTATACATCTTCTTTTATATAGTGATATGGAGCATGCTGGTATAACCTGGGTATCTTCTGTATATAATTATATATGTACAGCTGGTATAAGTTATACATCTTCTTGTATATAGTGATATGGAGCATGCTGGTATAACCTGGGTATCTTCTGTATATAATTATATATGTACAGCTGGTATAAGTTATACATCTTCTTGTATATAGTGATATGGAGCATGCTGGTATAACCTGGGTATCTTCTGTATATAATTATATATGTACAGCTGGTATAAGTTATACATCTTCTTGTATATAGTGATACGGAGCATGCTGGTATAGCCTGGATATCTCCTGTATATAATTATATATGTACAGCTGGTATAAGTTATACATCTTCTTGTATATAGTGATATGGAGCATGCTGGTATAACCTGGGTATCCTCTGTATATAATTATATATGTACAGCTGGTATAACTAATACATCTTCTTGTATATAGTGATATGGAGCATGCTGGTATAACCTGGGCACTTTTTTAATTTTATAATGATATACAAGAAGGTCCCATTGGTGTTGTGGGTGGATGTTTTCCTTGGTACTTACGTTTTATTTCCATTTCTTATCTCTTCCATGTCTTTAGATCGTGTTCTTGATTCTCTGTATTCTGTTATAGACAAACATTTGTGCTTCGAAGTTCAGGGTAACAGTTGCCATTTTTACCACAAATACAACATAAGCAGAAGCCCCCTAGTTTTCTCCTCCGTCCCACAATGACACGCCCCTTTCACAAGCCCCACCCCTTCCATTCCAAGTGTCCCAAATTTCTGTGGGGCACTCCCATTATACCGAAAAGGTTAAAGGATATGAAAATTTAACCCTGGAATATTCCACGTAACTTACTTGTATGTTTTATAGCCTGGACAGTTTTTGATGTGGCAATTTCCTTCCACGTCTTGTGGTAATTGTCAAAGGAGACAGGTTTTATCTTCCTGAAATAGCAAATCCGGTGTCATGATCAGAAGGATGACATATGATATAAAACACAGGGGCCGAAACTGGTGCAGACAATATTATGGGGTAAGATATATAAAACTAATGCAACATTTTCGATTGCTAAATACAGCTCAGACTTGGTGCACACTCACAGGGGTCCTGGAAGATGAGATATGAGGAGCTGTTTGCAGGGTACTCACACTGTAGAGCTGTTTTTATTGGCCTGTGCTGCATGTGATATGAAGGGAACACTTTGCGCCCCGTGATTTACTTTGCCTGACTAACCAAACTTTATTGCAAATAGCTCCCCATATCTCAGCTTCTGGACATGAAGATGAGTAGGATATTTTGGCTCTGTTCAGTTTTAGTCTTTAAAAAGGTATTTATTACTTTGCTTCCATGGTTACAGACTACAAACAAACCCTGTGTAGTCTGATCTAGTAGTCATACTCCCCTCCATCTGTCCTATATTTCTTGCGACCAAACATTTGAAGGTTTGATAAGAGGTTGGGAACAGACTGCAGGATCAGACTACACAGGATTTGTTTGTAGTATGTAACCATGGAAACACACAGGTGTGCATGGTAGCTGTAGACACAAAACGGTGGGAGGTTTTTAAGTCTATTCGCAAATCTACTTCATTTGTTAGGTTTGTATTAGATGCATTAAAGCAAAGAAACAGCTGATTGCAGCCAATATCATCACTTGGAGTCAGGAAAATTACGAATTCAGTTTTTTTCCTAGTAAATCTCCTTCACTGTGTAATGAATCCTATGTCACAGCTTCAGTTTTTCAGGATCCGTGATGGATATTATGGATTTTTTATGGTTCATCGTTATCTGTTTTTAAATGTTACCTACTGACTTATAATGGATCCGCCAGGTCCCAGTTTTATCCCTATTTGCTATGCAGCACACAATCCAGGGGCGTACGCACAAATCATAGAGCCCCATAGAAAAACTTAGTATAACCCCCACTGAGAGTTCGGACAAATGTACTACTTTTTTTAAATAAGTTATTTTTCACCGTATTTTGACTTATCCTTATAGGGGTCAGAGGTCTTGTTTTCAGACGTAGGGGCGGCTCCGTTAATGCTGGCGCACCATGTGATCGCCTGTATCCCCCCCCTCTCATGCCGCACGCCATAATTTATTCACAGAGTGCACGCTTTGTTGATGAATCTGGCTTAGGATAAAAATGCCATGGAGGATATGCCATAAATGTCTGATAGACGCGGGTCGGCTGCTTCCGTAACTCCCATTGCCGCCTCATGGGATGGGGGACCCCTTTTTTGGCATAGGTGCGGGTCACAGAGGTGAGACTTGCATCTATCAGACATTTACAGCATATCCTGTGGATATTCCATAAATGTCTGTGAGGAGAATACCCCTTTAAGACGCGTGTGTCTTTTAATAAATTAGGTGCAATTCTCGACAACTGCCTTCTCCAATTTCATTGGTGCAAAATATGCCATTATTAATAAAAGAGGGCCAATGTCTCCACACATACACATTTATCTGCAACCATTCAAGCCAGGGAAGATGTAGATATTGATGTGGATGGTGATTTGAGTCCACACCAGTCCTCCATGATGAGGGGAGCGAACACTCTCAGTAGTCTTATATCTCAGCATAGGAGTGACAACATTTAGGTCTAGTTTTAGGGGGTGGCACACCTGGCAATCGGCCTTTCCTAGAGTGGCCCATGAACTGGACTTTCAGGAGCAACCTGAGAGCGGAGCACGTCAACATTCACTGCTCTGGACCACCAAGAATTTTACCATTAAAGGGTATGTGCACCTTTGAGAAAGCGTTTTTTTAAAATATATATATATATATAACAGTGTATCACTGTGTTTGGTGCAACTTTCTAATTACATTTTATTAAAAATTATTTTTACTTTTTGAGATACAGCTGCTTTGTATCCTGTATACAGAGCAGCTGTATCCAGCGCTGTGACCTGTACCCGTCAGGTCAGCAAGATTGACGGGTTCAGTGTCACCGGGTCCTGCGTGATCCACCTGTTATCGATCACATCTAAGTTATGAACTTAGATGTGATCGGAAACCGCTCGATCCTGCGTGTCTGACCCGCTGCCACTAAACCCGTCATTGCCTCTGATATGACGGGTACAGGTTTCAGCGCTGGATACAGCTGCTCTCTATACAGGATACAAAGTAGCTGTATCTCAAAAAGTCACAAGAATTTGTAATAAAATATAATTACAAGGTTGCACCGATCACACTGATACACTGTTTTATTATTATAAATACCCAAAAACTTTTCAAGAGTGTACATAGTCTTTAAATCTTTCACAACTTTACGCTTTATATGGCAGAATTATTTGGGCATTGCATTGTGTGGGGCATATATGGCAGGGTCAGGTGGGCACTATACGGTATAATTATTTGTATATAGTATAGAGTTATCATATGGGCACTGAATGGTAGTATTGTGTAGTCATCGTATAGAGGAATTACTTTCCACTGTATGGCGGTATTACGGTATAAATATTCAGGTAAAAAGTTCATATGTATCTGTGTTTTGTGTACAGTATATATATATATATATATATATATATATATATATATATATATATATATATATATATATAGATATATATAATGTGAAATTATGAGAAGTGGTGGGGGGGGGGGGGGGGCTACTTTTCTTCTTGCCCAGGGCTCCATTTTCTATAAGGGTATGTGCACACACACTAATTACGTCCGTAGTTGACGGACGTATTTCGGCCGCAAGTAGTGGACCGAACACAGTGCAGGGAGCCGGGCTCCTAGCATCATACTTATGTACGATGCTAGGAGTCCCTGTCTCGCTGCAGGACAACTGTAATCATGTTTTCAGTACGGGACAGTAGTTCCACGGAGAGGCAGGGACTCCTAGCATCGTACATAAGTATGATGCTAGGAGCCCGGCTCCCTGCACTGTGTTCGGTCCGGTACTTGCGGCCGAAATACGTCCGTAAATTACGGACGTAATTAGTGTGTGTGCACATACCCTAAAACTGTCCCTGACAATAACGTTGATCTATAAAGTATTAAACCTAAATCCTGTTTGATATTGCTATTTACAGTATGTTGTGGAGTTGCAGGGCAGGGGCGCAGCCACCAGGGGGCACTATCAGAATACTATTTGTCAGATATTTCCATGGCACATTGCAGGCAGGTTTTATGTTTGTTTATTTGTTTTGTGAAGAGAAAGAAAATAAAATGTGTGCGCCCCGGGAAACAGTAAATCCAGTGGCGGATTAAGTAGACCATGGGCCCTGGGCTGTTAACCAAACTTGGGCCCCCCTTCCTCACCGCCGCCCTGCCGCGCCGTAACTATTTTTGACACTACTTTTTTGGGCAAGCATTAACAGTGTTACGATTTCCCTTGTCACAGGGCTGTGTCCCTACATACTGACAGTATCACACTGTGCAGGGACACATCCTCCTGACAAGGGGAATTGTCTATCAGTCCTGGACTGCAGAAAGACTTTTTGTGAAATACAAGGATTCCTATAATAAACATGTCAGGAGAGGTGACAGATTCTCTATAAATCTAGTGACTCACAGGTGACGACGTCTCAGATTCTAGTAGTTTTTTTCCTCTTTTCTTCACCATCCGGTCCAGCGCTCATGACGACTTCTCCTGGCCATGACTCATTTCTGCAGAATTTGCCACTCAGACGTCTCCTCACTTTTCCAACATTTCCACACCTATAAACGAAAATAAAGTTATCATGGTGCCACATACTGTACTCCTAAATATAATAGCACCAAACACTGCGCGCCTGAATATAATACCACACACTGTAAAACACCACATACACACAGCCCCTGTAGATATTACACACCCCCATAGATATCGCCATACACAGCCCCCTCTATATATCACACATCCTCCCCGTAGAGAGCGTTACACACAGCCCCATATAGATAAACTTTATGAATAAAAATTGTAAAATAGCAAAAAAGGTGTGTATAAAAACGATAAAAAACGAACCCTGCATTGTCTACGGAAAAAACGTCGCAAAAATCACGTCGTTTTTATTTATTTTTTATAAAAATGTGTGTTTGGTGCAACTTTGTAATTACATTTTATTAAAAAATATTTTCACTTTTTGAGATACAGCTGCTTTGTATCCTGTATCCGTCAGGTCAGCAGGACTGACAGGATCAGTGACACGCAGGATCCACCTCAAATCTATCACATCGAAGATTATAATTTAGCGCAGGGCCCGTTTCACTGATCCCGTCAGTCCTGCTGACCTGACGGATACAGGATACAAAGCAGCTGTATCTCAAAAAGTGAAAATATTTTTTAATAAAACGTAATTACAAAGTTGCACCAAACACACATTTTTATAAAAAAGAAATAAAAACGACGTGATTTTTGCGACGTTTTTTCCGTAGACAATGCAGGTTTCTTTTTTTTTAGCGTTTTTATACACACCTTTTTTGCTATTTTAGAATTTTTATTCATAAAGTTTAAAAATAATAGTAAAAAAATAATCTTTTTTACGTTTCAGCTATTTTTTTGGGTAATAACATAGTTTTACCCTAAAATAGACCTTTTATTTGTAATCGTCATTGTTTACCGTAAATGTTAATATATTACATGTCTATATTAGGGTAATTGGGTCAGCGCTTGCGTTACAACAATGATTGGCGAGGTGGACGGACGGTTTTTATTGGGGTGGGTATTTTATGTGTATTTATTATTTCATTTTTTTTGCACTTTACTTTCCTATTTTTTTATTACTGTGGTCTGTTCCTCAAAGGTCAAAAAAGACCTTTGGGGAACTTTATATATATTTTTTCTTTCTTTTACACCATGTTTTTCCCCTGTAACTGGAGCTGCACAGCAGCCCCAGTTACAGGGGAAATCAGCCCTCTCATAGTGACGATTGTCACTAATAGGGCTGTGCTGGGTCTAGTTAGACCCAGCAGCAGTCTGCCACTAACGGCACCCGGCGATCATGTGACCAGTCACATGATCACCGGGAGGAATAGAGACAGCGCCGCTGCTGCTGTCTCTATTCCTATACACAGCGTTCATTGAACGCTGTGTAAGAAGACATCGGAGAAGACAGAAGCAGCGAAAGCTGCTTCTGTCTTTTCCTCAGGGTCCCCGGCAGTCACTGACAGCCGGAGACCCGATCGCGCGGGCAGCAAGTTAAAACCCGAGCCGTAGAAAGTCTATGGCTCGGGTTTTAAGGACCCGTCCCTGACCGCTGGCCGTAAAAATACAGCCAGCGGTCGGGAACCAGTTGGGAAGGAGGATAAGCCTGCTGTACTGACCTCAGCGCCGGTGACCGACCGTCTTGCAGATTCGGAGTAACAGAACAGCCGTCCCTCGCTGTTCTGTTACTCAATGGCGGCGGCCCGCACTTGTCAGGGAGGCGTGTCCTACCCCTTTCCCGGCCAATTCCCTGCTCCTCCCCTCATCTTCGTTAGTTAGCAGCGCTAGCGCGCTGAATAAGTAACTTTGCAAGATGATGTGCGGTTCGGGCTGCCATGGGCCCCCTGGGAGCCTCGGGCCCCGGGCGGCCGCCCGAATCGCCCATATGATAATCCGCCACTGAGTAAATCGCTTCTGCACCAGGAGACTCCAATGTTCTGTTCGGATATTTTCAGTAGAATAATCCAGAGCGGAGATTTCCTGTAAACCAAGAATATGATTCCTGTGCCTGTACAACATACGACCAGGTTCACACGGCGGCAGCGTTACCGACTCATTCATTATATGTAGAAATTAAGGGAGACCTCGTGATCCCCAGACAAGTTACTGTAATGGGTCACTGTGGTTGGATCTATTAAGGGGGCACCAGGACTTGCTCTGTTATGGGGACTCATTGGGTGTAACTGTTAAGTGAACACTGTAGCTGACTCTGTTACGGGTGCACTGTGGTTGTCACTGTCATGAGGACATTGTGGCTTTCACTGTTATGGGGAACTGTGGTTGTCACTGTTATGGGGAACTGTGGCTTGCTCTGTTATGGGGACACTGTAGTTAACTCCGTTATGAGGGCATTGTGGCTTTCACTGTTATGGGGAACTGTGGTTGTCACAGTTATGGAACATTGTGGCTTGCTCTGTTATGGGGACACTGTAGTTAATTCTGTTATGAGGGCATTGTGGCTTTTACTTTTATGGGGAAACCAACGGTGGTTGTCACATTTATGGGGCATTGTGGCTTGCTCGAGAATGGGGACACTGTGGTTAGCTCTGTTATAAGCACATTGTGGCTTTCACTGTTATGGGGGAACTATCGTTGTCACTGTTATGGGGAAGTGTAGATGTCTCTTTTTGTGAACACTGTAAATGGCTCTCTTATGGGGGCACTGTGGTTGTAACTGTTAAGGGGCAGTGTATAAGACCTACTTATGTAAACACTGTAGCTGGTTCTGTTATTGGGGCATTGTTGCTTGCTTTGTAATGGGGGCACTAATGGGGGGCACTGTGAAGGGGCTCTGTTATGGGGCATTTGGGCAAGCTCTTTTATGCCATTTTGTGCCATTGTGGCTGTCACTGTTATGGGGTACTGCAACTTATTCTATTATAATGGCTTTGTCATGGGGGCACTGGGATTGACTATTATAGGGGCAATGTTATGTGGCTGCAGGGCCGCCATCAGGGGGGTATTAGGGGTAGTAGTGTAGGGGGCCCGGCCAAACTTAATTGAAAGGGGGGCCCAGCAACTGCCGCGACTTGCCTTTGGTAGAAAAAAACAGGCCCCTGCAATGGGGCCTGTTTTTTTCACCAAAACAATGTCGTGAGCTGCGGGCCCCCCTCTCGTTTAACACCGCCGTGAGCTGCGGGCCCCCCTCTTATCACCGCCGCGAAACACCGCCCGCTTGCGCGCGTACGAGCGAGCGCGTGAACGACCGCAAGCGCGCGCGTCCAGGCGCGCCGCCGAGAGGGAGGCGGTGCGCCCGCAACACAAGATCCAGGGGGAAGGACAGGACAGCACAGCCACACTGGACAGCGGCGCAGTCTACTTACCTGCTGGCCCACCTCTGACTCGTCCTCCTCCTCGTCCGACTACGCCTCCTCGTCCGACTCCGCCTCCTTGTCCGACTCCGCCTCCTCCTCCTTCTCCAGAGCGTGGCTGCGTAAGGAGAGGGGGAGGAGTCTAGTTGTTGCGCGGCGGCAGTTCTACGATCCCCGCCATTTTCTGGAGCCTGGCTGGAGGTGAAGGATGACATCTGGACCGAAGACATCGCCTGAAGAGGACTGGAGTGGGAGCAGCTCTTCTGACACGGTGAGTAAAGTGTCTCAAAGTGCTGTTTATGTATGGCCCTGTTCACACAGAGTATTTTGCAGGCCGAAAAAATCTGCCTCAAAATTCCTTAAAGAATATTGAGGCAGATTTTGACCTGCCCACACTATCTTGCCGCGTTTTTTGCTGCGTTTTTTGCCCGCTGCGATTGAGGACAGCAGACAAACGCAGCAAAAAATGCATTTTCTGCCTCCCATTTATTTCGATGGGAGGTCAGAGGCAGAACCGCGGCAAGAAAGGACGTGCTGCTTTTTCTTTTTTCCGCGACTGGCTCCCATTGATTTCAGATTAAATCAATGGGAGGCGGTTTTGGAAGTTTTTTGGTGCTGATTCTGACGCAGTGTCCGAGTCAATATCAAGGCCCAAAAACTCTGTGAACTGGGCCTTATTGTTAGGGCTTATTCAGACGATCGTGTAATACATCCGTGCAACGTGTGTGATTTTCACGCGCCTCGCACGGACCTATGTTACTCTATGGGGCCGTGCAGACTGTCAGTGATTTTCACGCAGCGTGTGTCAGTGTGTCCGCTGCGTAAAACTCACGACATGTCCGATATTTGTGCATTGTTCGCGCATCACGCACCCATTGAAGTCAATGGGTGCGTGAAAATCACGCCCAGCGCTTCCGCAGCCGTATAAACTATGAATGAAAACAGAAAAGCACCACGTGCTACAAACATACAAACAGAGTGTCATAATGATGGCGGCTGCGCGAAAATCACGCAGCCACGCATCATACGCTGCTGACACACAGAGCTGTTATGACCTTTTGCATGCACAAAACGCCACGTTTTTGCGCACACAAAAAGCACACGCTTGTGTAAATCCGGCCTTAGTGTAGGAACACACTAGGCGTGAACGCTGCGGATTTTATGCAACACATTTTATTGTGGATAATCCGCAGCGTATTACAGTCGCAGCCGAGTGGATGAGATTAGAACAAATCTCATCCACACGCTGCAAAAATAATGGACCTGCCGTGTGGCTTTTGGCTTTTTAAGCCGCAGCTTGTCAATGTATTCTGCAGAATCGCCGCTCCTCTGTTGCGGAAATGCTGCGGTTCTGCCGCAAAAATCACACATGAGAAAAAAAAAAGGTACTTTTTTACATTTATAAAAAAGTTTATACTTACCCCGGCCGTAGTCCTGGTGACGCGATCCTCTATTCTTAGCGCAGCCCCGCCTCCTGTCATGACGTTTCATCCCATGTCACTGCTGCAGCGGTCACATGGTCTACAGCGTCATCCCAGGAGGCGGGGCTACGTTCAGAAGAGAGAGATGCGTCACCAGGACTACGGCCGGGGCAAGTCTAAACTTTTTTTTCCCTGCAGGATTCCCGCAGCGGACATGCCTCACGAAACCTGCGCCACTATTTGGTGCGGTTTTGCTGGCGGAATTCCCTGCGGCTACCGGGGCAGATAAGCTGTGTAGTTTTACTCAGCATATCCGCCTAGTGTGTCCCTTATGATGTCGCTCCTGGAGCTGCTGCCGCTCTCTAAATAGGCAGTTGGTCCAGTAGAATTTGGAATTATTTTTTTTTGTGAACCAGCTTAAAAACATACAAAACTTTTGTGTTAGGGCCTGTTCACATCACTATTCGCTTCCGCTCCGGGGTTCCGTCTGAGGTTTCTGTCGGGTGAACCCCGCAACGGAAAGTGAAAGTGACAGCACAGCTTCCGTTTCAGTCACCATTGATCTCAATGGTGACGGAAACATCGCTAATGGTTTCCGTTCGTCACCGTTCCGGCAGGTTTTCGGACGGAATCAATAGCGTAGTCGATTGCGCTAATGGTGACGGAAACGGAAGCTTTCACTTTCCGTTGCGGGGTTCACCCGACGGAAACCTCAGACGGAACAGAAGTGAACGGTGATGTGAACAGGCCCTAACAAAAAAGTTTTGTATTTTTTTAAGCTGGTTCACAAAAAAAAATAATTCCAAATTCCACTGAACCAACTGCCTATTTAGAGAGCGGCAGCAGCTCCAGGAGCGACATCATAAGGGACACACTAGGCGGATATGCTGAGTAAAACTACACAGCTTATCCGCCCCAGTAGCCGCAGGGAATTCCGCCAGCAAAACCGCACCAAATAGTGGCGCAGGTTTGGTGAGGCGTGTCCGCTGCGGGAATAATGCAGGGAAATAAAAGTTTCGACTTGCCCCGGCCGTAGTTTAGGTGACGCATCTCTCTCTTCTGAACGTAGCCCCGCCTCCTGGGACGACGCTGTAGACCATGTGACCTGCAGCAGTCACATGGGATGAAACGTCATGACAGGAGGCGGGGCTGCGCTAAGAATAGAGGATCGCGTCACCAGGACTACGGCCGGGGCAAGTCTAAAATTTTTATAAATTTAAAAAAGTGCCTTTTTTATTTTTTCTCATTTGTGATTTTTGCGGCAGAACCGCAGCATTTCCGCAACAGAGGAGCAGCGATTCCACAGAATACATTGACACGCTGCGGCTTAAAAAGCCACACTGCAGGTCCATTTTTTTTGCAGCGTGTGGATGAGATTTGTTTAAATCTCATCCACTCTGCTGCGACTGTGATACGCTGTGGATTTTACACAATAAAATGTGTTACATAAAATCCGCAGTGTTGATGCCTAGTGTGTTCCTACCCTAAGGCCGGATTTACACAAGCGTGTGCTTTTTGTGTGCGCAAAAACGTGGCGTTTTGTGCATGCAAAAGGTCATAACCGCTCCGTGTGTCAGCAGCGTATGATGCGTGGCTGCGTGATTTTCGCGCAGCCGCCATCATTATGACACTCTGTTTGTATGTTTGTAGCACGTGGTGCTTTTCTGTTTTCATTCATAGTTTATACGGCTGCGGAGGTGCTGGGCGGGATTTTCACGCACCCATTGACTTCAATGGGTGCGTGATGCGTGAACAATGCACAAATATCGGACATGTCGTGAGTTTTACGCAGCGGACACACGGACACACGCTGCATGAAAATCACTGACCGTCTGCACGGCCCCATAGGGTAACATAGGACCACGCGAGGCGCGTGAAAATCACTGACAGTCTGCACGACCCCGTAGAGTAACATAGGTCCGTGCGAGGCGTGTGAAAATCACGCACGTTGCACGGATGTATTACACGTTCGTCTGAATAAGCCCTAACAATAAGGCCCAGTTCACAGAGTTTTTGGCCCTTGATATTGACTCGGACACTGCGTCAGAATCAGCACCAAAAAACTTCCAAAACCGCCTCCCATTGATTTAGTCTGAAATCAACGGGAACCAGTCGCAGAAAAAAGAAAAAGCAGCACGTCCTTTCTTGCCGCGGTTCCGCCTCTGACCTCCCATCGAAATCAATGGGAGGCAGAAAATGCATTTTTCCCTGCGTTTTTTGTCTGCTGTCCTCAATCGCCGCGGGCAAAAAACGCGGCAAGATAGTGTGGGCAGGTCAAAATCTGCCTCAAAATTCGGTGCGCGGTT
The DNA here is from genome assembly GCF_050947455.1 of Rhinoderma darwinii. Classification (NCBI taxonomy): domain Eukaryota; kingdom Metazoa; phylum Chordata; class Amphibia; order Anura; family Rhinodermatidae; genus Rhinoderma; species Rhinoderma darwinii. The sequence continues at coordinate 11,960,830 of NC_134693.1, read as the reverse complement.
CCAGGCGGTCGCGGGTGCGCATGCGCGGGAGTTTGCGGGTGCGCGCGATCGGTCGCACGGGCGGCAGTGTTTCACGGCCCCCATGACGACCCCCATGCTACCCAGGGCCGCCATCAGGGGGGGTATTATGGGTACTGATGTGAGAGGCCCGGCAAAACCTAATTGAAAGGGGGGCCCGCAGCTCACGACATTCTTTTGGTGAAAAAAACGGGCCCCATTGCAGGGGCCTGTTTTTTTTCTACCAAAGGCAAGTCGCGGCAGTTGCCGGGCCCCCCTTTCAATTAGGTTTGGCCGGGCCTCTCACATCAGTACCCATAATACCCCCCCTGATGGCGGCCCTGGGTACCATGATATAGTGCTGGACGGAGTACCGTTAACAGGCGGTGCCACGGTAGGGGGGCCCAGAAAATTTAGCTGTAGGGGGCCCTGAAATTCCTGATGGCGGCCCTGTGTGGCTGATTCATTTATAGGGGATTCGTTATGTGGGCACTGGGTTGACTATTATAGCGGCTCTGTTATAAGGGCTCTGTTATGGGGGCTTTGCGGTTTGCTCTATTATAGGGGCTCTCCTATGTGGGGACTGTGGTTGATTCTATTAGGGCTCTGTTAAGTGGGCATTGCGGTTGACTATTATAGGGGCTATGTTATGTGGGCACTGTGGTTGACTCTATTATAGGGGCTCTGTTATGTGGGCACTGTGGCTGGCTCTATTATAGGGGCTCTGTTATGTGGGCACTGTGGCTGGCTCTATTATAGGGGCTCTGTTATGTGGGCACTGTGGCTGGCTCTATTATAGGGGCTCTGTTATGTGGGCACTGTGGTTGACTCTATTATAGGGGCTATGTTATGTGGGCACTGTGGTTGACTCTATTATAGGGGCTATGTTATGTGGGCACTGTGGTTGACTCTATTATAGGGGCTCTGTTATGTCGGCACTGTGGTTGACTCTATTATAGGGGCTCTGTTATGTGGGCACTGTGGCTGCCTCTATTATAGGGGCTCTGTTATGTGGGCACTGTGGCTGGCTCTATTATAGGGGCTCTGTTATGTGGGCACTGTGGCTGAGTATTATAGAGGTTCTGTTATGTAAGTACTGTGAACGATTCTATTATAGCGGCTTTGTTTTGGGGGATCTGTAGCTGACTCTGTTATGAGGCTTACATATGAAAAATTTACTACAGTATGATCCAAGAAGCACAACAGAGACATCTTATACCATCAATATGTTATTACAGTGTTAATAAACTGATCAGTTTCTTAAACTAGTTACTATCATGATGAAATGAAAGTCCTAACAGGCACACAATATTAATATCAGATCCATCAACAGCAGCTTGTTGATAAATTCCAATCATGAACAGTGTAAATAAAAAATAAAAATAACTGAAAATAGCAAAAGATGTGACAAATATATATTACAAACTGCTGCATCTTACATTTGATGACTATGAAGGAATAAGGGGGAGATTAATTTGATGTAACGAGAAAGTATTACAAACCTGGGTGTAGTTGTGGAGGCCGGGGCAGGTGTCCTTATCACAACGCTTTCTTGTATTGAGCCATCTGCAAAATAATTTCCACACAATCATAGAAAGCTTCAGCCAGAGAGCATGAGATAGATAGATAGATAGATAGATAGATAGATAGATAGATATAGAGAGAGAAAGAGAGAGAGAGATAGATAGATAAATAGATAGATAGTGTTAAGGATCTGCCAGGCACAGCTTCTGTATCCTCGCCCATAGGTAATCAGTCTGCACCTGATTCTATGTCTGTGAGACTGACCCCATCTTCCACCACTCAGGATGGCAGGCTTAGGAGTGGGAGAGCCTATCACAGCCTGGCCAGACGGAGCTAGCTCCCGCCCTCTGTCTATTTATACCTGCCTTTCCTGTTCCTCCTTGCTTGTGATTCTTCTCTGTTGGTTTCCTGGCCCTGCTGCAGCTTCTTGAACTACTTGTCCCTGCTTCGTATTGACCCTGGCTTACTGACTACTTTCCTGCTCTGTGTTTGGTACCTCGTACACTCCTGGTTTGACTCGGCTTGTTCACTACTCTCCTGCTCTGCGTTTGGTACCTCGTACACTCCTGGTTTGACTCGACTTGTTCACTACTCTCCTGCTCTGCGTTTGGCACCTCGTACTCTCCTGGTTTGACTCGGCTCGTTTACTACTCTTGTTGCTCACGGTGTTGCCGTGGGCTACTGCCCCGTTTCCCTTTGTTCTGTGTTTCCTTGTCTGGTTGTCTGTCGTGCACTTACTGAGTGTAGGGACCGTCGCCCAGTTGTACCCCGTCACCTAGGGCGGGTCGTTGCAAGTAGGCAGGGACTGAGTGGCGGGTAGATTAGGGCTCACTTGTCTGTTTCCCTATCCCTGTCATTACATAATCACAAGCCATATACCTACTCTACCCTGGTCCCTCACACTACTATGGACCCCCTTGAGACCCTGGTTCAGCAAATGCAGGGTCTGTCCCTACAGGTCCAGGCCCTGGCTCAGAGGGTCAACCAGCCTGATGCTACCATGGTAGTGCCCCTCACCTCACCTCTTGAACCCCACCTCAAGTTGCCTGACCGGTTCTCAGGGGACCGGAAGACTTTTCTCTCCTTTCGGGAGAGTTGTAGGCTCTATTTTCGTTTAAAGCCCCACTCCTCAGGTTCTGAGAGCCAGCGGGTGGGTATTATTATGTCCCGGCTCCAGGAAGGGCCCCAAGAATGGGCCTTCTCCTTGGCTCCTGACGCCCCTGAACTTTCCTCCATTGATCTTTTCTTTTCTGCTCTCGGACTCATTTATGATGAGACTGACAGGACTGCCTTTGCCGAGAGTCAGCTGGTGACCTTACGTCAGGGTAAGAGACCTGTTGAGGAGTATTGCTCTGACTTTAGGAAGTGGTGCGTAGCTTCTCGGTGGAATGACCCTGCCTTAAGGTGCCAGTTTAGGTTGGGTCTGTCGAACGCCCTGAAAGACCTGCTAGTTAGCTATCCCTCTTCTGACTCCCTAGACCAGGTTATGGCTTTAGCGGTACGACTTGACCGACGTCTCAGGGAACGACAACGTGAATGTTTATGTGTTTTCTCCTCTGACTACCCCATGATGCCTCCCGAGGTTCCGTTGCTTCGTTCTTCCATGGAAGACTCGGAGGTACCTATGCAACTCGGGGCCTCCGTGTCCCCCCAATAACGTAGAGAGTTCCGCAGGAAGAATGGTCTCTGCTTCTATTGTGGGGATGACAAGCATCAAGTGAACACCTGTCCTAGGCGTAAGAATAAGCAGCCGGAAAACTTCCGCGCCTAAGTGATCATCGGGGAGGTCACTTGGGCGCACAGGTATTTCCCGTAAATATGAAACGTAATAAAATCTTGCTTCCCTTTCAGGTCTCTTTTGGTGGTAGGTCTGCTACCGGCAGTGCCTTTGTGGATTCAGGGTCCTCTACTAATATCATGTCTGTGGAATTTGCTATGTCTCTAGCTATGCCTTTGATTTATTTGCCTAAACCTGTCCCGGTAGTGGGTATCGACTCCACTCCTCTTGCTAATGGTTATTTTACTCAGCATACCCCTGTTTTTGAACTCCTTGTTGGCTCCATGCATTTGGAGCAGTGCTCTGTACTGTTGATGCAGGGATTATCGTCCGATTTGGTTTTAGGCCTTCTCTGGTTGCAGTTGCATAATCCCACGTTTGACTGGAATACTGGGGAGCTTACCAAATGGGGTAATGAATGCTTGACGTCATGTTTTTCTGTTAATTCTATTTCTCCCCCTGAGGAGGTGAACACGCTACCTGAGTTTGTTCAGGACTTCGCTGATGTTTTCTCTAAGGAGGCCTCCGAAGTGTTACCTCCTCATAGAGAATACGATTGCGCTATCGATCTGGTACCAGGAGCTAAGCTCCCTAAGGGTAGGATATTTAATCTCTCTTGTCCCGAACGTGAAGCCATGAGAGAGTATATCCAGGAATGCCTGGCCAAGGGTTACATTCGCCACTCTACTTCTCCGTTAGGTGCTGGCTTCTTCTTCGTAGGGAAGAAGGATGGTGGTCTTAGGCCGTGCATTGACTACCGTAACTTGAACGGTATTTCCCGTAAATATGAAACGTAATAAAATCTTGCTTCCCTTTCAGGTCTCTTTTGGTGGTAGGTCTGCTACCGGCAGTGCCTTTGTGGATTCAGGGTCCTCTACTAATATCATGTCTGTGGAATTTGCTATGTCTCTAGCTATGCCTTTGATTTATTTGCCTAAACCTGTCCCGGTAGTGGGTATCGACTCCACTCCTCTTGCTAATGGTTATTTTACTCAGCATACCCCTGTTTTTGAACTCCTTGTTGGCTCCATGCATTTGGAGCAGTGCTCTGTACTGTTGATGCAGGGATTATCGTCCGATTTGGTTTTAGGCCTTCTCTGGTTGCAGTTGCATAATCCCACGTTTGACTGGAATACTGGGGAGCTTACCAAATGGGGTAATGAATGCTTGACGTCATGTTTTTCTGTTAATTCTATTTCTCCCCCTGAGGAGGTGAACACGCTACCTGAGTTTGTTCAGGACTTCGCTGATGTTTTCTCTAAGGAGGCCTCCGAAGTGTTACCTCCTCATAGAGAATACGATTGCGCTATCGATCTGGTACCAGGAGCTAAGCTCCCTAAGGGTAGGATATTTAATCTCTCTTGTCCCGAACGTGAAGCCATGAGAGAGTATATCCAGGAATGCCTGGCCAAGGGTTACATTCGCCACTCTACTTCTCCGTTAGGTGCTGGCTTCTTCTTCGTAGGGAAGAAGGATGGTGGTCATAGGCCGTGCATTGACTACCGTAACTTGAATAAGGTCACTGTAAGGAACCAGTATCCCCTTCCTTTGATTCCTGATCTCTTTAATCAGGTTCAGGGGGCCCAATGGTTCTCTAAGTTTCATCTATGGGGGGCGTATAACCTTATCCGCATCAAAGAGGGGGATGAGTGGAAGACTGCGTTTAACACGCCCGAAGGTCATTTCGAATACCTCGTCATGCCCTTTGGGTTGTGTAATGCTCCCGCGGTCTTCCAGAATTTCATAAATGAGATTTTAAGAGATTACCTGGGGGTATTTCTTGTAGTGTACCTTGAAGACATACTTGTGTTTTCCAAGGACTCCCACATTGAGCATGTCAGGAAGGTGCTCCAGGTCCTTCGGGAAAATAAACTGTTTGCGAAGACCGAAAAATGTGTGTTTGGGGTGCAGGAGATACCATTTTTGGGTCAAATCCTCACTCCTCATGAATTCCGCATGGACCGCGCCAAGGTCCAGGCTGTGGCGGAATGGGTCCAACCTGCCTCCCTGAAGGCGTTACAGTGCTTCTTGGGGTTCGCTAATTTTTACAGGAGATTTATTGCTAACTTCTCGGTCATTGCTAAGCCTCTTACGGACCTCACTCGCAAGGGTGCTGATCTCCTCCACTGGCCTCCTGAGGCTGTCCAGGCTTTTGAGGCCCTTAAGAAGTGCTTTATCTCGGCCCTGGTGTTGGTTCAGCCCAACCAAATGGAGCCATTTATCGTGGAGATTGACGCGTCCGAGGTGGGAGTGGGGGCTGTCTTGTCCCAGGGTACCAGGTCCCTCACCCATCTCCGTCCCTGTGCCTACTTCTCCAGGAAGTTTTCGCCCACTGAGAGTAACTATGATATTGGCAACCGCGAACTCTTAGCCATTAAATGGGCATTTGAAGAGTGGCGCCACTTCCTGGAGGGGGCTAGGCACCAGGTAACGGTCCTTACCGACCACAAGATTCTGGTTTTCCTAGAATCGGCCCGTAGGCTAAACCCGAGACAAGCTCGATGGGCGTTATTTTTTCCCAGATTAAATTTTTTGGTTACCTATAGGGCTGGGTCTAAAAATATTAAGGCTGATGCACTGTTGCGTAGCTTCATGGCCAGCCCTCCTTCGGAGGAAGATCCTGCTTGTATTTTGCCTACAGGTATAATCATTTCCTCTATTGATTCTGATTTAGTCTCTGAAATTGCTGCTGATCAAGGTTCAGCTCCCGGGAACCTTCCTGAGAACAAGCTGTTTGTTCCCCTGCAATTCCGGCTAAGGGTACTTAGGGAAAATCATGACTCCGCACTATCTGGTCATCCAGGCATCCTGGGTACCAAGCACCTCATTGCCAGAAACTATTGGTGGCCTGGGTTGCCTAAAGACGTTAAGGCCTACGTCGCCGCTTGTGAGGTTTGTGCTAGGTCCAAGACTCCCAGGTCCCGACCAGCGGGCTTACTACGTTCTTTGCCCATTCCCCAGAGACCTTGGACCCATATCTCCATGGATTTTATCACCGATTTGCCTCCATCTCAAGGCAAGTCGGTGGTGTGGGTTGTAGTAGACCGCTTCAGTAAGATGTGCCACTTTGTGCCCCTCAAAAAACTACCCAATGCTAAGACGTTAGCTACCTTGTTTGTCAAACACATCCTGCGTCTTCATGGGGTCCCTGTCAATATTGTTTCTGACAGAGGGGTACAATTTGTTTCTTTGTTTTGGAGAGCCTTCTGTAAAAAGTTGGAGATTGATCTGTCCTTCTCCTCTGCCTTCCATCCTGAAACTAATGGCCAAACCGAGAGGACTAATCAGTCTCTAGAACAATATTTAAGGTGTTTTATCTCTGACTGTCAATATGATTGGGTCTCATTCATTCCCCTTGCCGAATTTTCCCTTAATAACCGGGTCAGTAACTCGTCAGGGGTCTCCCCCTTTTTCTGTAATTTTGGGCTTAATCCACGGTTCTCCTCCGTTTCACCTGGTAGTTCCAACAATCCCGAGGTAGAGGTCGTTCATCGGGAACTGTGCACAGTCTGGACCCAGGCGTCCCAGAGCATACAAAAAACTCAGGCAGATAGAAGACGTTCTGCTAACCCCTTGTTTATGGTCGGGGATCTGGTGTGGCTATCGTCAAAGAACTTGCGCCTTTAAGTCCCGTCCAAGAAGTTTGCTCCCCGGTTTATAGGGCCGTATAAGGTCATTGAAGTCCTCAATCCTGTCTCCTTCCGACTGGAGTTGCCCCCATCTTTTCGAGTACACGACGTGTTTCATGCCTCCCTCCTTAAACGCTGCTCCCCGTCCTTGGCTCCCTCGAGGAAACCTCCTGTCCCCGTTCTCACCCCTGAGGGGGTAGAATTCGAGGTGGCCAAGATTGTGGACAGCAAGATGGTCCAAGGCTCCCTCCAGTACCTGGTCCATTGGAGAGGATACGGGACTGAGGAGAGGACTTGGGTACCCGCCCGGGATGTTCATGCTGGGGTATTGGTCAGGAGGTTCCACCTTCGTTTCCCCAATAAACCAGGTCCATCTAGAAAGGGTCCGGTGGCCCCTCATAAAAGGGGGGGTACTGTTAAGGATCTGCCAGGCACAGCTTCTGTATCCTCGCCCATAGGTAATCAGTCTGCACCTGCTTCTATGTCTGTGAGACTGACTCCATCTTCCACCACTCAGGATGGCAGGCTTAGGAGTGGGAGAGCCTATCACAGCCTGGCCAGACGGAGCTAGCTCCCGCCCTCTGTCTATTTATACCTGCCTTTCCTGTTCCTCCTTGCTTGTGATTTCTTCTCTGTTGGTTTCCTGGCCCTGCTGCAGCTTCTTGAACCATTTGACCCTGCTTCATATTGACCCTGGCTTACTGACTACTCTCCTGCTCTGCGTTTGGTACCTCGTACACTCCTGGTTTGACTCGGCTTGTTCACTACTCTCCTGCTCTGCGTTTGGCACCTCGTACTCTCCTGGTTTGACTGGGCTCGTTTACTACTCTTGTTGCTCACGGTGTTGCCGTGGGCGACTGCCCCGTTTCCCTTTGTTCTGTGTTTCCTTGTCTGGTTGTCTGTCGTGCACTTACTGAGTGTAGGGACCGTCGCCCAGTTGTACCCCGTCGCCTAGGGCGGGTCGTTGCAAGTAGGCAGGGACTGAGTGGCGGGTAGATTAGGGCTCACTTGTCTGTTTCCCTATCCCTGTCATTACAGATAGATAGATAGATAGATAGATAGATAGATAGATAGATAGATAGATAGATATGAGATAGATATGAGATAGATAGATATGAGATAGATAGATATGAGATAGATAGATGATAGATAGATAGATAGATAGATAGATAGATAGATAGATAGGAGATAGATAGATAGATAGATAGATAGATGATTTGAGAACGTATATTTAATGACGTATTTTAAACTCAGGTTTGTTTTTTTTGTTTCTGCATTTAGGCAAAAACCTTATTTATTGTCATATTACGGAGCACTGGGTAGAGAGGGGTTAACACCATCTGGCCTGCCGTCTATGGGGGCTGAGTAGCACCTGAACCCCGTCCAACATGCTGCGCGATAAGACAGTCAGAAACTCTTTTTATATATCTTTTTGGGAACAGAACTTGAAAGTAAAATAATCATCAGTGAGCGCGCTGCCAGATCATATATTCTTAGAGGAAAGTTCTACTCTTAACTCTAATCTCAGGGTGGAAAGTAGTATTACTTGTACTCTTGGGGGACTTTGTGCAAAAGCTATTTGCAAATCTATTGGTGCCAGAAGACGTCTCCCCGTGAGCTCACCAGGTCGGGTTGCCAGAAGGCACAATGTGCTGTTTGAAGGCTCACGTAGATATCTTCTACTATATAAGAGGTTCAATATTTAATTTGTTTTATTTGTTCTCCCCTCCCCCAGCAGTGCCAGCCAGCAATCAACATTACATGTTAAGTAAGTACTGATCCTGAGTTACAGTCTGTATTATAGTCCGGAGCAGCATTCATAATTCTGCATGTTGTTATTAGAAAAAGCCAGCAAGTTTGTCAACAAACACATCCTTAATTGTTATAATGTAGCGAGACAGTTTCTCCGCTTGCTCAAGACAACCTCATGCAACTTCCTGATCAAGGAGATATAATCGTCATCAGATGTATGTTTAAAGATCATGTACACCTTTGAAAATGTTTTTATTTTTATTTTCACATCACCGTACATTTCCGTTCCGGGGTTCCGTCCGAGGTTTCCGTCGGGTGAACCCCGCAACAGAAAGTGAAAGTGAATGGTTTTCCGTTCGTCACCATTCCGGCTGGTTTCCGGTTCTCCGACGGAATCAATAGCGTAGTCGACTCCGCTATTGATTCCGTCGGAAAACCGGAAACCAGCCGGAATGGTGACGAACGGAAAGCATTAGCGATGTTTCCGTCACTATTGAGATCAATGGTGACTGAAACGGAAGCTGTGCTGTCAGTTTCACTTTCCGTTGCGGGGTTCACCCGACGGAAACCTCGGACGGAACCTCGGAACGGAAATGAACGGTGATGTGTACAGGCCCTTAGTATGTTTGGTGCAACTTTGTAATTCATTTTTATTAAAAATTACATTTACTTTTTGAGATACAGCTGTTTTGTATTCTGTATATAGAGCAGCTGTATCGTGTGCTGAGACCTGAATCCGTCAGGTCAGCGGGACTGACGGGTTCAGTGACAGCGGGTCCTGTGTGTGATTGATGACAGATGGATCCTACATGTCAGAGACACACAGGACCCGCTGTCACTGAGCCCGTCAGTCCCGCTGACCTGACGGATTCAGGTCTCAGCACACGATACAGCTGCTCTATATACAGAATACAAAGCAGCTGTATCTCAAAAAGTAAATATAATTTTTAATAAAAATGAATTACAAAGTTTCACCAAACACACTGATACACTGTTTTCTGAAAATATTTTTTTTATTTTTTTTTAAAAGTCGTACATAGCCTTTAATAGTAATGACCTTTTTACTGCAAAATGGGCAGAAAATTTGGGACTTACCCTCAATCTGTCTGCTGGTCTTCACACAGGTGAGGACCATCTGTCTATACAGAGCTGCTTTACTTAACAACATGTTGGCAGCCTCAGGGTTAACTGCATTTTCCACTACTGGATTGGAAAGCATTGCCTGAATCACAGGGGTAAAAAGATCAATGGAAATATCTCTAGATATGAGGAGCACAGATCAGCTCTGACATAAACGTTTCCAGTGACGGTACCTGGATCACCAGTAAGATGTAAGTCATTGTACAAGCCGGATTCCATTCTGCTGGGTCATCCAAAAAGTCAACGCAAGGTTTTCCGGATGTTTGATCAACTGTACGATTAAGTCCAGAGATACACAAAAAGGAAGACAAAAAACTATTTTACAATGGATATAAAAATAACAGCACTGAACTGAAGAAAATATATCTCACATACATAAGACAATTAGTGTCTATACAGAAAATAAATGTTACAAGCGCCACATAGCGTAAAACTTTCTATAAATGAAGCCAAAAATGGCATAAAGTGATGGGGGCACTTTAACTTCACTTATTTTTTTGTTACTGACCACTTAAAAAAATCTTGAAATATTCCAGTTCTCCCACTGGCCAATAGGGCAGACACAATAGACTGACACTTCATTTTTTCTGCAGCTCATTGGTCAGCTTTGCTGTATAGATTGGGACACTATGAACAGAGTAATTTCATTATCTTTAGGCTTTATTCACACGAATGTGTCAGTTTTGCGCGCGTAAAAAATGCAGCGTTTTTCCTGCGTTGCAGTTCCGTGTGACATCCGTGTACGGTGTGCGTCTGTGTTTTTTTATGCGCGTATGTCATCTGTATCTCACGCGTTTTTTACATCAGCAAAAAAAACTAAAGGAGGTGTATTTCTTGTTCTCATCATTTCTTTAGCAACTGTTGCGTGAATCACGCACAGCACACGGATGTGCGCCCGTGTGCTGTCCGTGATTTTCACGCACCCATGGACTTCAATGGGTGCGTGATGCGCAAAAAACGCACAAGAATAGGACATGCAGTGAGTTTCACGCAGCGGAAGAACGCTGCGTGAAAAACACAATGTCTGAATGAATTGAATTGCATAGGTCCATGTGACGTCCGTTGTTTTAACGCGCGTAACACGGACGTGAAATAGGCTCGTGTGAATAAGGCCTTAGAGGGTGGGGATTTAATGGCTATGGTTACTTTTGCACTTTTCTATTCTTCATTTGCTTCCTAAAAAGAAAAGTTTAGCAAGTTTCTAAATGGTCTTCATTAACTATTCCATGATCATTCTGTTGGTAATTTTATTTGGTATTTTTCATACCACCGTTTGTTTGGTTGGGGTCCTAGAATATTTATCCCTTATGCTTTCAATACATGGAACACCCCTTTAAATCACCATCACAGTATGAAGGAGTCCATGAAGCTGATCCCATATCTGTCCAATCATCTGGATATAATGTGACAATCGAATACCCGTGGCCCTTTACCCGCCGGGGCTTCAGGCTTCAACTTTAATTCATTTCTGTCATCAAAGGGTGTCGAACATGAACCTCTGTTTCAATACTCAACAGGAATCCTCAGATATTACTCAACGTCCCTTATGGCGGATGTAAATAATATTAGAGGATGTATATTTGTCTTTGACAAATTGTACTGCGCCGTCCAAACAAGTATCAAGAATGACAGATGTGAATTCCCTTCAGAGGGTTGAGCTAATGGGGCTGAGGAATGTGATCAGGTCACACGCTGGAAACTTACGAGACTGCGCTGGTTACCCCTGAATAGACCTTCTAATAGGGCGATGGAATGATTATGCTGGTAAAGGGAAAATAAAATCAATTTACAGGTTCCCCTCCCCCTCCTTTTTCATCGAACGCTGTTATTATCCTTCTGCGCCCAATTTACCATTGTTAAAAAAAAAAAAAAGTTTTCACTTACAAACGACCTCATCGGGATGGCGAGGTTCCCGTTTACATTTCATAGAAATTACCATTTGTTTAAATCATTAGTTTTCCTGCCATGAATTAAACGAGTTTGTGACCTGAAAACACCTGATGTCAGGACCTGTGATCTCATCCCTACAATATCAATATATTTGATTTATGATTTTAGACATTTCACCCAAAAATTTAGACTACAATTAGTTTAAAAAAAAAAAAAATCTAACTCAAACTTTTAGTTTCCTGTCGGAATCTGAACGCGAACAAAAACTAGGACTGTTAGCCATGGCAACCAATCAGATTCTATCTCTGACTGCTTGCTATGGCCAAAAACCATAGCAAGGCTTTTCTTCCCCCGGGGAAAAGATTAATTTGTAACCTATACTTGGCAGAGTGGCTTATTGGTTCCTACACCCCCCATATGCAGAACCTGTGGGTGCAAATGGAACGGCCCTCTCTCTTGATTCTTGGATTGGGGTAATGTGGCCGCATCCCCGTCAGTCATCCCATGTGGCAGAGGCATCAGGGCCCAAGTGTGACTGCTACCTCTGCAACCCCTATTGCTACATCCCTATTGCCCCATGGTCCAAGGCTGTCCCATTTGCATATGACCCTCTTTAGTTTGATGCCCTGAACGGGAGTCGGGGGGGGGGGGGGTGTTTAGCGGATGCAATTGCACCTCCAGTCTGGCTTGTTTTTATTAGGGCATGTAATATATACCTTAAGTTTAAGGGGCCAGTCACCATGATCGATTTGAGTAGATTTAAAAAACGTTCGTTTCTTGTAGTCACCAATCAAATTGCAGCGCTTATCTTTTGTGTGCAGTTTAGAGAATGAAACCTCTGACTTGAGTCATTGCTTTGGGTAACGACTCCATTTTGAGCCGCTAGAGAGCCACTGCAAAGAACAGCGCTCAATAGTGACAGCACATTGATATGAATGGACACTGTGTAATGCTCCATTTCCCCTGTGGTGGCGCTGCAGGGAAATTGAACACTTACTGCCAGGTTTCCTCACAGATTACAGCTGATCGCTGGGGGTCCCAGCAGGGGGACACTTTGTGATCATCTTATTGTCAAGGGATCAAAGCTAAGACCCCCTTTAAGTAGGAGATTACCTAGAAATGTCCAAGTAGGGCATTTAAAAAAAGTTTAAGTTCTCATCCATCTCAAGAAAAAACATGCACATGGATCTACACAATTGTACAATTCAATACATTTTTGGACGATATCTTAATGGTCTTGCTTGCCAACATCTGTCAGCGTCTTGCCCTCTACAGATCCGTTACAGATTCTCCTGCGTGGCACAATGTCGGCCGCTCGCAGATGTTTTTGATAAGAGAAATAAAAAAGGTCCATAAATCTCTCAGTTCATTATTAAAACCCACTCCAGGATTCCATTTTTCAGACTTATAAAGAATTTTGATATCTTTCGGCTTTTCTTTTACCTCTCTGAAGTCCATATGATCACTCGTCGACCCCTAGACCAGACAAAGACCCCCTCATAATGCTTCTTACATAGGGACAGGCATTGAGACAAACATTCAAAAGATATCCATTTGACTATAATTCTCTATATTATGAGGCTGAATATTATTATTATTACTCTTTACATATAAATATATAGACTCTAAACAGAGTTGTGTTAATGGCTGGGGATTGCTTTAAAGTATCACTGTCCCCCTAACAAATCAAATAGGCAGCTCCATACGCAGATAGTTATGGCACAAAGAGAAAAAAAGAGCTTTTGACGCCAGTGTATCAATATATAAAAAGGTTACAAATTTTATTTGGACAGACAACGTATACATTAAAATTAGTACAAAAAGAATGACTCTAGAATGTTGCGGAGACCGCACTCACAAGCTGCTGCACACAATAGTCTATGGGCAAGCATATACCCAGCAGTGTATAAACCACCCCACAGTTTAAAGTCAAAGACAATGCATAACATAGGGTTTAAATGGTCAGATCAAGGAACTTACCCATGTGTGAGACAAAAAGTGAAGGAGTGTCTGCTCCGCCGTATACCCCGACGCGCGTTTCACTTCGAAAAGCTTCCTCAAGGGGATCCCGCATCCACCGATCCCACTGCAAGGAGTGTGGAAAATCCTTCCGTAACTCTACTGAGCTGGCGGCGCATTCGAAGACCCACGAAGAAGGAGCCTTCACTTGCTCGTTCTGTAATAAACATTTTCTTTGCCGTTCCAGTTTTAAACGACATCAACGAATCCACGATAACCGGGACGGCGACCTCTTAGACCCGCAGGCGGTATCCAATTTTGTGGTTGAAGTCACATGACTTCCCCTTGAGGAAGCTTTTCGAAGTGAAACGCGCGTCGGGGTATACGGCGGAGCAGACACTCCTTCACTTTTTGTCTCACACATGGGTAAGTTCCTTGATCTGACCATTTAAACCCTATGTTATGCATTGTCTTTGACTTTAAACTGTGGGGTGGTTTATACACTGCTGGGTATATGCTTGCCCATAGACTATTGTGTGCAGCAGCTTGTGAGTGCGGTCTCCGCAACATTCTAGAGTCATTCTTTTTGTACTAATTTTAATGTATACGTTGTCTGTCCAAATAAAATTTGTAACCTTTTTATATATTGATACACTGGCGTCAAAAGCTCTTTTTTTCTCTTTGTGCCATTACTCTTTACATATGTAGTAAAATTCCATTAGTGTGGCACATCTGGACTAGAGGATTGGGAATATGGTCTAGATACCCTGCTCCTCAAAGCCCACTACCCTAAAGGAGGATGATGGACGTGAAGCATAGAAGCGAAAAATGACCTTCACCTCTGGTGTGGTAAAAGGGACATTGCTTTTCAGTTGTACCAAGTCCGACTGATCTATTAACCCCTCAAAGGCGCAGCCAATTTTGGCCTTGAGGACCAGAAGAATTCATTTAATTTAACCCTTACGGTAGAACTTTTTGAGAACTTTAATGTAGCTGCATAAGATCTTGTAGGGTATTTAGACATTATTTTAGGATACATAGAAAAAAGCTACGTATCGATAGGGCCCCGTTTACCCAGCATATGCCAAAAGAACGTCCTTTTGGCATACGTTGGCATCACTTTTTTCCCGGCTGTATAAAATAGCATCGTGGACTGCGCTATTCTATACGGAGGTTTACAGAAAACAAAGTATATTCTGCGCAATATCCTTTTTTTTACAATGGAAGCCTATAGGAAGATGCATGCCAATGTATACCTATACAGTGGCATACGTCACAGCCTTCCATCAAAGGTATACAGAGGGAAATCCTCCCAACGTACCGTATACCTGAGACGGAAAGGCTCAAAGGTGATTTGAACAGAGCCTTAGCCCCATGCACACGACCGCAGAATTCGATCGTAAATATGGACCCATTCACTTCTATTGCCGACTGACCCCTTTCCGTATATTAACGGGACGGTGTCCGTGCCGTAGAAAGGCTCTGCAAAAGATTGGACATGTCTTTTTTTTTTTTGCTTTTTACGGACTGTGCTCCCATACTTTATATGGGAGCACGGCCCGCAAATGCGAGCGGCTGTCAGTGGCCGGCCGTGGCCGTAATCACGGACCATAATTATGGGCACGGACGTGTCCGTGGGTCCTCAGCATTTACATTATAGGGGGATGCAGAATAAAAAGTAATTCTGACATTTGTACTGCCACCGTAAAGAGTATGCTAAGTTTATTATACTTTTATTATATGTTGTTACAGTTATCGGGCTACCAAATAGGTATATATTATTTACGGTCAGTACTGAAATAGGTCTATGTCTCAGTATATTATTCTGCAAATAATAAAATACTGTGTGCAGTTAGTTTGCCCTAACAGAAGGCAATAGGACCCAGGACTTAGTTCTGCCTCGTCATATATACTGTATATATAGGATGCCCATTTATCATGGCTTTCCCGTGAGTCTGACCAGGGGCGTAGCTATAGGGGGTGCAGAGGTAGCAGGCCACATAAATAAACCTCAGATATTTGTCCTTTGAGGATCCTGTCAGATCTTTTCATCTCGATAAACTGGAGTTGTTCTTTCCTTTAAAAACCTACACAGCCCCAAAGAAACCTTCCGAGATTTCCGAAATTCCCTTTCACGTCTTTAGCTTCTTAGTCTTAGGATATGATACTTAAGGAACATACAGTGACCACTGAGGTAAATACTTCACATACTTGTGCGAACACAAAACCGAGTCACGACCACCAGTGTCATGAAAATTACCGATCCATCGCTTTATTGAACGCAGATATCAGGATCCTGACTGAGCTACTGTGTATCCGCTTACAGAAAATCCTTCTTGTCCTTGGTAAGTCAGAGCAGGCCGGACCATGGCGAGATTCTATACGATTCAGTAAACAACCTTAAATAAAATCTTACGTTTTCATTTACTGGATTCATTTCTCAGGGTTTTAGATGTTAAGAACGACCTTATTTTAGAACATTTTATACATCCAGCTGAGACTTTTGAGCCGAATGTTTAGAGTCTTATATCCGTCATGAATATGGTCAAAAGTCAAGATGTAGAAATAAGTCACTTATTTCTTCTGATTTTAGTTTTGCCGATTCACAAATTGGTTAACGTTTGGCTGGCTATTAGGATAGCAGACCGATTTCTAGATATAGGACAGCTTAGGGCCTGTTCACATCAGCGCTTGCTTCCTTTCATCTGTTCCGTTCAACCTTTTCGTCAGAGTAGACGACTACGCTATTGTTTCCGTGAAAACAATAATGCAAACGGAAGCGATAGTTTCCGTTTGGCTATCCGTTCATATGAAGGACGTTCATCACCTCTCCACAGGATATATAGAAATTTGTGACATGGAAGGGTCTCTGATCAGGAAATATGATCACCAGATATTTTGGCCCTCAGCTGATCACATATGCATACCGCCCAACCGTCCCGGTTTCAGCAGGACAGTCCCGGATTCCGGACTTTGTCCAGCTGTCCCAGGCGGCCGGAGATATGTCCCGCTGTCAACTGTATCTACATCCTCAGGACGCAGATACAGTTGAACCCAATGCTGAAGCAGGGAACCATCAGCTCCCTGCTTCAGAATTAGTTCGGAGCTGGTGGAGCAGAGGGAGCTCCTCCGCTCACCGAGGACTCCCAAGGCACAGCGCTACTTTAAACGCTGTGCCCAGGGAAGCCCTTGACGTCACTGTCCATATATGAACAGTGACGTCAGTGGCTACTGATTGAGCGGAATCCCCGTTGCCAATGATCTGGCTGGTGATTCCGCTCCTAGAGGTTACACCTGAGGTCACTGTCCATATATGGGCATTGATGTCAGGGCCTCCTCTTGGACCGGAATCCCCAGCCAGAGTCGGCAACGGGGATTCCGCTCAAGGAGTAGCCACTGACGTCACTGTCCATATATGGGCAGTGACATCAGGGCTTCCCTCTAGGAGTGGAATCCCTGGCCTATGCCCTGGCTGGGGATTCCGCTCCTAGAGGGAGTCCCAATGGCGTTATCTGGGGGGAGTGTAGCTCTATCTACAGGGGGGTGGCACTATCTTCAAGGGGGATGTGGCTCTATTAACATGGACACTGTGGCACTGTATAGGAGCACTAACTACATGGGCACTATCTACAAGGGCACTGGCACTTTATATGTGGGCACTAGCACTAGGGGCAGCTTTGGGGGCATTATACTGTATAAGGGCAGCTAGGGGGGCATTATACTGTATGGGGGCAGCTATGGGAGCATTATGCTGTATGGGGGCATTAAGCTATATGGGGCAGCTATGGGGCATTATACTGTATGGGGGCATCTGTATGGGCATTATGCTGCATGGGGGAATTTGTTTTGGCATTATACTGTATGGGGCATCTATATTGGCTTTATACTGTATGGGTGCAACTATGGAGGAATTATACTGTATGGTGGCAGCTATTTGGCATTATACTCTGTGGGAGGCACTATGGGAACATTACACTGTGTGGGCAGAACGGGGTGTGTATTGGGTGGGATTAGAGGCGTGGCTTACAAGAGGTTGTCCCTCTTTGTGATACTTGAAAGTTGGGAGGTATGCATATGTCACATCAGTAAGGGCCTGTTCACATCAGCGCTGGCTTCCGTTCATCTGTTCCGTTCAACCTTTTCGTCAAAGGAACAGATGAACGGAAAGCCAAACGGAAACCATCGCTTTCGTTTGAATTATTGTTTTCTACGGAAACGATAGCGTAGTCGAATACTCTTGACGGAAAGGTTGAACGGAACAGATGAATAGAAGCCAGCGCTGATCTGAACAGGCCGTTACTGATGTGACATAGGGGATCAGCTGAGGGACAAAATATCTGGAGATCCTATTTCCTGATCAGAGACACTGCCATGTCACAAATTTTTAGGGATCTCAGGCTGTCTAAGCAGGGGAGCCACTGACTGGATGTCAGGTCTCCTTTAAGTATCCCATAAAGCACACTGAGTGGGTTCCTGATATGAGTGGTCGAAGGAATCACATGGGAGGGAGGGTTTAAGATTATATAAAGGAGGTTACTTCCTGTAGTGAGCCTCTTTCCCGCTTTCCAGACAGAGTTAAGGAACGCCTGCCCGCCCGCCCTTCTTTTATTGAGAAATTAGAAGTATTTATGGCTTTGTGTTGTATGACTTTGTATTGATAAGATTGGTTTCCATTTGTCACAGCTGGCGTGTTCGGAGGCTCTTGTTCCGTTTCGTTGAAGGGAATGTGTAAGACGGCTCACCTGGCAAAACAACAAAGACATGCCCACCGCGGGGGCGGTGGCACGGCATGCGAGGTGATCGTCATCCAGAACATCAAGTTAATGAATGTCAATGAACGGACAAGGTTTCCTTTTGTTATATTGTTAATAAAAGCTGTGGCCACCCCCACTTTATTCCACTTAGGCGGGATTCACACGACCGGGTCGTTCCCGAGCCCGAGTGTCGGCCGGTAAAATCGGCCATTTTGCCCGGCCGGTTTGCATAAAGTTATGCATCCGTGCCGGGCCGGGCAGATCCGGACAGTGACATCAGCGGCAGCTCCTGAAGGGGAATCCCCATGTGTTCGGGGATTCCGCTTCAGGAGTTTCCCCTGATGTCACTGCCCAGATATGGACAGAGACATCAAGCGCTCTGTCCAGGAGCGGAATCCCCGAAAACACGGGGATTCCGCTCCTTCAAGGAGCTAAAGTGCGGCTAGCACATAGCAGAGCGGGGAGATACCTCCCCGCTCTGCTATAGTGGCGTCGCTACAGTAGTAGCAGCCGCAGCAGCAGCAGCTGCTGCTGCTGCTACTACTACTAGCGGCGCCATGGAAGGTGTCGCCGAGCCAGGGTGCTTTTAACAAGCAGGGGAAGGGAGCCAGCGCAGCGCTCCCTTCCACCTGCTGTACACCCCGGCCCTGCAACACAGTGTACAGCGATGCCATTCGTCAGAATGGCATCAACTCCTCCTCCTCACATGCACTCTGCGCTGTGAGGAGGAGGAGATAGAGCGCAAGCGCCGGGAAACCCGGCCATCACTCGGAACACATTCCGGTGATGGCCGTGTAATGCCCGGCCCCATAGACTTGTATGGGAGCCGGGCGGCCGGGTGCCCGGGCAAAGATAGAGCATGTCCTATTTTTTGACGGCCGGATTTTCCGGCCGTCAAAAAATCGGTCGTGTGAATAGCCCCATTAGGGGTCTATCATTCCTAATGCAGCCGGGTGCCGGCCGATTTATGAACGGCCGGCACCCGGCCGGGAAACCCTGCCGTGTGAATGAGGCCTTAGATGACTATGTGTGTTTTTCTATAGTAAGTATTTAAGTTGCACTCAGTAGCTGGGAAGATACATACAGTCCTACATATCCTGTGATAAATGTCCTTCGCAGTACAGCCCTGTTAATAAGACAGCGCATGCTCAGATTACTTTCCCAGGTCTACCAATCCCTATAAATGTCATCAGTCAGGACTAACTCTCAAATGGGATTGGCGCTGCGGCGGCAGGGCAGCATTGACCCACGTCAGTGGCAAGGAAGCCTCCACGATTCATTCAGCAGCGGGACGTGCGTGCACTGCCTGTCGGCCACGGGACTTCAGAGACCAGTCTTTTTTTCCACATTTTTTTCCCATGATCATGGCACAATTACAAAAAAAGCACTGTAACGAAAAATGCATCAAAACCCTGAAAAAAAAGTACATATATATATATATATATATATATATATACTCTTATAGTAAGAGTTCATTAACAAGGTGGATTTTGCGTGGCGGGTCCGCCGCGGATTTATTTTTGCCGTCAGCAGGAAGATTCCTTATCCCATTGACTTCAATAGGAGATTAGGGCGGAGTACGCCCAAAGTTCAGGCAGGATGCTTCTTTTTCCCGCTAGCTGAAAAAATCAGTTAGCAGGAAAAAGAAGCGTCAGACTCACATTGAAATGAATGGGAGGTGGAATTTAGCCGCGGAATCCGCAGCAGGTGTGTACAGGGCCTAAGTCAGTGTCTGTCTGACACCTGACTGGTATATTTATGTGGAAAAGACGGTAATGCTAGCTTGTGTATGGCCCGCTTAAAGGGTTTGTCTAGGATTAGAAAAACATGGCTGCTTTCTTCCAAAAAACAGCACCACACCTATTTACAGGTTGTGTGTGGTATTGCAGCTCAGCCCTATTCACTTCCACAAATGTGGACAGGTGTAACACTGTTTCTGAAGAAAACAGCCATGTTTTTCTAATTCTAGACAACCCTTTTGTATCCATTGCCCCTGCAGATGAGGTGGAGGAGATCAGCCTTCATACATAGTGACCACCATAAGGACTAAAGATTCTAGGCCTCATGTATTATAACTGTTCAAGGTGTTAGTCCATAGAAACCAATCAGACTCCTGCTTTCATCTTCCCAGAGCATATTCTAAAATGAAAGAAGCAATTTGATTGGTTGCTATGGGCAAAACTGACATTATATCTTAGAACAGTTATCATTAATGAGGGCCTATATCTCTGGATTGACTCCGGCACTCACTCGCGGCATGTAAAGAAAAGTTGTTCTACTACGACATAATGGGCCACATTTATTTATCTGTTTACAATTTTTGGTGTACATTACTCAATCTTTTAAAGGCACATTGAATGTGCGACACAATTGCGCAATTGTTTTGTAACTTCTCCCCTCGCCAAATTTGAAAATTGGCAAAACTAGTGGCCGGGTTTTTGCAAGAGACGTAGTTTACGCTATATATTTATTAAATGGAGAAAGGAAAAAAAGTAGGCACATAACAGGCAGATTTTCAGACAGGCAGACATTTCCAAATACGCCACATTTAATAAAAGGCATGCGCCGTTTAATAAATGAAGCACAATTCCTGGCATTATTTCTATCTAAATACACCAGTGCAAGCAACGTAAGGCTAGATTCACATGGGCGTTGCGCATCTCAGACACGAAAAACTTCAGTTTTTCACGTCCGAGGTGCATCCGTTCTCTACGGGATATGATATCACGCATCCCCCATAGACTAGACTCTATGCAGGGATGCGTAAAGCGTGAAAAAAATAGGACATAGGACAATTTTCTCACGGACCCTTCACACGGTCCGTTGAAACAACGGCCGTGTGAACGGCCACATTGAATTATATAGGTCCGTGTGAATAAAGCCTTATTAATAAATGTGGGCTGCCCTATTTTGGAGAAATTTATTGAAAAGGGAAGAATACATTCTTAAAGGATATGTAAACCTTTGAAAGTGTTATTGGTGCAACTTTTAAATTAGTTTTTATTAAAAATAATTTTAACTTTTTGAGATACAGCTGCTCTGTATTCAGTATACAGAGCAGCTGTATCGTTTGCTGAATCCTGTAACCGTCAGGTCCACGGGACAGATGGGTTCAGTGACAGCCGATCCTGCATGCTCTGAGAGTTCATAACGTAGATGTTATAGATAACAGGTGGATCTTGCGTGTCTGACCCGCTGACACTGAACCCGTCAGTCCCGCTGACCTGATGGATTCAGGTCTCAGCACACGATACAGCTGCTCTGCATACAGGATACAAAGCAGCTGTATCTCAAAAAGTAAAAATTATTTTGAAAAAAAACTAATTTGAAAGTTGCATTAAACACACTGATTGATTTTTTTTTCTAATTTTAATAAAAAGGTCTCTTTCAAAGCTGTACATAGCCTTTAAATTCTGCGTTTTGCACCTCTTTTGTTGTGTTTTCTAGCCTTAGCTGCTATATTGGAGCACTTCTTATTTGCGGAGGCCCTGGGGGTATAACTAAGCTGACATGTCAATGTATACTGTAAAAGTCTGATAAAAAGAAAAAGCGCAATAGCGTTACATTCTGGCAATAGAATCTTTTTTTATAATTTTGCATAGAACACAAGAACACAGGTTAAGTGGCGCTATTATATGTGGCATGAAATGTCTTTACATATCTTTCAATCAATGGACCTCAAGCATGGAAGTTCAAGGTGACATCTGGTCATAATTCAACAAAATCTACAAAAAATGACTTTCATATATGACTCCTGGTCCTTCAGCTCCACTTTCATTTGCTTTAAAAAAGAACTTGTGTACCTCATGTGAAGTCGCATCACACTGTACATTATACAAGAATAGTAGGGTTTGCAATCTTATGTTATTCCGTATCAATATGTAATCAATGCAATCTCAAAATTACACTCTAGAAGATGCCCAGGTTATTCCAGGATGGTCAATATCACTATATACAAGAAGATATATAACTCATACCAGCTGTACATATATAATTATATACAGAGGATACCCAGGTTATACCAGCATGCTCCATATCACTATATACAAGAAGATGTATAACTCATACCAGCTGTACATATATAATTATATACAGAAAATACCCAGGTTATACCAGCATGCTCCATATCACTATATACAAGAAGATGTATAACTCATACCAGCTGTACATATATAATTATATACAGAAGATACCCAGGTTATACCAGCATGCTCCATATCACTATATACAAGAAGATGTATAACTTATACCAGCTGTACATATATAATTATATACAGAAGATGCCCAGGTTATAGAAGCGTGCTCCATATCACTATATACAAGAAGATGTATAACTTATACCAGCTGTACATATATAATTATATACAGAAGATACCCAGGTTATACCAGCATGCTCCATATCACTATATACAAGAAGATTTATAACTTATACCAGCTGTACATATATAATTATATACAGAAGATACCCAGGTTATACCAGCATGCTCCATATCACTATATACAAGAAGATTTATAACTTATACCAGCTGTACATATATCATTATATACAGAAGATACCCAGGTTATACCAGCATGCTCCATATCTGTAATGGTGGGGGGGGTAGGGAAACGGACAAGTGAGCCCTAATCTACCCGCCACTCTGTCCCTGCCTACTTGCAACGACCCGCCCTAGACGACGGGGTACAACTGGGCGGCGGTCCCTGCGCTCAGTAAGTGCATGACAAACACGACAAACAAACAAGGGAATACAAGCAAGGGAAATGGGCAGTTGCTCGCGGAAACACCGTGAGCAACAGAGTAGTGAACGAGCCGAGTCAAGCCAGGAGAGTGCGAGGTACAAAGCGAAAAGCAGAAGAGTAGTCGGTAAGCCGGGGTCTGTATGGAGCAGGATCAAAAAGTAGCAGGAGCTGTAGCTGGGCCAGGAAACCTCAAGGAAAGAATTCACAAGCACAGATGGACAGGAAGAGCAGGCTTAAATAGACCGAGGGCGGGAGCTAGCTGAGTCTGGCCAGGTTGCGATAGGCTCTCCCACTCCTAAGCCTGCCAGCCTGAGTGGAGGAAGCTGGTGTCTGTCTCAGGGATGTACACTCAGGTGTTGACTGATTAATTCTGGGAGTTAACCCTGAAGCAGTGCCTGGCAGATCCTTTACAGTACCCCCCCTTTTATGAGGGGCCACCGGACCCTTTCTAAGTGGACCTGGCTTACTGGGGAAACGCAGGTGGAACCTCCTGACCAATACCCCAGCGTGAACATCCCGGGCGGGTACCCAAGTCCTCTCCTCGGGCCCGTATCCTCTCCAATGGACCAGGTACTGGAGGGAGCCTTGGACCATCTTGCTGTCCACGATCCTGGCCACCTCAAATTCCACCCCCTCAGGGGTGAGGACGGGAACAGGAGGTTTCCTCGAGGGGGCCAAGGACGGGGAGCAGCGTTTCAGGAGGGAGGCATGAAACACGTTGTGTATACGAAAAGACGGGGGTAACTCCAGCCGGAAAGAGACAGGACTGAGGACCTCAATGACCTTATACGGCCCAATAAACCGGGGAGCAAACTTTTTGGACGGAACCTTGAGACGCAAGTTCCTGGATGACAACCACACCAGATCCCCGACCACAAACAGGGGGTTAGCAGAGCGTCTTCTATCGGCCTGAGCCTTCTGTATGCTCTGGGACGCCTCTAGGTTCTTCTGAACCTGGGCCCAGACTGTGCACAGATCCCGATGAACGACCACCTCGGGATTGTTGGAACAACCAGGTGAAACGGAGGAGAACCGTGGATTAAACCCAAAATTACAGAAAAAGGGAGAGACCCCTGACGAGTTACTGACCCGGTTATTAAGGGAAAATTCGGCGAGGGGAATGAAAGAAACCCAATCAAATTGACAGTCAGAGACAAAACATCTTAAGTATTGTTCTAGAGACTGATTAGTCCTCTCCGTTTGGCCATTGGTTTCAGGATGGAAGGCAGAGGAGAAGGACAGATCAATCCCCAACTTATTACAGAAGGCTCTCCAAAACAATGAAACAAATTGTACCCCTCTGTCAGAAACAATATTGACTGGGACCCCATGGAGACGCAGGATGTGTTTGATAAACAAGGTAGCCAACGTCTTGGCGTTGGGTAGTTTCTTGAGGGGCACAAAGTGGCACATTTTACTGAAGCGGTCTACCACCACCCACACCACCGACTTGCCTTGGGATGGAGGCAAATCGGTGATAAAATCCATGGAGATATGTGTCCAAGGTCTCTGGGGAATGGGCAACGAACGCAGTAAGCCCGCTGGTCGGGACCTGGGAGTCTTGGACCTGGCACAAACCTCACAGGCGGCGACGTAGGCCTTAACGTCTTTAGGCAAACCAGGCCACCAATAATTTCTGGTAATGAGGTGTTTGGTACCCAGGATGCCTGGATGGCCAGATAGTGCGGAGTCGTGATTTTCCCTAAGTACCCTTAGCCGGAATTGCAGGGGAACAAACAGCTTGTTCTCAGGAAGGTTCCCAGGAGCTGAACCTTGATCAGCAGCAATTTCAGAGACTAAATCGGACTCGATAGAGGAAATGACTATACCTGGAGGCAAAATACAAACAGGATCTTCCTCCGAAGGAGGGCTGGCCATGAAGCTACGCGACAGTGCATCCGCCTTAATATTTTTAGACCCGGCCCTATAGGTAACCAAAAAATTGAATCTGGTAAAAAACAACGCCCATCGAGCTTGTCTCGGGTTTAGCCTCCGGGCAGATTCTAGGAAAACCAGATTCTTGTGGTCGGTAAGGACCGTTACCTGGTGCCTAGCCCCCTCCAGGAAGTGGCGCCACTCTTCAAATGCCCATTTAATGGCTAAAAGTTCGCGGTTGCCAATATCATAGTTACACTCCGTGGGCGAAAACTTCCTAGAAAAGTAAGCACAGGGGCGGAGATGGGTGAGGGAGCTGGTACCCTGGGACAAGACGGCCCCCACTCCCACCTCGGACGCGTCAACCTCCACAATAAATGGCTCCCTTTGGTTGGGCTGAACCAGCACGGGGGCCGAGATAAAGCACTTCTTGAGGGTCTCAAAAGCCTGGACGGCCTCAGGGGGCCAATGGAGGACATCAGCACCCTTGCGAGTGAGGTCCGTAAGAGGCTTAGCGACGACCGAGAAGTTAGCAATAAATCTCCTGTAATAGTTAGCGAACCCCAAAAAACACTGTAGCGCTTTCAGGGAGGCAGGTTGGACCCATTCAGCCACAGCCTGAACCTTGGCAGGGTCCATGCGGAATTCATGAGGAGTGAGGATTTGACCTAAAAATGGTATCTCCTGTACCCCAAATACACATTTTTCGATTTTGGCAAACAGTTTGTTTTCTCGAAGGACCTGGAGCACTTTCCTGACATGCTCTATGTGGGAGGACCAGTCCCTGGAAAACACCAATATGTCATCAAGGTACACTACAAGAAATATCCCCAGGTAATTTCTCAAAATCTCATTTATGAAGTTCTGGAAGACCGCAGGGGCATTGCACAACCCAAAGGGCATGACGAGGTATTCGAAATGGCCTTCGGGCGTGTTAAACGCAGTCTTCCACTCATCCCCCTCTTTGATGCGAATAAGGTTATACGCCCCCCGTAGATCCAATTTAGAGAACCATTGGGCCCCCTGAACCTGTTTAAAGAGATCAGGAATCAAAGGAAGGGGATACTGGTTCCTTACCGTGACCTTATTCAGGCCACGGTAGTCAATGCATGGCCTAAGACCCCCATCCTTCTTCCCTACGAAGAAGAAGCCAGCACCTACCGGAGAAGAAGAGGGACGAATGTAACCCTTGGCCAGGGATTCCTGGATATACTCCCTCATGGCTTCACGTTCGGGACAAGAAAGGTTAAATATCCTACCCTTAGGAAGCTTAGCTCCTGGTACCAATTCGATAGCGCAATCGTATTCTCTATGAGGCGGTAATACTTCGGAGGCCTCTTTAGAGAAAACATCAGCGAAGTCCTGAACAAACTCGGGTAGCGTATTCACCTCCTTAGGGGGAGAAATAGAATTAACAGAAAAACATGACGTACAACATTCATTACCCCATTTGGTTAGCTCCCCAGTATTCCAGTCAAACGTAGGATTATGCAACTGCAACCAGGGAAGACCTAGAACCAAATCGTACGATAATCCCTGCATCAATAGTACAGAGCATTGCTCCAAATGCATGGAGCCAACAAGGAGTTCAAAAACAGGGGTATGCTGTGTAAAATAACCATTAGCAAGAGGAGTGGAGTCGATACCCACTACCGGAACAGGTTTAGGCAAATCAATCAGAGGCATAGCGAGAGACATAGCAAATTCCACAGACATGATATTAGTAGAGGACCCTGAATCCACGAAGGCACTGCCGGTAGCAGACCTACCACCAAAAGAGACCTGAAAGGGAAGCAATATCTTAGTACGTTTCATATTTACGGGAAATACCTGTGCGCCCAAGTGACCTCCCCGATGATCACTTAGACGCGGGAGCTCTCTGGCAGCATTCTTACGCTTGGGACAGTTGTTTACTTGATGCTTGACATCCCCACAGTAGAAGCAGAGACCATTCTTCCTGCGGAATTCTCTACGTTGTTGAGGGGACACGGAGGCCCCGAGTTGCATAGGTATTTCTGAGTCTTTAGGGGAGAAACGAAGCAACGGGACTTCGGGAGGCATCATGGGGGAGTCGGAGGAAAAAACACATAAACGTTCACGTTGTCGTTCCCTGAGACGTCGGTCAAGTCGTACCACTAAAGCCATAACCTGGTCTAAGGAGTCAGAAGAGGGATAACTAACTAGCAGGTCTTTCAGGGCGTTCGACAGACCCAACCTAAACTGGCACCTTAAGGCAGGGTCATTCCACCGAGAAGCTACGCACCACTTCCGAAAGTCAGAGCAATACTCCTCAACAGGTCTCTTACCCTGACGTAAGGTCACCAGCTGACTCTCGGCAAAGGCAGTTCTGTCAGTCTCGTCATAAATAAGTCCGAGGGCAGAAAAGAAACAATCAACGGAGGAAAGTTCAGGGGCGCCAGGAGCCAAGGAGAAGGCCCACTCTTGGGGCCCTTCCTGGAGCCGGGACATAATTATACCCACCCGCTGGCTCTCAGAACCTGAGGAGTGAGGCTTTAAGCGAAAGTAAAGCTTACAACTCTCCCGAAAGGAGAGAAAAGCCCTCCGGTCACCTGAGAACCGGTCGGGCAACTTGAGGTGGGGTTCAAGGGGTGCAGTGAGGGGAACTACCAAGGTAGCATCAGGCTGGTTGACCCTCTGAGCCAGGGCCTGGACCTGTAGGGAGAGACCCTGCATTTGCTGAGCCAGGGTTTCACGGGGTTCCATAATGGTGTCAGGGACCAGGGTAGACTAGGTATAGGGCTTGTGAATTTGTAATGGTGGGGGGGGTAGGGAAACGGACAAGTGAGCCCTAATCTACCCGCCACTCTGTCCCTGCCTACTTGCAACGACCCGCCCTAGACGACGGGGTACAACTGGGCGGCGGTCCCTGCGCTCAGTAAGTGCATGACAAACACGACAAACAAACAAGGGAATACAAGCAAGGGAAATGGGCAGTTGCTCGCGGAAACACCGTGAGCAACAGAGTAGTGAACGAGCCGAGTCAAGCCAGGAGAGTGCGAGGTACAAAGCGAAAAGCAGAAGAGTAGTCGGTAAGCCGGGGTCTGTATGGAGCAGGATCAAAAAGTAGCAGGAGCTGTAGCTGGGCCAGGAAACCTCAAGGAAAGAATTCACAAGCACAGATGGACAGGAAGAGCAGGCTTAAATAGACCGAGGGCGGGAGCTAGCTGAGTCTGGCCAGGTTGCGATAGGCTCTCCCACTCCTAAGCCTGCCAGCCTGAGTGGAGGAAGCTGGTGTCTGTCTCAGGGATGTACACTCAGGTGTTGACTGATTAATTCTGGGAGTTAACCCTGAAGCAGTGCCTGGCAGATCCTTTACAATATCACTATATATAGGAAGATATATGACTTACACCAGCTGTACATATATAATTATATACAGAAGATACCCAGGTTATACCAGCATGCTCCATATCACTGTATACAAGAAGATGTATAACTTATACCAGCTGTACATATATAATTATATACAGAAGATACCCAGGTTATACCAGCATGCTCCATATCACTGTATACAAGAAGATGTATAACTTATACCAGCTGTACATATATAATTATATACAGAAGTTACCCAGGTTATACCAGCATGCTCCATATCACTATATACAAGAAGATTTATAACTTATACCAGCTGTACATATATAATTATATACAGAAGATACCCAGGTTATACCAGCATGCTCCATATCACTATATACAAGAAGATGTATAACATATACCAGCTGTACATATATAATTATATACAGAAGATACCCAGGTTATACCAGTATGCTCCATATCACTATATACAGGAAGATGTATAACTTATACCAGCTGTACATATATAATTATATACAGAAGATACCCAGGTTATGCCAGCATGCTCCATATCACTATATACAGGAAGATGTATAACTTATACCAGCTGTACATATATAATTATATACAGAATATACCCAGGTTATACCAGCATGCTCCATATCACTATATACAAGAAGATTTATAACTTATACCAGCTGTACATATATAATTATATACAGAAGATACCCAGGTTATACGAGCATGCTCAATATCACTATATACAAGAAGATGTATAACTTATACCGGCTGTACATATATAATTATATACAGAAGATACCCAGGTTATACCAGCATGCTCCATATCACTATATACAAGAAGATTTATAACTTATACCAGCTGTACATATATAATTATATAGAGAAGATGCCCAGGTTATACCAGCACGCTCCATATCACTATATACAAGAAGATGTATAACTTATACCAGCTGTACATATATAACTATATACAGAAGATACCCAGGTTATACCAGCATGCTCCATATCACTATATGCAAGAAGATGTATAACTTATACCAGCTGTACATATATAATTATATAGAGAAGATACCCAGGTTATACCAGCATGCTCTATATCACTATATACAGGAAGATGTATAACTTATACCAGCTGTACATATATAATTATATACAGAAGATACCCAGCTTATACCAGCATGCTCCATATCACTATATACAAGAAGATGTATAACTTATACCAGCTGTACATATATAATTATATACAGAATATACCCAGGTTATACCAGCATGCTCCATATCACTATATACAAGAAGATGTATAACTTATACCAGCTGTACATATATAATTATATACAGAAGATACCCAGCTTATACCAGCATGCTCCATATCACTATATACAAGAAGATGTATAACTTATACCAGCTGTACATATATAATTATATACAGAATATACCCAGGTTATACCAGCATGCTCCATATCACTATATACAAGAAGATGTATAACTTATACCAGCTGTACATATATAATTATATACAGAAGATACCCAGGTTATACCAGCATGCTCCATATCACTATATACAAGAAGATGTATAACTTATACCAGCTGTACATATATAATTATATACAGAAGATACCCAGGTTATACCAGTATGCTCCATATCACTATATACAGGAAGATGTATAACTTATACCAGCTGTACATATATAATTATATACAGAAGATACCCAGGTTATGCCAGCATGCTCCATATCACTATATACAGGAAGATGTATAACTTATACCAGCTGTACATATATAATTATATACAGAATATACCCAGGTTATACCAGCATGCTCCATATCACTATATACAAGAAGATGTATAACTTATACCAGCTGTACATATATAATTATATACAGAAGATACCCAGGTTATACCAGCATGCTCCATATCACTATATACAAGAAGATGTATAACTTATACCAGCTGTACATATATAATTATATACAGAAGATACCCAGGTTAT
Source organism: Rhinoderma darwinii (assembly GCF_050947455.1). Classification (NCBI taxonomy): domain Eukaryota; kingdom Metazoa; phylum Chordata; class Amphibia; order Anura; family Rhinodermatidae; genus Rhinoderma; species Rhinoderma darwinii. Next base: position 11,930,466 of record NC_134693.1, on the reverse strand, counting down.
ACCAGCATGCTCCATATCACTATATACAAGAAGATGTATAACTTATACCAGCTGTACATATATAATTATATACAGAAGATACCCAGGTTATACCAGCATGCTCCATATCACTATATACAAGAAGATGTATAACATATACCAGCTGTACATATATAATTATATACAGAAGATACCCAGGTTATACCAGCATGCTCCATATCACTATATACAAGAAGATGTATAACTTATACCAGCTGTACATATATAATTATATACAGAAGATACCCAGGTTATACCAGCATGCTCCATATCACTATATACAAGAAGATGTATAACTTATACCAGCTGTACATATATAATTATATACAGAAGATACCCAGGTTATACCAGCATGCTCCATATCACTATATACAAGAAGATGTATAACTTATACCAGCTGTACATATATAATTATATACAGAAGTTACCCAGGTTATACCAGCATGCTCCATATCACTATATACAAGAAGTTGTATAACTTATACCAGCTGTACATATATAATTATATACAGAAGATACCCAGGTTATACCAGCATGCTCCATATCACTATATACAAGAAGATGCTTAGCTTAAACCTTCTGTATATAAACCAGAATATGTCCAGGTTCTACGAGTATATTCTCCATTTATCCAAACACTATCAAGAAATGCATAGTCTTCACCTCATTTGGAAATGTCTTGCCTCTCCCTTTTCAGGACTCCAAGAATAATTCATTTTATGAGATTTGAAAACACATTTTAGGCCCTTTTTTTTTTTTTGGTTTTTTTCTTCAAGTAATTTGGTTAAGTCTATATTACTTTATTGCTATAAATCATTGACTTACATTTCCTTACCGTTTGGATGGAATGGAATGGTATTAAATATGAGGACTGGAGGATGGTGATTGTATTCCTCTGTGTATGTCATTGTAAGTTGCAGAACTGCACCTGGGTCGTATAGAAGGAAAACATCATTTTTAGGCCGTTGTGTGTTTCAATAATATATATATATATTTATACTTTTTTTCTAAAATTCTATTTTTAGGATTTAATTTTAACTTTAGTTTTCTATAATGGCCCTATAGAATGTATTCACCAGGATCAGCGCTCAGAATGGGGGCGACTAAACACAATACAGATCAGTTTCGGACTGGGATTCTTCGGGCCCAACAGAGGAGATAATTCTGAGGGTCACCCGTATCTACATAGAACATGTGCAAATAGGTTATTTGTGAATCATCCCATAAGAAATAGACCCGAGCGGTAAGTGACTCCAAAGTCACCTCTAAATAACGTTGTCTTCAGCTCAGGAGCGTAACTACTGACCGTATTTGTGGTCCGTAATTACGGGCGATTTAACGGTTGTGTACATGAGACCTAATCGAGTGGTCTAGTCTGGGGTCTGAATTAATTTTGTGGTCTGAGTCTGATCTGTGGTCTGAATTTTGGGGTCTAAGTCTGATCTGTGGTCTGAATTTTAGGGTCTGAGTCTGATCTGTGGTCTGAATTTTGGGGTCTGGTCTAGGGTTTGTTAATTGAATATTTTTTATTCTATTGTGGTGGGTGGTATCGTTTTAAAACGTGATGGGTCTGCCACCATACTGAGCCCTCATGTACACGATTTTTACGATAAGGATTTTTACTGTCTACAAATAAGGAACCGCAAATACAGATACACATCCGTAGCCATCTGCAATTGCAGAGGCATCCATAGACTTCTATGTGCGAGTACGTGCCGCAATTGCGGACAAGGGTAGGCCATATTCCATATTTTGCGGATCATTTCTACGACCCAGACACACATCCATAAATATACGGTAGGGTGTCCGTCGCCAATAGAAATGAATGGGTCCACAATTTCATCTGTAATTACCTGATCCGTAATTACGGATGAAAACTACAGTCCTGTGCATGAGGCCTGAGTATTACTTCTTTTCCAGCAATGGATGACAGGCTGGTACTTTGTTATTTATAGTGCAAGATGGGAAAGTCAGTTTGTCATATGTTGCTGAAAAACGACTGAAAAAGGGACAGCCAACCTGATCCTACTGGTTCATCTTCTAATTTCCGGACATGTGGCCAACGTTTTTTGGAAGTTTCGATGCTCTTTTAACGGTATGAACACTTGTGCATTCAATTTTTATTATTTCTCCAACGCATCCAAAATGAAACGAAGTATATTTAGAAATAGTCTATTATCTATATCAGCCTTTACTATTATGTGTATACAGCTCCTATGAAGACCTATGTGTCTCCCTAGTTACAGACTACTAACAAACTCTGTGTGTGTAGTCTGATACTGCAGTCATGTCCTAAGGCCCTTTTACACTGGGCAATTATCAGGAAGACGAGCGTTCATATAACGCTCGTTGCCGATAATTGCCCTGTGTAAACAAGGCAGTGATCAGCAGATGAACGAGCGTTGATCTGCTGATCGCATCGTTTATAAAATGTTATCGTTGACGGCACCACATCTCCCTGTGTAAACAGGGAGATGCGCTGGCGACATGATAATAATGTATGGGGACGAGCGATCGGAGTAACGAGCGATCGGAGTAACGAGCGATCGGAGTAACGAGCGATCGGAGTAACGAGCAATCGGAGTAACGAGCAATCGGAGTAACGAGCAATCGGAGTAACGAGCAATCGGAGTAACGAGCAATCGGAGTAACGAGCGCTTGTCCCCATACTAACTAGTGATAGGAGCTATCTCGTAGATCATCGGTCTTTGCACTGGCTGAAATTGGCCATTGTAAGAGGGTCTCTTCTCTCTTCCATCTGTCCCGTTTTCTAGTCTTTATAGGTTGTCAAGAAGAGGAGGCAGATGGAAGGTAATAATACATGACTGCAGTATCAGACTACACAGTTTGTAGTCTGTAACCGTGTGGACAGATTGGTCTGCATAGAACCTGTAGACACAAAACGGTAGGAGATTTTTAATCAAAACTGTTAACATAGTCGTTTCCTTTTTTATTTTAGATGCACAAAAGCAGTTTAAAAATAATAAAATAATGGTTGCCATTTGGTATACATACCCTTTAAAGCTGAATTAAGAAATAATAATTCTAATTAAAATACGAATACAAACCTTCCCATAGAGAGTCCTTCAGCCCCTGCAGCTTGACGATCCATTTGAGCAAGTTGTCAGATATCGGTGTCACACTAATCCCCTAAAACATAAGTGAAGCATATATGTTATACATTAGTCGTCGCCCCAACGTCTACCTAACAATGAATAATTGATTTCTCTGCCGGGTGTTGGGAACAGATGAACAATGCGCACGCCCGTCTGACTTATGTGTGGTTTCTAAGCCAAAATTTGCAAACCTAAAGTGTAAGTTCACAGTGGTATAAAAACAAGTCAGTGTTATCTTGGTGCGTAACGCAGAACCCCGGCATCTTGGTAAGTTTTCAGGTCTAGCAGAATATGCAGAGTGGACTGATTACAGGGAGACGATGTGCGCAGGCGGCTGCAAGGGTGGTCAACATGTGTTCTACAGATGCTGCTCAACTACAACCCTCACTATCTGTAGTAAACTGGGTCATCGTTTTGAGAAATTGGGGGTGAATTACCAATTGAACCAAGAGGGTGGCATGCGCTGAACTTATGATGCATTTTAGACATTCTTTAAAGCGCCTAGGGAAAGGGGCGGGGCTAAGAGTAGTCATAAAATGCGCCAGACTTAATAACGGCATGCACCTTTTTTGTCGCAAAATAATGGTGTAAAGTGCACCAACCAAAAAGGCGTCGTAAAAAATGTCATGGAGACACAAGTTGCAAAATTGTATTGATGGGGGTCTGTGAGCTGAGACCCCTCACGATCACAAGAGATCACAAGACAAATCGGGGGATCAGTGTTGGCAGCACTGCTAAAGGATTCAAAGTACGCCAGCCAAGAGGTGTTGTAAGGAAGAGAAAAGTGTCTAATATGTCTGGCCAGTTGATCAAAATGTATCATACAGTGTGCGCCATTGTGACGAATTTGGCGCAGTTTCTACGTGTCTGTTTTAGTTTTATCCTTGTCTAACTTTAGGAATAACATTTTGCAAAACATTCCCCTCTTGTATAATTGAAAGATGGATAAAAATCTGGGCAGCCTTCCTGATCCTCTGATGAGACAGGAGATGGATTTTAGACTACCGCAGACTCCAACAGACAAGGCAGCTAAGCTGGAGCCACTGATCATTGCTGTGTCCTACTAAACTCTACTTCTGCCTGAAATATTCTTTCTGTTCTTCCAGCATTCAGAGGATGGGGGCTGGGAAGTACTCGGCCCTCTGTTACATTATTAATCACAATGAGCGTTCCAAGCAAACCACAGATTAAAGAGGTCGAAGATGAAAAGCTCTCAGCAGTGCTGTTATATGTTCTGTACATGAGATATATCAGCAGACTCACATGCAGCCGAGCTTCCTGCAGCTCCTCATATTCCCTTTCTACTAACAAATAGCTTCTGGAGTGCATGGGGATCCGGCTCTCCGTTCAGGATTTCTAATCTGCACAATATATGGATATAATAATTATACATCACCAGTTATGGACAGTTTATTATATTACAAATGATCTTCAACCGGTGGATCTCCAGTTGTTGGGCAATTACAACTCCCAGCATACCCTAATAGCATGCTGGGAGTTGTAGTTTCCTATTAACTAAAGAGCCACAGGTTGGAGACCACTAGTTTATATTTCATATAGATCCACGTGTCCTTCAATCAGTCATAGCTAAAGTAAATAAAAACAATAGTGTTAAATATGGGGATAATTTTATGTAATATGTACCTAACGATCGGTCAGGATTGAGCTTTAGCTTCTTCTACTCCTAAATAAGAACTGTGAACATTTGGAGAGCAATTTCAGAAGCTAATAATATTAACATTGTTGTGTCAGTAAACATTTCTACATGGGAAAGACATATTAGCTACTATAATACTGCCCCTATATACAAGAATATAACTACTATAATACTGCCCCTATATACAAGAATATAACTACTATAATACTGGCCCTATATACAAGAATATAACTACTATAATACTGCCCCTATATACAAGAATATAACTACTATAATACTGCCCCTATATACAAGAATTTAACTACTATAATACTGCCCCCTATATACAGGAATATAACGACTATAATACTGCCCCTATATACAAGAATATAACTACTATAATACTGCCCCTATATACAAGAATATAACTACTATAATACTGCCCCATATATACAAGAATATAACTGCTATAATACTGCCTCCTATATACAAGAATATAACTACTATAATACTGCCCCTATATACAAGAATATAACTACTATAATACTGCCTCCTATATACAAGAATATAACTATTATAATACTGCCCCCTATATACAAGAATATAACTACTATAATACTGCTCCCTATGTACAAGAATATAACTACTATAATACTACCCCTATGTACAAGAATATAACTACTATAATACTGCCCCCTATATACAAGAATATAACTACTATAATACTGCCCCTATATACAAGAATATAACTACTATAATACTGCCCCTATATACAAGATTATAACTACTATAATACTGCCCCCTATATACAAGAATATAACTACTATAATACTGCTCCTATATACAAGAATATAACTACTATAATACTGCCCCTATATACAAGAATATAACTACTATAATACTGCACCTATATACAAGAATATAACTACTATAATACTGCCCCTATATACAAGAATATAACTACTATAATACTGTCTCCTATGTACAAGAATATACCTACTATAATACTGCTCCCTATATACAAGAATATAACTACTATAATACTGCTCCTATATACAAGAATATAACTACTATAATACTGCACCTATATACAAGAATATAACTACTATAATACTGCCCCTATATACAATAATATAACTACTATAATACTGTCTCCTATGTACAAGAATATACCTACTATAATACTGCTCCCTATATACAAGAATATAACTACTATAATACTGCTCCTATATACAAGAATATAACTACTATAATACTGACCCCTATACACAAGAATATAACTACTATAATACTGCCCCTATATACAAGAATATAACTACTATAATACTGCTCCTATATACAAGAATATAACTACTATAATACTGCTCCCTATATACAAGAATATAACTACTATAATACTGCTCCTATATACAAGAATATAACTACTATAATACTGCCCCCTGTATACAGGAATATAACTACTATAATATTGCCCCTATATACAATAATATAACTACTATAATACTGTCTCCTATGTACAAGAATATACCTACTATAATACTGCTCCCTATATACAAGAATATAACTACTATAATACTGCTCCTATATACAAGAATATAACTACTATAATACTGACCCCTATACACAAGAATATAACTACTATAATACTGCCCCTATATACAAGAATATAACTACTATAATACTGCTCCTATATACAAGAATATAACTACTATAATACTGCTTCCTATATACAAGAATATAACTACTATAATACTGCTCCTATATACAAGAATATAACTACTATAATACTGACCCCTATATACAAGAATATAACTACTATAATACTGCCCCTATATACAAGAATATAACTACTATAATACTGCCCCTATATACAAGAATATAACTACTATAAGGGCATGGCCCCACGTGGCGGTTTTCCTCCGCAGCTGTCCGCATCAATGCCACACAGAATCTGCGTTGCAGATTCTGTGGTGGATCTGCCCAAAATGTGCAGTAAATTGATGCGGACTAGCTGCTGCGGACTGCAATAAAAGTGCTTCCCTTCTCTCTATCAGTGCAGGATAGAGAGAAGGGACAGCACTTTCCCTAGTGAAAGTAAAAGAATTTCATACTTACCGGCCGTTGTCTTGGTGACGCGTCCCTCTTTCGGCATCCAGCCCGACCTCCCTGGATGACGCGGCAGTCCATGTGACCGCTGCAGCCTGTGATTGGCTGCAGCCGTCACTTAGACTGAAACGTCATCCTGGGAAGCCGGACTGGAGACAGAAGCAGGGAGTTCTCGGTAAGTATGAACTTCTATTTTTTTGACAGGTTGCTGTATATTGGGATCGGTAGTCACTGTCCAGGGGGCAGAAACAGTTACTGCCGATCGCTTAACTCTTTCAGCACCCTGGACAGTGACTATTTACTGACGTCGCCTAGCAACGCTCCCGTAATTACGGGAGCCCCATTGACTTCCTCAGTCTGGCTGTAGACCTAGAAATACATAGGTCCAGCCAGAATGAGGAAATGTCATGTTAAAAAAGCAAGACGCATCCGCAGCACACATAACATGTACATGACAGCTGCGGACTTCATTGCGGAATTTAGAATCTCCATTGAAGTCAATGGAGAAATTCCGCCATGAGTCCGCAACCAGTCCGCCACTGCTCCGCAACAGACAGAGCATGCTGCGGACACCAAATTCCGCACCGCAGCCTATGCTCCGCAGCGGAATTTTCAGCCTCGTCTAAACGAAGCCTACTAAAAAGAAGTGGAAGGCAATGGAGAAACGGCTCCGCTGCGGATTAACGCTGCGGAGCGTCCGCAGCGGAATTCAAGAGCAATTCCGCCACGTGTGGCTTTGCCCTAATACTGCCCCCTATATACAAGAATATATCTACTATTAGGGCACATTCACACGTGGCGGAATTGCTCTTGAATTCCGCTGCGGACAGTCCGCAGTGGAATTCTGCAGCAGCCGTTTTTTACATTTGTTTCTATACATTTTTAGGAAAGTTAGTTCAGACGTTGCAGAAAATAACTGTGCGGAAATTAGGCTGCGGTGCAGAATTTTCCCTCCGCAGCACACTCATGACGTTGCGGAGAAGAAGCGGAATTTCACTGGGTATTTCAGCCTTTGCAATGCAAAAACTGAAATCTGTGGCAAGTCCGCTGTGATAACTGCAACGTCTGAATTACCTTTCAAATATGAAAATGTTGCTGCACATTCGTTACGTAATTGCCCCAAATCTGCACCAACATATGCAGCGGAAAAATTCTGCCACGTCTGAACGTGCCCTAATACTGCCCCTATACACAAGAATATAACTACTATAATACTGCCCCTATACACAAGAATATAACTACTATAATACTGCCTCCTATATACAAGAATATAACTACTATAATACTGGTCCTATATACAAGAATATAATTGCTATAATACTGCCCCCTATATACAAGAATATAACTACTATAATACTGCCCCCTATATACAAGAATATAACTACTATAATACTGCCCCCTATATACAAGAATATAACTACTATAATACTGCCCCCTATATACAAGAATATAGCTACTATAATACTGCCCCTATACACAAGAATATAACTACTATAATACTGCCCCTATACACAAGAATATAACTACTATAATACTGCCTCCTATATACAAGAATATAACTACTATAATACCGGTCCTATATACAAGAATATAATTGCTATAATACTGCCCCTATATACAAGAATATAACTACTATAATACTGCCCCCTATGTACAATAATATAACTACTATAATACTGCCTCCTATATACAAGAATATAACTACTATAATACTAGTCCTATATACAAGAATATAACTACTATAATACTTCCCCCTATATACAATAATATAACTACGATAATACTGCTCCTATATACAAGAATATAACTACTATAATACTGCTCCTATATACAAGAATATAACTACTATAATACTGCTCCTATATACAAGAATATAACTACTATAATACTGCTCCTATATACAAGAATATAAGCACTATAATACTGCCCCCTATGTACAAGAATTTAAATACTATAATACTGTCCCTATATACAAGAATATAAGCACTATAATACTGCCCCCTATGTACAAGAATTTAACTACTATAATACTGTCCCTATATACAAGAATATAACTACTATAATACTGCTCCTATATACAAGAATATAATTACTATAATACTGCTCCCTATATACAAGAATACAACTACTATAATAATATACAGGAATATAATTACTATAATACTGCCTCCAATGTACAAGAATATAACTACTATAATACTGCCCCTATCTACAAGACTATAACGACTATAATACTGCCCCCTATATACAGGAATATAACTACTATAATACTGCCCCCCTATATACAAGAATATAACTACTATAATACTGCCCCTATACACAAGAATATAACTACTATAATACTGCTCCTATATACAAGAATATAACTACTATAATACTGCCCACTATGTACAAGAATATAACTACTATAATACTGCCCCCTATATACAAAAATATAACTACTATAATACTGACACTATATACAAGAATATAACTACTATAATACTGCCCCTATATTTAGGAATATAACTACTATAATACTGCCCCTATATACAAGAATATAACTACTATAATACTGCCCCATATATACAAGAATATAACTACTATAATACTACCACTATATACAAGAATATAACTACTATAATACTACCCCTATATACAAGAATATATCTACTATAGTACTGCTCCTATATACAAGAATATAACTACTATAATACTACCCCTATATACAAGAATATAACTACTATAATACTGCCCCCTATATACAAGAATATAACTACTATAATACTGCCCCTATATACAAGAATATAACTACTATAATACTGCTCCCTATATACAAGAATATAACTACTATAATACTGCCCCCTATATACAAGAATATAACTACTATAATACTGCTCCTATATACAAGAATATAACTACTACAATACTGCCCTCTATATACAAGTATATAACTACTATAATACTGCTCCTATATACAAGAATATAACTACTATAATACTGCCCGTATATACAAGAATATAACTACTATAATACTGCCCCCTATACACAAGAATATAACTACTATAATACTGCCCCTATATACAAGAATATAACTACTATAATACTGGCCCCCTATATACAAGAATATAACTACTATAATACTGGCTCCCTATATACAAGAATATAACTACTATAATACTGCCCCTATATACAAGAATATAACTACTATAATACTGCCCCTATATACAAGAATATAACTACTATAATACTACCCCTATATACAAGAATATAACTACTATAATACTGCCCCCTATATACAAGAATATAACTACTATAATACTGCCCCTATATACAAGAATATATCTACTATAATACTACCCCTATATACAAGAATATAACTACTATAATACTACCCCCTATATACAAGAATATATCTACTATAGTACTGCTCCTATATACAAGAATATAACTACTATAATACTACCCCTATAGACAAGAATATAACTACTATAATACTGCCCCTATATTTAGGTATATAACTACTATAATACTGCCCCTATATACAAGAATATAACTACTATAATACTGCTCCTATATACAAGAATATAACTACTATAATACTACCCCTATATACAAGAATATATCTACTATAGTACTGCTCCTATATACAAGAATATAACTACTATAATACTACCCCTATATACAAGAATATAACTACTATAATACTGCCCCCTATATACAAGAATATATCTACTATAGTACTGCTCCTATATACAAGAATATAACTACTATAATACTGCTCCTATATACAAGAATATAACTACTATAATACTACCCCTATATACAAGAATATATCTACTATAGTACTGCTCCTATATACAAGAATATAACTACTATAATACTACCCCTATATACAAGAATATATCTACTATAGTACTGCTCCTATATACAAGAATATAACTACTATAATACTACCCCTATATACAAGAATATAACTACTATAATACTGCTCCTTTATACAAGAATATAACTACTTTAATACTGCCCCCTATGTACAAGAATATAACTACTATAATACTGTCCCCTATATACAAGAATATAACTACTATAATACTGTCTCCTATATACAAGAATATATCTACTATAATACTGCCCCCTATACACAAGAATATAACTACTATAATACTGCCCCTATATACAATAATATAACTATAATACTGCCCCCTATATACAAGAATATAACTACTATAATACTGCTCCTATGTACAAGAATATAACTACTAGAATACTGCCCCTATGTACAAGAATATAACTACTATAATACTGCCCCTATACACAAAAATATAACTACTATAATACTGCTCCTATATACAAGAATATAACTACTATAATACTGCCCCCTATGTACAAGAATATAACTACTAGAATACTGCCCCTATGTACAAGAATATAACTACTATAATACTGCCCCCTATATACAAGAATATAACTACTATAATACTGCTCCTATACACAAGAATATAACTACTATAATACTGCTCCTATATACAAAAATATAACTACTATAATACTGCCCCTATATACAAGAATATAACTACTATAATACTGCTCCTATATACAAGAATATAACTACTATAATACTGCCCCTATATACAAGAATATAACTACTATAATACTGCCCCTATATACAAGAATATAACTACTATAATACTGCCCCCTATATATATATATACAAGAATATAACTACTATAATACTGCCCCCTATATACAAGAATATAACTACTATAATACTGCCCCTATATACAAGAATATAACTACTATAATACTGCTCCCTATATACAAGAATATAACTACTATAATACTGCCCCCTATGTACAAGAATATAACTACTATAATACTGCCCCTATATACAAGAATATAACTACTATAATACTGTCCCCTATATACAAGAATATAACTACTATAATACTGCCCCCTATATACAAGAATATAACTACTATAATACTGTCCCCTATATACAAGAATATAACTACTATAATACTGCCCCTATATACAAGACTATAACTACTATAATACTGCCCCCTAGATACAGGAATATAACTACTATAATACTGCCCCCTATATACAAGAATATAACTACTAAACTGCTTCCACTTATGGGTTCATTTATGGTCCTGAACAGGTCAGTGAGTTTTGATATCTGAGTATAACTGTCCTTCACACATATTTTAACAAATCTACTTATGTGTATGAGAAAACTGTCAGTATGTTGGTGCAGTTCAGGAGCTCAGGTTATAACTCTGAGGGCTTATTCAGACGAACGGGATATACGTCCGTGCAACGCGGGTGATTTTCACACGCGTCGTACGGACCTATATTAGTCTATAGGGCCGTGCAGACATAGTTACATAGTTACATAGTTACATAGTTAGTACGGCTGAAAAAAGACACATGTCCATCAAGTTCAACCAAGGGAAGGGAAAAGGGAAGGAAAAATTTCTACACATAGGAGCTAATATTTTTTTGTTCTAGGAAATTATCTAACCCTTTTTTAAAGCCATCTACTGTCCCTGCTGTGACGGCTCCTGCGGTAGGCTATTCCATAAATTCACAGTTCTCACTGTAAAGAAGCCTTGTCGCCTCTGCAGCTTGAACCTTTTTTTCTCCAGACGGAGGGAGCGCCCCCTTGTTTTTTGAGGGGGTTTTACAAGGAACAGGATTTCACCATATTTTTTGTATGTGCCATTAATATATTTATATAAGTTAATCATGTCCCCCCTTAGTCGTCTTTTTTCAAGGCTAAATAGGTTTAATTCTTTCAATCTTTCCTCATAACTTAAATTCTCCATGCCCCTTATTAGCTTCGTTGCTCTTCTTTGTATTTTTTCCAACTCCAGGGCATCCTTTCTATGAACTGGAGCCCAGAACTGAACTGCATATTCTAGATGAGGCCTCACTAATGCTTTGTAAAGTGGCATTATTACATCCCTGTCCCGCGAGTCCATGCCTCTTTTAATACACGACAATATCCTGCTGGCCTTTGAAGCAGCTGATTGACACTGCATGCTGTTATTGAGTTTATGATTTACAAGTACACCCAGATCCTTCTCAACAAGTGAATCCGCCAGTGTAGCGCCCCCTAGGACATATGATGCATGCAGGTTGTTGGTACCCAGATGCATAACTTTACATTTATCTACATTAAACTTCATTTGCCAAGTGGACGCCCAAACACTTAGTTTGTTTAAATCTGCCTGTAATTCATGAACATCTTCCATAGTCTGAACTATATTACATAGCTTGGTGTCATCTGCAAAAATAGAAATAGTGCTATTAATCCCATCCTCAATATCATTAATAAATAAGTTGAATAATAGTGGTCCCAGCACTGAACCCTGGGGTACACCACTTATAACCGGTGACCATTCAGAGAAGGAATCATTGACCACAACCCTCTGGATACGGTCCTTGAGCCAATTCTCAATCCAATTACAAACTATATTTTCTAAACCTATAGTCCTTAATTTACCCATTAGGCGTCTATGGGGGACAGTGTCAAATGCCTTTGCAAAGTCCAAAAACACTAAATCAACAGCGGTCCCTCTGTCTAGACTTCTGCTCACCTCTTCATAAAAACAGATTAGGTTAGTTTGACAACTTCTGTCCTTAGTAAAACCGTGCTGGCTGTCACTTATAATGCTATTTATTGTCACATAATCCTGTATATAGTCCCTCAATAGCCCCTCAAACATTTTCCCCACGATGGATGTTAAGCTTACTGGTCTATAATTACCCGGGGAAGACCTAGAGCCCTTTTTGAAAATAGGCACCACATTTGCCCTGCGCCAGTCCCTTGGCACTATACCAGTCACTAGAGAGTCTCTGAATATTATGAAAAGGGGGACAGAAATAACTGAACTAAGCTCTTTAAGAATTCTAGGGTGTAACCCATCTGGTCCCGGGGCCTTGTGCACATTTATTTTATTTAATTTAGCTTGGACCATCTCTACATTCATCCAATTCAGTATATCAACTGATATATTAACAGCGTTGGTCCGTTGCGAAAAAGTCACGACATGTCCGTTCTTTCTGCGTATTTCACGCATCACGCACCCATTGAAGTCAATGGGTGCGTGAAAACCACGCATGCCACACGAAAGCACTTCCGTGGGACGCGCGTGATTTGCGCAACAGCTGTGAAAAGGATGAATGAAAACAGAAAAGCACAAGGTGCTTTTCTGCTTGCAAACATCCAAATGGAGTGTCATAATGATGGCGGCTGCGCGAAAAGCACGCAGCCGCGCATCATACGGGGCTGTCACATGGAGCTGTCAAGTGCCTTTTGCGCTCGCAAAACGCCACCGTTTTTTGCGCGTACAAAACGCACACACTCGTGTGAATCCGGCCTGACACTGTTGGCTCTTATACTTTACATCAGCGGCTCGTGTCTATGAGACTGTCTGTTAGGGCCGATTCAGACGAACGTGGCGTTTTTGCGCAGCCGCCATCATTATGACACGCCATTTGGATGTTTGTGAACAGAAAAGCACGTGGTGCTTTTCTGTTTACATTCATCCTTTTGACAGCTGGTGCGCGAAACAGCCAGTTCGCACGGAAGTGCTTCCGTGCGGCATGCGTGGTTTTCACGCACCCATTGACTTCAATTGGTGCGTGCTGCGCGAAAAACGCCGAGATATTGAACATGTCGCGCTTTTTACGCAGCGCACAAACGCTGCGCAAAAAGCACAGACTGTACTGCCCCATATTCTTCTATTGGTCCATGCGAGCCGCGTGAAAACCACCCGGCCTGCACGGACGCAATTCACGTTCGTGTGAATCGGCCCTTAGGCCTTATTCACATGAACGTGTTTAACGTCCGTGATATGCTCGTGTAAATCACTTGCGTCGCACGGACCTATGTTAGTGAATGGGGCCGTTCAGACATTCCGTGATTTTCACGCAGCATATATCCGCTGCGTAAAACTCATGACATGTCCTATACTTGGCCGTTTTTCACGCATCACACACCCATTGAAGTCAATGGGTGCGTGAGAAAATCACGCACGGCACCTGGAAGCACTTCCGTGTGTCGCGCGTGATTCGCGCAATAGTAGATAAAGAAATGAAGGAAAAATAAAAGCACTTCCTTAATTTCTTTTTCTAAACATCAAAACCGCGTGTCATAAGGATGGCATATGCGTGAAAATCACGCAGCCACGCACCATTCACTGATGAAACACGGAACTGCAACCCGCGCAAAATGCGTTTGTGTGAATAAGGCCTAACTGGTAAGTGGTCCCTCTATGAGAGTGCAGTCTATGTATCCTGGAGAGTGCTGCCTGTCTCTTAACGCTACATCTGAGAGGCTTGTCTATGAGATCACAGCGTATGTGACTATATAACACCATACGGGTCTACGAGACTGCGGCCCGTCTGTTACGTTTACCGCTGAGGGGCCTGTATGAGTGCACAGAGGATGTTGAATACTTTCATGCTTGTTTCGTAAATTGTATTAGTCACTTATCATGCTCCGCTGCCCCTCACATATGGTAACGTTCTGGATTACAAGTCTTAAACTAGAGGCAGATTTATTTTACAGCGCAGCCCAAAACAATCAGCATAAAATAAAGAACAGTTTTTACAAAACAAATTAGTGCGCCCGCATCTTTATAATCACCCAGCGGCAGCAAAATAAACCCCGTGTTCCTCAAAGCTGCTGTAAGGAAGTCACCGCTGTCTCTTTGATGTCTCCATCTCATGCTAGACTGGACCATCAGAAAACTAGAGGATCCGGTCCTGGGCCCTGGTTTTAGAAAGATGGTGGGGTCCGAACAATGTCTGATATGTGGGGGGCCAAATCGCTGGAGCTTCCATCATTGCCTAGTACAAGCACTCAGAAAAAAGTCCTTATGTGGTCTTATGATGCTCTAGTCCAGGGGTCAGAAACCTGTGGCACCAGCACGTGGGACGTTGGTTTGCTGGCACACTTCTCTCCCGTTTCCAGTGCCTTTGCGTGCTTGGTGGCATTGAACACAGAGAGAGGCCCCATGCCCACGACCGTATCCTCAAATACTGACCGTAAATACGGATCCATATTTCTTTGGCCCCATGCACATGACAGCAAAAAACGGAGGTTTTTGCGGACCGCAATTGCGGTCCGCAAAAACGGAGCCATTCACTTTCATTGAACACTGACACCTTTCCGTAGCACTACGGAAGGGTGTCAGTGCCGTGGAAATGTTCCGGGAATTATGGAACATGTCCGTTCTTTCGCATTTTGCGGGCCGTGCTCCCATACTTTGTATGGGAGCACGGCCCGAAAATGCGGCTGTCAGTCAGCGGCCGTCGCGTCGCGGGCCGTGATTGCGGGCACGGTCGTGTGCATGGGGCCTTTATAGTCATCAGCAAATCATCAGCAGCGTACCCATTTCTGCTGAATGGTATCCGCAAATACGGTCCGTAGTTCATCCGTATTACATCCGTATATACGGAGCCGCAAAAAAAAAAAGAGGCCTGATTGATGGGAAATCTCATTTTTTTCGCTTAGCAACACTTCTGTATTTGAGGATGGCTATCCGTAATTGCGGACGCACCTCTGTAGCCATCCGCAATTTTCGCTTCCCCCCATAGACTTCTATGGAGGAGTCCGTGCCGCAATTGCGGACCAAGGACAGACATGCTCCATAATTCCCTGCACAGTTCTGCGGAACGGACACTTAGGCCCCATGCACACGACCGTGCCCGCAATCACAGCCCGCGATTGCGGGCACGGCCGGCCGCTGACTGACAGCCGCATTTTCGGGCCGTGCTCCCATACAAAGTATGGGAGCACGGCCCGCAAAATGCGAAAGAACGGACATGTTCCATAATTCCCGGAACATTTCCATGGCACGGACACCCTTCCGTAGTGCTACGGAAATGTGTCAGTGTTCAATGAAAGTGAATGGCTCCGTTTTTTACGGTCGTGTGCATGGGGCCTTATTCAGAGGTTTTTTACGGTTGTGTGCATGGGGCCAGAGAGAGCGGCGCTTCTTTATGCACTTGGCGGAGCTGATCACCAGGAGAGAAGTGTTTTATTTTGTTAGTCCCAAGCGCACAATGACGCGTTAGAGTATGTTCACATGCAGAGTCAAAAACGTCTCAAAATACGGAGCTGTTTTCAAGAGAAAACTGCTCCTGATTTTCAGACGTTTTTGTGCCACTCGCGATTTTCGGCGGGGTTTTTCGCTGCGTTTTTTACGGCCGTTTTTGGAGCTTTTTTTTTTGGAGAGTCAATGAAAAACGGCTCCAAAAACGTCCCAAGAAGTGACCTGCATTTCTTTTTCGCGGCGGTTTTTTTACACGTAAAAAGGCAGCGAAAAACGCTCCGTCGGAACAGAACGCCGTTTTCCCATTGCAATCAATGGGCAGATGTTTGGAGGTGTTCCGCTTTAGATTTTTCGGCCGTTTTCTGCCCATTTACGCGCGGAAAAACGGCCAAGAATAGGCCATGTGAACATACCCTTACTCTCTCCTGGTGACCAGCACCGCAAGGACGGAGTTCAGTAACCGCTCTGTAAAGGAAAATGTTAGCAAAAGTTAGAAGCTCTCCTATGTGCACCCTCCCAAGCTGGTGTTCAGTAGCCGCAGTCTCTCCTATGTGCACCCCCAAATCTGGTGTTTAGTAGCCATGGTCTCTCCTATGTGCACCCTCCCAAATCTGGTGTTCAGTAGCAGCAGTCTCTCCCATGTGCACCCTCCCTAAACTAGTGTTTAGTAGCAGCAGTCTCTCCTGTGTGCAGCCTCCCAAATCTGGTGTTCAGTAGCCGCGGTCTCTCCTATGTGCACCCTCTCAAACTGGTGTTCAGTAGCCTCGGTCTCTCCTATGTGCACACTCCCAAGCTGGTGTTCGGTAGCTGCGGTCGCAGGTCTCTATGTGTACTCCCCCAAGCTGGTGTTCAGTAGTCGCTCTCTCTCCTGTATGCAGCACCCCCAAGCTAGTATGCAGTACCCACGCTTTCTCCTGTGTTCAGTTATCCCTAGTTGGTGTTCAGTAGCCGTGGTCTCTCCTATGTGTGACCTCCCAAGCTGGTATTTAGTAGCATCATATGCACCACAGATGGATCATCTTCGCAAAGAATGTCAGGGACAAGGTTCACACTAAAATGTAAGTTTAACTAACTGAATAATTGGTTTATCTCACATACGTGGTAACAGTTTGTCTTATATGACTTTCATGTTTGCCTGGCACACTCAGTACTTCATCATACGAAAATGGTTGCCTACCCCTGCTCTAGTTCAATACGAACTGTATCCAATAGCTGTATATATACTCTCTGTCAAACAGATCATAAAAGGGGGATGTGACCTCTGGGACCCCACCATTACTGAGAACAAGTGGCCCCAAATCCCTGTTCTTGGTGGGAGAGTTGGACATGCCTTTTTCCATAAACATTCATTAAATGAGGACACTCATCGGCACATGACTTCAGCGCCCACTAAACTGTTACAGCCCTTTTTTTCATGTGCCCTATCCTAGACGACCTGGCGGTTCTGTCATTGGATAGAAACCCTTATCTTCCTATCGAACCCCATAAAATTGGCATTTTTCATCTACTTAACTAGAAACCCCTTCTGTCCTCACTAGGTTACATCACGTCAATCATCTTGTAATTAATTGAATTTCTAAACATACCTACAAGGATCTATTGGCCTACAGCAAAAGCAGCTCTACAGAATGAGGGTCCCACCAAACAGCATCCGAGATCTCATCTTCCTAGATCCGAGAAGTGTGACATGGAAGGAGTAGGATAATGCTGTTAACTTCAGTCACACAGTGGAGTTACATTTTAAAGGCATTGAATGAGATGAGAAAAAGGTCTGTTTTGGCGCCACTCTTGTCTAAAGGCTGTGACTGGTATTGCAGCTCAGCCTTATTCCCTTGAATGAAGCTGAGCTGTAATAACAGACACAACCTATGGATGGACAACGGTGGCACTGTTGAACCGCAATACCAACATCATTTATAGACAAAAGTTGCACTGTTGAGCCGCAATACCAGACACAGCCTATAGACAACAGTGGCGCTATTTCTGGGAAAAAAAAATAGACCCTTTTTTCTAAATCTCATACAACAAAGTGGTCCGGAACTAAAAGGAAAAAAGTGTGAATGAATATCACTTACATACTGCCAGGATTTTGTAGAGTTTCAGCAGAGTCCTCAAGAATATACAGTATATATTATAACATCCCGTTTTCTTGTATAACTGCGTCTTCTTTGATTTTTATTGTGCAAAAAAATAAAGTGCGCACCAGGGGATATTTTTCATGAATTCGTCAAATCCAGTGGATAATAATAGGCAATGGAAGTTATTCGCCCGGTTCTGGGATCACAAGTTTTCGTGTGACTGGCTGCACTGGTAATAGACATGGGAGTCGTGTTTGTTAGTCCATTGTCTGTGTTTCTATAGCACCGAGGCTTCCAGCCTACAGAGGGTGGAATAAAGACTTAACCCGTTCATTACTGGACAGCGACTACATATACAGTATCACTACAGCGCAGCTATTTTTATGATCGACTCTGCTACATGTATGGAAGAGTCTCGGGAAGTGACTTCCTGTAACTGGGAAACTAGGAAAGAACAAGTCCCAGCATTCACATGTAGATTCTGGTAACTCCCATAGACGTTAGTTGACATTTGGAAGAAGATTCAGAGTCATCTCTCCCCAGATATCACCACAGTGACATCCATTCTTAGTGGGGTCCCACCTGCCAGACCCGCACCGGTAAGGAACTTTCCAGTTCTAGTGACTGTTTTCTTTTTAAAGAGAATTTCTACTAAAAACATAAAACTTGGCCATGTATTAGTAAATTAGAAGGTAAAACAGCAGACAAAGTTTGGTAACAATGTTTTATTTACTTACAGAGATATTGGAGTTTTATTGCAGCAGAATTTTTGCAAAAGTGACAACAGGAAGTGCCGCCATATTGGTTGTCACCTAAGAAATAGCTCCACAGGAACGGATGGTAAAACTGTTATTTTATGTCCAATCAATAACAAAGTGACAGTTTCACCTTCAGTTTCTGAGAAGGTAATTTATGGGCATGACCACACGTGGCGGATTTCCTCCGCAACTGTCCGCATCAATGCCGCACAGAATCTGCGTTGCAGATTCTGCTGCGGATCTGCACAAAATGTGCAGAAAATTGATGCGGACTAGCTGCTGCGGACTGCGGTAAAAGTACTTCCCTTCTCCCTATTCAGTGCAGGATAGAGAGAAGGGACAGCACTTTCCCTTGTGAAAGTCAAAGAAATTCATACTTACCGCCCGTTGTCTTGGTGACGCGTCCCTCCTTCGGCATCCAGCCCGATCTCCCTGGATGACGCGGCAGTCCATGTGACCGCTGCAGCCTGTTATTAGCCTGTGATTGGCTGTAGCCGTCACTTAGACTGAGACGTCATCCTGGGAGGCCGGACTGGAGACAGAAGCAGGGAGTTCTCGGTAAGTATGAACTTCATTTTTTTTTACAGATACATGTTTATTGGGATCGGTAGTCACTGTCCCGGGTGCAGAAACAGTTACTGCCGATCGCTTAACTCTTTCAGCACCCTGGACAGTGACTATTTACTGACGTCTCCTAGCAACGCTCCCGTCATTACGGGAGCCCCATTGACTTCCTCAGTCTGGCTGTAGACCTAGAAATACATAGGTCCAGCCAGAATGAAGAAATGTCAAGTTAAAAAAGCAAGACGGATCCGCAGCACACATAACATGTGCATGACAGCTGCGGACTTCATTGCGGAAATTAGAATCTCCATTGAAGTCAATGGAGAAATTCCGCCATGAGTCCGCCACTGCTCCGCAACAGACAGAGCATGCTGCGGACACCAAATTCCGCTCCGCAGCCTATGCTCCGCAGCGGAATTTTACGCCTCGTCTAAACGAACACTGCTAAATTAAAGTGTAAGTCAATGGCCAAAATTCCATCTAACATGTGTGCAAACCTTATCATCAACTACAAAAAACATCTGACTGCTGTGCTTGCCAACAAGGGTTTTACCACCAAGTATTAAGTCTTGTTTGCCAAAGGGATCAAATACTTATTTCTCTGTGCACAATGCAAATAAATATATATAATTTTGACAATGTGATTTTCAGTTTTTTTTTTAAATATAATCTATCTCTCACTGGTAAAATTAACCCAGCCTAAAAATTCTAGACTGTTCATGTCTTTGACAGTGGGCAAACTTACAAAATCAGCAAGGGATCAAATACTTATTTCCTTCACTGTATATATATATATATATATATATACATACACACACACACACACACACACACACACACACACACACACACACACACATATTCAAGCTGTTGCTGCTGCTCTGCCTAGTCATTTGTCACCCGACTACCTCACTTTACATACCTAGGCCCCATGCACACTATTTTTTATCTGTAATTATGGACCCATTCATTTCTATGGGCTACGGACATCTTTCTGTATTTTTACGGATGGGTGTCCGTTCCATAGAAATGATCCATAACATATAAAACATGCCCTATTCTTGTCCGTAATTGCGGCACAGACTCCCCATATAAGTCTATGGGAGCTTACGTAATTAAGGATGGCTACGGATGTGCATTGCTAGGCGACGCCAGGTTTGCAGATGTGGAGCATTGTGAACTTGCAAGCTTGTATAAACAGTGACCATGACCGGACTTCAGCTCCACTTTATCTGTAACATGGCAGACAATGATAATCTTTGAAGGAAAAGACTCCACAGAGGTTCTCTACATGAAGATCTAAGAGAACTGGTAAGTTTTTATTTTCACTGGAGATCCGCATTATATACATAAAGTATAAATCTGATTATATTTAAAATAGTTGCTGGGTATGATGCAAGAGATCCTGAAATGTTGAGACATAAGAGGTTATTACAGATGACCTCCAGTCCGGATTAACCTCTCCATCTCCTCTAGATCCAGAACATCTTGTTGTGTCCACTCCAGGAAGCTTCATCTGAAAGGTGAATTGACAATGGTCAAAAACCCAAGGATCACATTTGGAGATAATTCCGATGTTACCGTCCAGGAAAAGCACAGATGCTTCTGATAATTGAATCTTTGGTTCTATTTCCCCCGTTTCAGGGTTTTTCGTACTTAGATCTCCCCGGCTGTTTGATGTCAGATTGTAGATAAGTTCTGTTTTCAATAACGCTCTGCAGGCAGAGATGTCGGCGCCGGGCGATGGAGGATCGGCACTTAATATGAAGTGATCCATTGGGGAACAAAGCCTGGCCCGAATGGAGAATTATCCAAATATTAAGGAATGTGATGTTTATACAATTTCCTCATTGTAACACATTGAATATTAACGCATACAATAAAAAAGACGTAAAACACAGAGAGGGTTTACAAGGTATAGAACAGGATCTTACTGCATGTGATACAACACGTCTTAAAGTGATATACATCAAACAAAGGGACAAATACATGTATACCCCCCCCCCCCCCCATCGGCTGTATACCTAACTGCACAGCTGACCATAGACATAGGTGTAATTATCATATAATCAAAAGTTCTGCAACTTTCTAATATACTTTGGGTTTCAATTCCTCACCATTTTCAAGATCTCTACTTAGTGTCAGTGACTGGAAACAGTCTTGCTTACATTCAAAGGCTGGAAACCTGTACAGACCTTAGCTGGGGGTTTGCTACAATTGTATCTAATGTAGAGAATCCCCTGTGAGCTAAACATATCAACAGCAAAACTCCCTCTCCTGTCCTGATTGTTTGCTACAAGGTATCAGTCCAGAGTCCAGGCTGTTTGGCTCATAAATGATTGCCTAAACTGGGTACAATTGTCACAAACCCTCAGCTGTGATCCAATTTTTTTAATTATTAGATTACAGCAGTGAATATGGATACAAAGTCAGCAATTAGAATTATTGGGCTCCATCCCCAATCCTAAACTGAGGAGTCAGCCCGTTGTTTTTGGAGTTTTTAAAGGGTAACTAAACGTTTAACAAACTTCTGTCATGTTGTAGTGACATGTCAGAAGTTTGTATTTGTGGGGGTCCGAGCACTGAGACCCCCACCATTCACTAAAACGAAGTGGCAGAAGCGCTCGTGTGAGCGCTCAGCCGCTTTGTTTCTGTTCGGCTTTTTCTGGAAAGCCGATGTAGCGGAGTACAGGCTTATAGACTATCTATGGAGCCGCTACATTGATTTCTGGAAAAAGCCGAACAGAAACGAAGAGGTTGAGCGCTCACACGAGCGCTTCTGCCACTTCGTTTTAGTGAATGGTGGGGGTCTCGGTGCTCGGACCCCCACCAATAAAAACTTCTGACATGTCACTATGACATGACAGAAGTTTGTTGAATGTTTAGTTACCCTTTAATGAATGTGATGTGGGCTTTGCTTTAGTTAAAAGTCATTCATATTTATGGAGCTGCCGGGCACAGACCCCGGAAGTCCCAGGCTTCTCATGGAGCACTTCGGGGGAATTTCGGTCTCCCGTTCTCCTTATCGCTGGGGGTACCAGCGGTCGGACCCCCAGTGATCACACATGTATCCTGTGGATAGGGGATACATGTGTTTTGGAGGACAACCCCTTTAAAAGGGATTTTTCTACCACATATTTATGGCATTTCATTACATAAGCCTATAAATGTCTGATGAATAGGGTTCTGTCTACTGGGCGCCCACTGATCAGACATTTATGGTATATTCTATTGATGTCATAAATGTCTTTGGTGGGAAAACCCCCTAAAGAATATCTTCAACATTAATAAGATAAATTATAAAGTTTTGCCTGCAGCCACCACTAGGGGGAGCTTAGGAGCTCACTGAAGATGGATTTATAATGAGTTCAATAGGAACTGTGTAAATGTGTATGCAGTGAGCTCCCCCTAGTGGTAGCTGCAAGAATACAGAATTGTATCATTTAACTCTATGGAGGTGTGAAGGGGATTTGGGGGATCTATATTAGAAGAACTGAGCACAACCCCAAAAAATATATATTGTGAAAAAAATCTGTACAAAATTTTGGACGTAAATTGAATTGATGTATATAGTCAGGGTTTACATTTTAAGTCAGATTTAAAATGAATGCTAAATACTAATTAAAAGCCCCTATAGCTTCCTATGAAATAAGCTCTGGGGTGTGTGGCGGATATCAGGAGAATAGGTTATCTGTCCCCCCGGTAGCAGGGGCGATGCGAATGTCGGCGCTATATCAGTAATAAGAAATAAATGGACATTATATATATATATGTGACTCTTGCCTGGTTACCCTTGTGTATTATACAGCAATGTGTACATTACCTAGCAGAGCAATCATTAAACCATAGAAGGTTTTGTGTGGCGTTCTGCGGTTTATTGCCATGTTGACCTACGGTGAATGGACAGTCTATAACTTGATGTCTTACCGTATGCAGCGAGCGTTTCCTGCACATAACATTTTACCATCCAAAATAATGATTTTATGAATATGGATAAATCTCCCGCAACACATGGGCCTGTATTTCTTCATTTTCTGGAAATATTTCATCCCCTTCAGCTCGGTGCATTAAAATGTAGCATGGCTTCCAAATTTTCTTTAATAGGCTGGCTGTGAAATCTGAAGCCAGAAGATTCCTCAAAGTTCCCATTCATTGTACAGCCGGCTAAAGATGAAGCGACCAGGTCTGACTCTGAATATTTGGTGACGCTATTAGTATAAATATTATCAGGCTAAGAAGCCAGAAATTACCCAATATTCCACCCAGTTCTGCTCTGTACAATCTGCGTACACCTCGGCTACGGATATTTAAAACTTTTGTAATCAGATTTATTGTCATTTCTTATCACTGCTGCCCTCTGGTGTTAATAAGAGATACTGAGCATACTGAAAATTAATATTAATACCTGCAACCCTAACCTTATGAGAATAATAAGTTTGGGATAAGCTGGTAGGCCTTAATTCTGGCTGGAAAATAGTAATCATACTGCAAAAATGAAAAAATAAACCCTGCCCCTTTAAGCAGACCCCTCCCCTTTCAACATTTTAGCTGAAACATGGAGCCAGCCATGCTGTGAAATATCCCTGCTTCTCTGGCAGATTTCTGTAAGACTGATTGCAGAATACCCTGTAAACTGACCAATAAGCAAATGTTTTCTATATGTTTTTATTTTTTCCCTTTTTTATTTCCAGAGTTGGTGTCCCTTTAATTGATAGATGATATTCACCGAACCAACTGCGACCATAGAAATCAATTTACACAGCTCATCCTGAGAGCTGCACACACAGACGCAGCTGTGTGCTCAGCCAAAGTCCTAAAAATTTAAACTCACTTGAATTTGGCTGAGCTGCAATACCACACATGGCCTAGGGACAAGAGTGGCACAATTTTTATTACATTCTTGGACAAACCTCTTTGACGCTGCACAACTTCAGGTGTGTACCAATGTAGGGAAGAAATCTTGGAGGACCCCTATACTGTAATTTCACAAGTATCATTATGAGGCAGGGAGAACACTTTAAATTTGAGTTCATTATTTGTAGAAATAGTCATCATGAATATTAAAGTTACAAATGGTAAACTTTATATGGTCACTGAACTCCTTGAATACATTAAAGGGGTTGTACAGGATGAGAATAAAATGGCTGCTGACTTTATCCAGAAACAGCGCCACACCTGTTCATGGGTTGTCTCTGGTATTGCAACTCTGATCCATTGAAGTGAATATGCTGAGCAGCAATACCTTTCACAATCTGTGGACAGGTGTGGTACTGTTTCTGGAAAAAAAAATAAGACATGTTTTTCTAATCCTGGACAACCCCTTCCCCTTTAAGGGTATGAACATTTTTGCAACTACTTTTTTTCTTATTGCTCCAATGTATTTATAATTAAAAAAAATAGGCAACTCTGCAAATAGTCAATTTAATATCTCCTACCATTTGGTGTACACAGATCCTATGCAGATCTATATGTCTCCATGGTTACAGACTACAAACAAACCCTGTGTAGTCTGATCCTACAATCGTGTTACTTTCTTCCTATCTATCTTTTCAAGAAGCGGTAGTAGCTAGAAAGCAATAAACCACTCTGGAGCAGAGGACCTGGCCCGGTATAGTAGCCGTGACACAGTCTGGGGTTATACAGCATCCACAAGTACCAAGAGCGGGTCCAGAAGCAAAATCGGGAAATAGTGAATATTGAAACGTTGCAGCTCCCCTTGATTCCAGCCTCCGGGACATCAATAAATAATAGTACAGATGCCTTTTATCGTGATAGGACAAGGGACCGGTGACATCACTGGGATGCAAAAGGCTGATACGATGGCTGTCGGCACTGTAGACCAGCGTCGTTGCTAGGCTTTCCCTCATCCGGTTGTAAACACTGCCCTAGCGCTGTATCTAAATACTCAGGCCAAGGCAAAGTCGCCTGCTGGCGCTCCCCCCCCCCCCCTCTGGCACTCTGCACCCGGGGCACATACCATGTCAGCACCACCCGTAGCTCCGCCCCTGCGGTAGACAAGCAGAAAAACAACTTTCAGATATGTATAAAAAATGAAGGGCACACGAGATAAAACGCAGACTTGTATTTCCACTCCTGCTGTATAAAACATAACACTTTTGTGCAAAAAATTGTAAAACTCATAATACAAAAATGTAAATTTAGCAAACAGCCGCTTCTCCCCCCTCCCCCATAATTACAAAAAAATAGTATTTATATACAAAAACCGACAGTGTGAAGATCATCATAATATCAAAAATATCGTCTGAACGATGCCGAGTGGTTTTCACAAGAACAATGTATATCTACTACACAATAACGGGTCAAAAAGATTCATACAAGTAAAACCAGAGGAAACAGGGAGGGGGGGGGGGGGGGTCAAGTACCAGACTGTAAATCGGCTACTGCAGTTCATTGGTTGAGACTATAATCTAAACAACAGGAAATTTTTTGTAAGCGCCCAAACACAGTGACTCTACGAAGGGGAATTTATGATGAAAAGCAAAAAAATTTGGATACATAGTATAGAGAAGTAGTCTCCAACCTGTGGGGAAACGTAGCTGTACCACAGATGTAGAGCCACAGGTTGTAGACCACTGGTATAGACTATAGTGCACAATTTAAAGAGCAACTCCGGCCACAATTGACATTTACAATAATGGAGCAGTAAATGTCCCTAAAATACATGGTAAACTCATTTTCGAAAAAAAGTTTACGCGAAATACTATATTTTTTATTCTAAGTAGTTCTCCCATCATGCCTCTGGATAGAGCACAGATTGTCTTTATTATGGGATAAGCTTTCTCCTGTGTTCATTGTCGCCCCCTGCTGGGGAGGTTACTTTGCATAAGTTGTCAAGGGGGGGGGGGGGAGGGACAAATGATTGAAGTATATTTCTGACTTACAAAAGTAGTTTTCATTTTTTAAGCCGATAACTACTAAAAACTTTTGGTCCATAGGGGGCAGTGTTAAACTGAAAAATTGTTATTATCTTAATGGAATAACTTTGCAAACTAGCTCTCCTCCAGAAGGAAGAAAACTGTCTCTCTAGTGCCACCTATAGATGATCACCCTCTAAATCTATGTCCGACCCCTTTCAAGACTCTATAAGGGTATGTTCACACGGCTTAGCCAAATACGTCTGAAAATATGGAGCTGTTTTCAGGCGAAAACAGCTCCTGATTTTCAGACGTTTTTGTAGCAACTCGCGTTTTTCGTGGCGTATTTTACGGACTTTATTGGAACTGTTTTTCAATGGAGTCAACGAAAAACGGCTCCAAAAAAGGCCCAAGAAGAGACATGCACTTCGTTTTCGCGGGCGTCTTTTTACGCGCCGAATTATGACAGCGATGCGTAAAATAACTCCTTGTGGGAACAGAACACCGTAAAACCCATTGAAAGCAAAGGGCAGATGTTTGCAGGCGTAATGGAGCCGTTTTTTCAGGCGTAATTCGAGGCGTAAAATGCCCGAATTACGTCTGAAAACACCGCGTGTGAACATACCCTAAAGGGTCAGACATTGACTTACAGGGCAGTCATCTATAGGTGGCACTAGACAGACAGATTTCTTCCTTCTGGAGTAGAGCTATTTTGCATACTTTTTCCCAGGGAGCATCGCCCTTAAAACTTCCAACCAGCTGGGTCTCCGTAAGGAGAATCAGCATCATCCAAGTGGAATTACTCCATATGTGAACAAAAATGTCAGACTTTAATTGTGTCCGTCCCCCCCCCTCCACCTTGATGACTCTTAGGCCTCATGAACACGACCGTAGCCATGTGCACGGCTGTGATTTCCGGGTCGGCCGGACACGGAGAGTCAGTCACGAGCCGCCCGGGAAATCGCGAGCTGTGCCATTATTTTCAATGAGCCCGGACCGCAGAACACGGCCGTAATAAGACTTTCTGCGGTCCAGGCTCCGGGGCCATGCACGGACCGTGGAAACCATGGTCTTGTGCATGGCCCCATATGAATGGGGCCACAATTTTCCCGTGGATTTTCGGGAGAATTGCGGCCGCAAAATCACGTTCGTGTGCATGGGGCCTTACCTATAATACTTGTTATTTTACCTAGAAATGGTTTTGACTTACGAGACTATAATAAATAAAACATATCCTCCTTTTCAAATTCTGTTTTTGCTCTGATGGATCCACTCTTAAAAATGATCCCAAACAGGACCTTAAAAATCAGAGAAACAATGAGGCCGGAGCTGCTCTTAATGACACATATACTGCTATGGGCCTGACTTCATGACTATTCAGTGACAGAATAAGAGTTGGGGTGATGACAAATACCATAAATTAATTCTTGTCCTATCAATCTAATAATAATTTTTTTTTTTACTGCACATCTAATTGATTGGCAAATAACAATCGATTTAGGCATTTTTAGATGAAATTGTTGAATCCAATGGGGGTGGGGGGGGGGGGGGGGTCTAAAAACAAAAAACAGACAGTGTTTTGAAGATGTAAAATTTTTGGGGTACGTGTATTAAAGGTGCCCATACATTTTAGACAGCGGCCAGCAGAACGCATGTGCAGCCGACAGCTATTCCCCCCAACTCCACCATCTTGGCCGAGCGTGCATGTTTATTTCAAAGGGGAGAGGGGAATAAGTCGCAGCTAGACTCCTCCGGCAGCCTCTTATCTCCTGCAAGAACAAAAGATTGGACATATTGGAATCCAACATGCCCGATCCTTGTTTCTCCAAACATCTGCCGTTGAGGAAGCGTCGTGAGATCCCCAATAATCGTCTGGTCCCACCAAAATTAGCAGGTTCGGCCAACATTTCCCTAATGTGTATGGCCAGCTTGACGATGTAAAAGAATATTGTGCACCTCAATGTTTTAAAAAAAAAAAAAATAAAAAAAAAATTCGGACAAGAAACATGTATGGCCGCCATGACGCCGCTATTCTTATGGCACAAAACGTCTCAATTCTTATGTCGATGAAGAAGGCATTACACGGAGCAGTCAACGGCTTTTTAATGTTAGAGATCCATATATGAAATTGAAGGGATTGTCCAGGATTAGAAAAACATGGCTGCTTTCATTCAAAAACAGCGCCACCCTTGTCCATAGGTTGTGTTTGGTATTGTAGCTCAGAAAAATGTTAGCGAATAGGGCTGAACTGCAATAGGACACACACCCGGTGAAGAGGTGTGGGGCTGTTTTTGGAATTAAACAGCCGTGTTTTTCTCATCTAGGACAATCATCTAAGGCAATGAGATTGATATGAAGCAATAGAGTCACCACATTGTGAACTGCATACGAGTCGCCTGTTGAGGATAATTTTCTAACTTCACAGAAGATACCTGAAGGAAACATCCGTTGAACATCTGGAATGACCTCAGTTCAATAAAAAATACTTTATATAAAACTTTTTTTTTTTTTCTTAAAATGTTTGTTGGATTGTTTTCCGGCATATAGTATGTACATATCGACCACAAAACATTACAACTCTGCGGAGATCATTGAGTCGTTGTGTCCATGGATGTCAGAGTCTTCTAGTAAGGAAGACGGTTTCATGTCCACTTTGTAGGGTTTCATAACTTTGCTTCCAAAGGATTGTACTATACTACTTGGATGGTTCTGCATTGACATATGGGATAGTAATGGGATGTTTGCATCCTGATTGGATCCTGAAGATGGTAAGCTGGTCACATGACCAGTACTTGTTGACCCGCTTGCGCTACTTGGAGAGCGGCTCTTTGGTGGTGGGCAATGCTGAATGACTCTTGGTGGCCCAGGTGGTTGGTAGTGAGCAGTTGGAAAAGCAGCATATCCTGGTGGGATAGGATATCCATTTATAGGTATGAACCTTTGATTTTGAGGTAATGGTGGGCCAATAAAACCAGTAATTTGGCCTTGTGGAATGCCTTGTGCTGAGAAAAGAAAATTAGGATACCGCTGATTGCTCAAATTGCTTACAGGGCTAGCACTCAGGGATGTTGTCTGCGTTGTAGCATTACCTCCCGATGGTGTAGTGGAGCTTGTATGGCTTGAAAGTCCTTCCCATGACCTCAGCCGCATATGCATATCCTTGAACCTCGGCCTCCTAGAGGGTATCTCTTGCCAACATTCAGTCATGAGACCATACATTCTTGGAGGACAGTCCTCGGAACATGGAAGCAGTTGCCTCTTCCTGACCATCTCGATGACTTCTTGGTTACTAAATCCATAGTACGGTTGAAGACCAAAGCTGAAGATTTCCCACAACAACACACCGTAAGACCAGATGTCCGAATCGGTGGAAAACTTGCCATACATGATTGCCTCTGGAGACATCCATCTGATAGGAAGAAGGGACTTGGTTTGGACTCTGTAATAATCAGCTGAGTAGATTTCTCTCGAAAGTCCAAGGTCGGAAATTTTTACATGAAGTTGCTCTCCAACTAATATGTTCCGGGCTGCAAGGTCTTTATGGACAAAGAAATGACTCGATAAATACTCCATGCCAGCTGCGATCTGAACGGCAATGTGGAGAAAATCTCCATGATCGAGGCTCGATTTTACTGTCCCATCCTCATCACTGCTGCAGCCAACGTCAGAGTGAGGGGATCTCATAATGAGGAATTCGTGTAGATCTCCAATACTCATGTACTCGAACAACATGCACACTGGCTGCTCCTGAGTGACCACTCCGAGAAGACACACAACGTTGGGATGATGTAACTCCGCCATGAGAGATGCCTCCTGCTGAAACTCTGCCCACTGCTGGGGATTGTTATAATCCTTCAAAGTTTTGATGGCTACAAGTTGAGCGTGATCCATACCTGGGAGGTAGAGGTGACCTTTGTAGATCTTCCCAAAGATACATTCCCCCAGTTCTTCCATAAAGCGCACTGCAGACAGAGGGAGCTCTTTAGCCTTGGTCTGCTTAAAGTAAAAACAGAAGAAAGTCAACATTAAATTACTGAGGAACACATCCACCTAAACAGTTCTAAGCAGTTGATGTGTTAGACATGATGATGCTCCACCAGAGCAACCATAGTCAGCCATTATAGAAGTAATGAAGAGCT
Source organism: Rhinoderma darwinii (assembly GCF_050947455.1). Taxonomy (NCBI): domain Eukaryota; kingdom Metazoa; phylum Chordata; class Amphibia; order Anura; family Rhinodermatidae; genus Rhinoderma; species Rhinoderma darwinii. The sequence goes on along the minus strand of NC_134693.1, from coordinate 11,899,127 downwards.
GTTTTAGTCACCCGGTCACCCAGCCAGTAAACACAGATTCTTTATTTCTCTCATCTCCTTCCTCCCCCTTTCTTGCACTCCTACAGACAAGACTCCTTGCTATTGGTACATAACTGGATTAGTACAAGAAGGGGTAGGCATTTCTTTACTAAAATGGGTACGTCCACATGACAGTCCACATACAGGCTCTGAGATCTAGGAATGCAAACTGCTCCTCTTAGGGGTTCTATTCATTTCAATGGAGGGAGCAGACAGGCTCATACATATCTTACATTATTCTTATAACTATGAGGATATGTTCACATGTACAAGTGAAAATGGCTGAAAATTACGGAGCTGTTTTCGGAGAAAACAGCCTCTGATTTTCAGCCGCTTTTGTAGCTGAAAACGTTTTTTTAGGCGTTTTTTTGGAGCCGTTTTTGGAGCTGTTTTTCCATTGACACAATGAAAAACAGCTCCAAAAACAGCTCAAGAGGTGACAAACTCCTATTTACGGGGTGGTTTTTTTTATGCGCCGTTTTTTAAAACAGCGGCGAAAAAAAACACCCAGTCTGAACAGAACGCCGTTTTTCACATTAATTTTAATGGACAGATGTTTGTAGACATTCAGCTACTGTTTTTTCAGGTGTATTTTGAGGAGTTTACACCGGAAATATGCCTGAAAACTCTGCGTGTGAACATACCCTTATCTCTCGGTCTAAGTAATTGCGAGTGTTTTTTTAATATTTAAGAGACTACCCCCTACATACGTTCTATACCCTGGGTTGATTTATGAATAACGAAGTAATCGTTGTATAGCACAACATACAGGGTCACAAAACTGCATCCTGACCCATAACATAGAGTTAATAGTGCATTGCGCGCAGTTTTCTATGAATAGCTATGGCGAATACCTCGGCGTCTATTAATAGGATATCAAATGAGCTACTGGCTGCAATTATAAGATGGAAACTTTCTGACTTCCGATGTATCAACAAACAGATTCCACTCTGCTCCGCAAAATTGTTGTGGGTGAGATGTTGAGGTTTATATCTTTGTGTATATAGTAAATTAGGAATCTCTTGGTTGAGAATTCCTATAAATGGTGGGAAATATGGCCGAGGTCATGTACAAAAAGTTTCTCATAATACATGTATCTTGTGTTCTACTACTCCTTCTATACCTCAGTGGTCCGCAAGATGTGGTTCCTCAGCTGTTGCTTAACTACAACTCCCAACATGGCTATTATTGATGTACCAGCATGTCAATTAACCCCTTTCCATTTGCCTTCTTTAAAAAAATTTTTTTAGAGGAGAAGGTCAAGAAGATCACATTCGATTTGAGCGACCCTTGGACGAAATGGGATTGTCTAAAGTGGCTTTAACAATTTTTAGGGACACGGGTTTGATCTCCAATAGTCTGACAACGTATCTCCAAAAACTACTTGTACTTTTGTACATACCTGGACACATATATGCTTGGCATACTGATATAATCGGATCATTATCGAGTGACAGCCCCGTCACTTGTTAATTATCCCTTAAACACACTTTTGAGATGCACCAGATCAGAAAAACGTGAAGCGCGTAAATATATAAGAAAAATAAAAAAAAGAGACATTCACCCAAAAACGACACTACTTCTATTTTCCCGCAGCCATAACGTGTAAAAACCTTCCAGAAGACATCACACCTAACATGAGACGAGCGTCCAATTTTTCTCCAATTACTAAAATATCGGCCTGACGTAACCGTACCCCAATAGAGTCAATAACCATGTTACTGCCTGATTTCTCTTCACACAATTAGTAAGGAGAGGATATCAGACCCAGGTATTGAAATATGGAGCCAGTTAAGTGTATGGCGATGTCAGGAAATTAGCTGTGTTGTTGGACTCCAGATGGTTTACGTTATACAAATCCTTTAGGCCAAACTTGTTTACATCGAGCATATTGTAAATGATAGCCCAGTAATGAAAGCGGAGTGACCTCTCCCTCACCTCACTGCAGGGTCTGCCGGCCTAAACCCCCATCACAGGAGCCTAAGAATACAACCCAACCCGTTAAGATTTGGCGCTGCCAGCTCGGCTTGTCCAGAATGTGTTATATGACAATGTGCAACAGTACAACACAAAAATAACAAAAACACATTGTGTCATCCAAAATAAAAATGGGGAACTGGAATCTGACATTGTGATCATACAATCAGTGTCTTCCTATTAAAGGAAGACAGAGGATTAATATTTATGAACATCCCAGCCTTGCAAATCCTACACAATACACAGAAATTATTTAATCTCCATGTAAAGATAAGAATCAACATCGTTCCCTACATAAACTTGTAAAATCGACATGAAATACAACATATTTGTTATTCTTCTCCAAATAGGGGGCAGTATAAGGGCGGGTTCACACATGGCGGAATTTCACTTAAATTCCGCTGCGGACACTCCGCAGCGTTATTCCGCAGCGGAGCCGTTTCTCCATTGACTTTCACTTTAATTTAGCAGTGTTCGTTTACACGATGCGTACAATTCCGCTGCGGAGCATAGGCTGCGGAGCGGAATTTGGTGTCCGCAGCATGCTCTGTCTGTTGCGGAGCAGTGGCGGACTCATGGCGGAATTTCTCCATTGACTTCAATGGAGATTCAAAGTTCCGCAATGAAGTCCGCAGCTGTCATGCACATGTCATGTGTGCTGCGGATGCGTCTTGCTTTTTTAACTTGACATTTCTTCATTCTGGCTGGACCTATGTATTTCTAGGTCTACAGCCAGACTGAGGAAGTCAATGGGGCTCCCGTAATGACGGGAGCGTTGCTAGGAGACGTCAGTAAATAGTCACTGTCCAGGGTGCTGAAAGAGTTAAGCGATCGGCAGTAACTGTTTCTGCACCCGGGACAGTGACTACCGATCTCAATATACATGTATCTGTAAAAAAAAATGAAGTTCGTACTTACCGAGAACTCCCTGTTTCTGTCTCCAGTCCGGCCTCCCAGGATGACGTTTCAGTGTAAGTGACGGCTGCAGCCAATCACAGGCCAAGCACAGGCTGCAGCGGTCACATGGACTGGCGCGTCATCCAGGGAGGTCGGGCTGGATGCCGAAGGAGGGACGCGTCATAAAGACAACGGCCGGTAAGTATGAATTTCTTTTACTATCACTAGGGAAAGTGCTGTCCCTTCTCTCTATCCTGCACTGATAGGGAGAAGGGAAGCACTTTTCCCGCAGTCCGCAGCAGCTAGTCCGCATCAATTTTCTGCACATTTTGTGCAGATCCGCAGCCGTAATCCGCAACCCGGATTAGGTGCGGCATTGATGCGGACAGTTGCGGAGGAATTCCGCCATGTGTGGTCATGCCCTTATAGTAGTTATATTCTTGTATATAGGGGGCAGTATTATAGTAGTTATATTCTTGTATATAGGGGGCAGTATTATAGTAGTTATATTCTTGTATATAGGGGGCAGTATTATAGTAGTTATATTCTTGTATATAGGGGCAGTATTATAGTAGTTATATTCTTGTATATAGGGGGCAGTATTATAGTAGTTATATTCTTGTATATAGGGGGCAGTATTATAGTAGTTATATTCTTGTATATAGGAGCAGTATTATAGTAGTTATATTCTTGTATATAGGAGCAGTATTATAGTAGTTATATTCTTGTATATAGGGGGCAGTATTATAGTGGTTATATTCTTGTATATAGGAGCAGTATTATAGTAGTTATATTCTTGTATATAGGGGGCAGTATTATAGTAGTTATATTCTTGTATATAGGGAGGAGTATTATAGTAGTAATATATTCTTATATATAGGAGCAGTATTATAGTAGTCATATTCTTGTATATAGGGGCAGTATTATAGCAGTTATATTCTTGTATATAGGAGCAGTATTATAGTAGTTATATTCTTGTATATAGGGGGCAGTATTATAGTAGTTATATTCTTGTATATAGGGGGCAGTATTATAGTAGTTATATTCTTGTACATAGGGAGCAGTATTATAGTAGTTATATTCTTGTATATAGGAGCAGTATTATAGTAGTTATATTCTTGTATATAGGGAGGAGTATTATAGTAGTAATATATTCTTATATATAGGAGCAGTATTATAGTAGTCATATTCTTGTATATAGGGGCAGTATTATAGCAGTTATATTCTTGTATATAGGAGCAGTATTATAGTAGTTATATTCTTGTATGTAGGGAGCAGTATTATAGTAGTTATATTCTTGTATATAGGAGGCAGTATTATAGTAGTTCTATTCTTGTATATAGGGGCAGTATTATAGTAGTTATATTCTTGTATATAGGGGCAGTATTATAGTAGTTACATTCTTGTATATAGGGGGCAGTATTATAGTAGTTATATTCTTGTATATAGGGGGCAGTATTATAGTAGTTATATTCTTGTATATAGGGGGCAGTATTATAGTAGTTATATTCTTATATATAGGAGCAGTATTATAATAGTTATATTCTTGTATATAGGAGCCGTATTACAGTAGTTATATTCTTGTATATAGGAGGCAGTATTATAGTAGTTATATTCTTGTATATAGGAGCCGTATTACAGTAGTTATTTTCTTGTATATAGGGGGCAGTATTATAGTAGTTATATTCTTATATATAGGAGCAGTATTATAGTAGTTATATTCTTGTATATAGGGGCAGTATTATAGTACTTATATTCTTGTATATAGGGGACAGTATTATAGTAGTTATATTCTTGTATAATGGGGGCAGTATTATAGTAGTTATATTCTTGTATATAGGAGCAGTATTATAGTAGTTATATTCTTGTATATAGGGAGCAGTATTATAGTAGTTATATTCTTGTATATAGGAGCAGTATTATAGTAGTTATATTCTTGTATATAGGGGCAGTATTATAGTAGTTATATTCTTGTATATAGGGGGCAGTATTATAGTAGTTATATTCTTGTATATAGGAACAGTATTATAGTAGATATATTCTTGTATACAGGGGGCAGTATTATAGTGGTTATATTCTTGTATATAGGGAGCAGTATTATAGTAGTTATATTCTTGTATATTGGAGCAGTATTATAGTAGTTATATTCTTGTATATAGGAGCAGTATTATAGTAGTTATATTCTTGGACATAGGGGGCAGTATTATAGTGGTTATATTCTTGTACATAGGAGCAGTATTATAGTAGTTATATTCTTGTATATAGGAGCAGTATTATAGTAGTTATATTCTTGTATATAGGAGCAGTATTATAGTAGTTCTATTCTTGTATATAGGGGCAGTATTATAGTAGTTATATTCTTGTATATAGGGGCAGTATTATAGTAGTTATATTCTTGTATATAGGAGCAGTATTATAGTAGTTATATTCTTGTATATAGGGGCAGTATTATAGTAGTTATATTCTTGTATATAGGAGCAGTATTATAGTAGTTATATTCTTGTATATAGGTGTCAGTATTATAGTAGTTATATTCTTGTACATAGGGGGCAGTATTATAGTAGTTATATTCTTGTATATAGGGGCAGTATTATAGTAGTTATATTCTTGTATATAGGAGCAGTATTATAGTAGTTATATTCTTGTATATAGGAGCAGTATTATAGTAGTTATATTCTTGTATATAGGAGCAGTATTATAGTAGTTTTATTCTTGTATATAGGAGCAGTATTATAGTAGTTATATTCTTGTATATAGGGGGCAGTATTATAGTAGTTATATTCTTGTATATAGGGGGCAGTATTATAGTAGTTATGTTCTTGTATATAGGAGCAGTATTATAGTAGTTATATTCTTGTATATAGGTGGCAGTATGATAGTAGTTATATTCTTGTACATAGGGGGCAGTATTATAGTAGTTATTTAGTCAGGGATATTTACATCTATGATGGTAATAGTAATTGTGATATCTCTTTAAAGCATCACACCATTTGGCAAGTATTGTGTTGGATTAGGCGGTAGGGTTGTGATTGAATTTTTTTGCAGTGATGTCTCTGTTTCTTGAAAGCCAAAGCGATAAATTGTAATGCTTTTAAAGAGTTTGCAGTTTTAAAATAAGATTTTGTATTTCTTTTATAAATCACGTTTTGAGTCTATATCATACTTACGTCTGTGTGGTTCACATAAGTGCAGAAGGTAAAATTTTTGATAATTGGTAACAGAGAAGATTTATACCGGATGATGGCTGTTTTATGACTGGATAAATATGCCTTTGACTTTCCTTAGCTACAACTTAAAGGAACACTCCGGGCAAAACTGATACAGTGTGTTTTGCATAGTGCTGGGCCAGAGGGGCGGATTATAAAAAACAGGGATAGAGAGAATTCCTTTGTCATGCTCCGCCCCCTCAGGCCTGGCCCTGGGCATAACCGTATATGATATCAGTTTTGCCCGGAGTGTTACTTTAATGTAATAGGACCCCATAATTGCTGAATAGTTAAAAATTCCAGATTATCAAACGGACATAGAGAGGTAAAAAAAAGCTAAGATATAATAAGATAATATCTTCCGCCCCACAGAACGTCCGCCTGTAATAAGTGAATCGAATGCGTGCTGCTTGAAATAACAGAAACGGCACTGCAGCACCTCTTACCTTGGGTTTATAAGCATTTAACATTGACATCTCTACATTCTGCCCGCGGACATGCTTGGGTTGTGGCTGCACTGCGGGAGAAGACGCCTTCTGGTTATTGCGACAGATGCAGATGAAGAAAAACAGCAAAGCGATCGCCAATGGAATCGTGACGCTTGGAACCAGGATGTAGAGAATCTCCATTTTATTTTTTTCTTTAGAGTCCTGGGTATCTAATATGTGAAAAAAACAAAACAAAGTAAATTCAAGTAAAGTTGAAATACAACATATACAAGTATGGAAAAGTAATTCACTACTGGGAGATTCTATGACGTCTCCGCTTCTGATTTCTGTCATAAAAAATCTTGTGTGGATCCAAATCACCATCTACATCAATGTTCACATATATTCAAGCCGCCCAGGATATAGATATTGATGTAGATGTTGATTTGAGACCAAACAAGGTCTATAAGACAACACTGCATCTGACAGAAAACAGGGGACAGATAGTCATTCTCTCCGTACTGCAGCCTCAGGCTTTGGGCCTGTAACTTTACGTGATCATTTCTCAGCCTAGAAGTAAGATGTCATACATTTTACTTGACCTCTGTAAACATGAAACTATATGTTATTTTAATTGCTCCAATGTATCTAAAATTATGAAGAATGTACTATTGTTTTAGGTCTACAGCTCCTGTGCAGATCTTTGCGTCTCCATGGTAATAGACAAGAAGCAAATTCTTCCATCTGTCCCCTACTTCTTGCTAACCTAAGAAATGTATGTAAAAAAGTAGGGGACAGATAAAAGAAAGTATGACTGCTTGACCAGACTACACAGAGTTGGGTTTGTGGTCTGTTACCGTGGAGACGCATAAATTTGCTTAGAAACTGTAAAAACAAAACAATGGTACATTTTTAATCAAGATTTTTTCATTTTACATTGGAGCAATAAAATTAACTGTTTGCCAATGTATAAATATCCTTTAACCCCTTAGTGACCACCAATACACCTTTTCACAGCGGTCACTAAGGGGCCTTAGGCTAGGCCGCTACACAGCTTTTCACGGCAGCCTAGTCCAAGTCCTGCACGGGTGTCCCGTACAGGCTGGAGCAGGGGCTTGGCTGTCGGATGACAGCCCGGCTCCTGCACCAATGGTAGCTATTGAAGTTTACTTTGATCGTGGCCGTTTAACCCCTTAAATGCTGTGGGGAATAGTGACCAGAGCATTTAAGTCGTTTACAGAGGGAGGGAGCTCCCTTTGTCACCCATCGGCGGCCAGCAATTGCAATCGCGGGTCTCCGATGGGGTGTCATGGCAGAGGCACGGCCTAATAGATTGCCGGTCAGTTTTACACTGACAGTATACCAAAGCATTATAGCAGCGATCAAAAGATCGCATAGTGAAGTCCCCTAGTGGAACTATAAAAATAAAGTAATAAATATTAAATAAAAATGATTAATAAAGACTAAAGTTAAAACATTTTTTCCATAAAAAATTGGTTTTAATTAGGAAAAGTGTAAAAAACAAATAAAAATACACATATATGGTATCGCCGCGACTGTACTGACCCAAACAGTAAAGTTAACGTGTAATTTAAACCGCAAAGTGAACACCGTAAACAAAAAAACACAAAAAACTGTGGCAGAATTGCTATATTTTTCCATTGCCCCCAAAAAATAATAGAATTTAATCAATAAGTCCCATGTATCCCCAAAAAGTCCCAACTACGTCTCGTCCCGCAAAAATCAAGCCCACATATAACTAAATTGATGGAAAAATAAAAAAGTTACGGCTCTTGGAAAGCGACGATGCAAAATTAAATCATTTCAGTTCAAACGTGTTTATAGTGTGCAAAAGTCAAAAAACATAAAAAAAACCTCCACATATGTGGTATCGCCGTAATCGTACCGACCCATAAAATAAAGGTAACATGTTATTTATGCCGAACGGTAAACAGCGTAAATTTAAAACTCATAATGGCGGAATTGCTGTTTTTTTTCTATTCCCCGCCCAAAAAAGTTAATAAAAGTTAATCAAAAAATGACACGTACTCCAAAATGGTGCCATTAAAAAATACAACTAATCCCGCAAAAAAAAAAAAGTCTTCATACACCTATGTCGACGCGAAAAAAATAAAATAAAAAAGTTATAGCAAATTTAAAAAATTGCTTGGTCATTAGGGCCTAAAATCGTCTGGTTACTAAGGGGTTAATGCTTACGGAGCTCATAGGTCTGCAAAGGAGCTGTAAACGCAAAACGATAGGACATTTTTGATCAAGTCTATTTACAAAGTTGCTTTATTTTTCATTTTCGATTGGGACAATACATTTTATTTTTTTCTGAAGGTAGACGTGTCCTTTAAATAAATCGAGGAATGCGACGTCTGACTGGAACGGATTTTATTGCGCTGCCAAATATAAAATGTGTAAATAGGAGACTGATCTATTGGACATATTCCCTGCCGCAGTACCCTAGAAAAATACATACAGTACACGAGGCTTCCTATAGGGGCAAGTATAGTATCACCATTGTAAATAAAGACCACAGGGTCACAGGTGGGAAACGGGCAGTAATGGGACCAATTAGTGCCACAACTGGGGCCCTTCCGCTATTTTAGAAACGCTTTGGGCTTGAGATACCAGTGCGGATATTTTCTTTCCTTGTAAACATCTACAGTGAGAATATTTGATGTGATTTCGGGACTTGCTGCACACATGGAGCAGCGGTGAAACGTTGCCTTGTTGGGGAATTTCCTGTTTGAGATGTTGTGGCTTTGAGATCCAGGCCGTGCGCGGCTCCTCAGCAAGCTCGTTTTTCATGTACTACAAAGGCAGCCTGTGTCCAGGGGCACCCGCATCACAAAGCACAGAAGCACCGCTAACACGAAACAGGCGCCTCCCCTCTCCACAATAAAGGAACATATCAAACTGGCTGGAAATTATCCCATGGGCCTGTTTAAAGGGGACCTGTCAACTCTCCTGACAGGTCTTTTTAAGTATTCCCCATCAAATAGCTATTGTGGAGCATCTATTCTTAAAATTTTACATTGTACCGTTCCTCTGTTATTCCTCCTAGAAATGTATGAATAAATTGAGAACTGGGTGTTACCATTCTCCTTGTTCAAGGGGCGTGTCCCTACACAGACTCACACTGTCAGCACTGATTGGGCATTTTCACACTCTGTAGGGACACACCCCCAACTGGTAACACCCAGTTGTTAATTTATTCAAAAATTTGTTAGAGGAATAACAGAGGAACAGTACAATTCAGAGTTTTAAGAATAGATGCTTCAGAATAGTTATTTTATGGGGAACAAACAAACCAAAAAAAATATTTTTTTGGGAATAAATTAATAATTCATGCTTACCACAGGCTGGAATGTCGCACACCTCGTGCTTGACGTTTTCATCCAATGTAAAGCACCAGGGGGCTTCTTTTTGATTTCCGGGGTTCCTGCAGTAGGAATGACCCCCGTTAAGCTCTGGGTAACGCATGGCGTTAAACATGTGGGTATGTGGATACTGGGAATTCCAAGGTTGACACTGACGTCCTGACTTGGTGACGCTCACGGTGCCTCGATAATCGACCCCGGAGACGTTATAGCATTTATGATCTGCAATGAGAATGGACATAAGGATGTGCATAGTTCTACTAGGGTCACGCGGCCACGTGAAACCGCACGCTAATCATGTAATTTTATTTATTTCTAGTCACACAAATTTGTGCTTATTGCAAATTGCTGAAGTTTTGCAACAGTCAAAAAAATCTATTGCAGCTTTTCTCCCCTTAGAGGACAATTAAAGTTGGAGTGCGAGAGCGATTTTACCGCGATTCGTGGACAACTTTATGTCGCTGTGACTCAAGATGAGGCAGAAGGATCTAAATCTTTATATGTATGAACACGGTGCAGAATAAAAAAAAAAGGAATTGCCATGATCCATACCAACCAATCACAGATGAGCTACCAGGAGTAGTTGTAGTAGTATCGCGATTGGTTGCTATGGACAACAAAGCCCCTCATCTTGTGGCGTGTAGTAAAATTAGAGCCATGTGTTACTGTGCGGTTATGTAACATAATGAGTCAGGGGTTTGTAGCAGATATCAAATTGCCGTTATCACGAGCAAGACGTCTCAACAAGTTCTTAACACGTGAAGACTCCTTATTCTACATAGGTCACTGCTGTGCTCCCAATGTTTATAGTGCTAAGCAGCTTAATGGGGGTGGGACTGCAGTGTGATTGATACATCTGTTCTCAGGACTTAGCCCTGTGCTGGGAGGTCACTGCACATAGTCACCAATATTTGTGGGTTCCTGCTAAAATTATATTTTCAATGCTGATGGCTGCGAGTAGTGATCTTCCGACACTTCAGCACAAGATATACATTAAGAGGAGGCGTATGGCAGTCGAGGACATCTCCCGTGATTGGAGCACCGCAGTGAAGAAACAGAGTATATCTGGAACACATATAGCTTGATAAATGTACTGAAGACCTTGTACAAGATTTAAAAAAAAGGGTCTGTTTTTTTTTCTTCCTAGAAATTGCGCCACTCTTGTTTAGGTGGCTGTGTCTGGTATTGCAGCTTCACTTGAATGGGGATGGAGTGTAATACCAGGCACGGGCCATGGACAAAAGTGGCGCGGTTTCTAGAATTATTTTTTTCTAATTTCGTACAAGACTACTCACTGTCTAGAGCGTGGACAACCCCTTTAAATTAAAATATAGCCAATATTTTTAAATAAGAGATATATATCTATATATACACACACATATATACACAAACATACATATTATAATATATATATACACACACACACACACACACACATACATATACACACACACACACACACACACACACACACATATATATATACACACACATATATATATACATATATACACATACATACATACACACACATATATATATATACATACACACATACACACATATATACACATACACACACGTATACATACACACACACGTGTATATATATATATATATATATATACATATACACACTGAAAACCAAAAAAAGTCACAACAGCAATTTCATGGCGATAGGATGCAGTGGATAGTCTTCCGGGGCAATGTTTGTACAAGATCATACAGGACATTCCTGAGCGGTGGCACCATGGGGGTCTTCGATTAGTAAGGCCGTTGTGCAGGGACATGAACTATGAACATCCCCACAATCCTTAATGAGGAATCATTGTTTTAACAACCATATGAACCACTGAAAAAAAAAAAAATGACGCCCAGAACAAGAATCCGATTGTAAGTCTGAGAAGCTGGCGCGCTCCTTAGTGTGGTTGGTACATTGGTAGAAGATTACGAGCAATTTGTTAAGTTTAAATCCAATACAATTTTTTTTGGGCACGTGGAGTATGCAGGACCTGGACATGAACTGCACAAATGACAACTTGTCTCTCGGATGAGGTCATCGCTACCACTTACTTTTATTGATGGGGTCCGCCATTGGTATTCCGATCCGTATACAGTTACTGGCCTCAGGGCTATCTGGCTGCGGAAGGTCCTCGCAGTTGGGTAGTTTTAAAGTCCTTAAAATCATAGGGTTGGATCTGGCAAAGATGTACTCAGCCTGGCACAGGACGTTCTCCAGGATCTCACACTCGTCCCGGCACAGGTCACGGGGCTTGGGTGACGAGGATGTTTCGGAGCAGTACGGGAAGGCGTAGTGGCAGAGGGATGGGATGGCAAACTGAGAGCATTTATCAGATAGGTGATTGGAGGTTCCGATCATTGTGAAGGCAGCTGAAATAGGAATGATGGGTTAGTAGTCCAGAAAAGATTATGGGGTTGCCCATGATTAGAAAAAAAGGTTTGCTTTTTTTTTTCTACCCAGACACAGCGCCACTCTTGTCCATGGGCTTTGTCTGGTATTGCAGTTGAGACTTATTCCCTTTAATGGTGATGCGCTGCAATACCAGACACAGCCCATACACAAGAGTGGCGCTGTTTCCGGGAAGAAAAAAATCACACACTTTTTTCTAATACTAGACAATCCCTAGGTAGGAAGTATTGAAAGCCTGCTAATGGGCAAATTTGCGATCTTGGATGGAAGCATAAATGAATACTTCATAGAGTAGATGAATTCACTGTTATTCCTAGTGCAGGGCATGAGGGGGCGGAGAATGGCACCGTAATTCTTTCTTTGGTGTTCTTTGAATCTCTGTGTCATTCACCGCCCCCTCAGGATCTGCAATAGGCGTAACATGACTACATTTTGCCCATACATTGTGCCATTCCTCTGTAAGGGCTCGTCCACACACAACGGAATTGCTGCAGAAAATTTCTGCAGCAATTCCGTTGAAAGTTAAAGGCTTTCCGGTGCGGCAAAAACGCACCATTTCCTGCGGTTTTTACGGCAGAAAATGGTGCGGAAATTGCTGCGTTTTTCCCAATGTTAGGAGATGGAGACATATCAATTTCTGCTCTGAATATTTACGCAGCGCGTGGATGAGATTTGTTACATCTCATCCACTATACTGCTACTGTATTCTGCTGCGTTTTTTACGGCCATAATTCTGGCCGGAAAGAACGCAGCAATTCCGTTACGTGTGGACAAGCCCTTATTCCTCCTATAAATTTAGGAATATTTGAGAGCTGGGTGATACCAGTTGGGGGTGTGTCCCTACACAGTCTGACAATGTCCAATCAGTGCTGACAGAGTGAGACTGTAGGGACACGCCCCTTTGACAAGAGGAATGTTAACACCCAGCTGTCAATTTGATCATACATTTTTAGGAGGAATAACAGAGGAAGGGCACAACACAAAGTTCTAAAACTGTGTGCACTGATTGGGCATTTTCAGACTGTGTAGGGACGCACCCGCAATTGGTAACACCCAGCTCTCAATTATTCCTAAATTTCAGTTGTTAATTGACTGAAAAATTTGTTATCGGAATAACAGAGGAACGGTACAATTCAGAGTTTTAAGAATAGATGCTTCAGAATAGTTTTTTTTATGGGGTATAAACAAACTAACACATTTTTGAATAAATTAATAATTGGGTGTTACCAGTTGGGGGTGTCCCTACACAGTTTGAAAATGCCCAATCAGTGGTCACAATGTCAGACTGTGTAGGGATAAGCCCCATGGACAAGGGGAATGGTAACACCCAGTTCTACATTTTTTCATACATTTCTAGGAGGAATAACAGAGGACCGTTCTAAGAAAAGATGCTCCAGAACTGTTATTTCGTAGGGAATACAGGCATTTACTAAAGCATACATGTCAGGAGAGGTGACCGGTCCTCTTTAAGAAAAAAACCCCTGAATATAGATTTTGAGTAGGAAGATTGGTCACAGAATTTATTAAAAGGGAATGTAACCCAAAGCAGCACCCAACTGAAAAATTAAAGGTACACACTGGATAAAACAGACACATTGTGTTATGCCTGGTGCAGGGCAGGAGGGGGCGGAGCATGACACAGGGAGTGTCCCTTTGATGTTTTGAAACTCTGTGTCACGTATCGTCCGTTCAAGCCCTGCACTAGACCGAACACACTTTTCCATTACGAAACAAGATGTTGTGTAGAAAGAAGTCTCTGACACAATGTAATAAAGGGAATTCAAAAGGAAAATCAATTGAAGTCCTTGAGATGACCTCTATTGTCGACGAGTTAGGGCAAAGCCACACGTGGCGGAATTGCTCTTGAATTCCGCTGCGGACACTCCGCAGCGTTAATCCGCAGCGGAGCTTTTCTCCATTGACTTCCACTTCTATTTAGTAGGGTTCGTTTAGACGATGCAGAAAATTCCGCTGCGGAGCATAGGCTGCGGTGCGGAATTTGGTGTCCGCAGCATGCAATGGCTGTTGCGGAGTTGTGGCGGACTGGTTGCGGACTCATGGCGGAATTTCTCCATTGACTTCAATGGAGATTCTAAATTCCGCAATGAAGTCCGCAGCTGTCATGCACATGTTATGTGTGCTGCGGATGCGTCTTGCTTTTTTGACATGATATTTCTTCATTCTGGCTGGACCTATGTATTTCTAGGTCTACAGCCAGACTGAGGAAGTCAATGGGGCTCCCGGAATTACGGGAGCGTTGCTAGGAGACGTCAGTAAATAGTCACTGTCCAGGGTGCTGAAAGAGTTAAGCGATCGGCAGTAACTGTTTCTGCACCCTGGACAGTGACTACGATCTCAATATACAGCAACCTGTAAAAAAAATAGAAGTTCATACTTACCGAGAACTCCCTGCTTCTGTCTCCAGTCCGGCTTCCCAGGATGACGTTTCAGTCTAAGTGACGGCTGCAGCCAATCACAGGCTGCAGCGGTCACATGGACTGCCGCGTCATCCAGGGAGGTCGGGCTGGATGCCGAAAGAGGGACGCGTCACCAAGACAACGGCCGGTAAGTATGAAAGTCGTTTACTTTCACTAGGGAAAGTGCTGTCCCTTCTCTCTATCCTGCACTGATAGAGAGAAGGGAAGCACTTTTCCCGCAGTCCGCAGCAGCTAGTCCGCATCAATTTACTGCACATTTTGGGCAGATCCGCTGCAGAATCTGCAATGCAGATTCTGTGCGGCATTGATGCGGACAGTTGCGGAGGAAATCCGCCACGTGTGGGCATGCCCTTACAAATGCCTTCTTTTGGGAAAGCTGGGTGACAACCATTAAAACGGAGCATATAGGTTGTCACTTTGCTTTCCTAGATTTTTATGAGGTGACACTGGAGCTATAAAAGCATAGCTGGCAACCATGTCATTCAGGAGTCTGGGAAAGAAGAGTCATATAATAGCATACATGTATATCACAAATTACAGATACTAAACTACTAAAGAATCAGATCTCTGGATAGTTTGATATCCAAATAAAATGCATAGAACAAAACAAACAAAAAAAGAAACTAAAAAATGAAACAAACAAAACAAAACAAAAAAATTAAACAAACAAATTCAATAGTTTTCATACCTGTAATCTGGTTTTCGATTTCTCCTTGCATGTGCAGAGATTCCATGTAGATGGTCCGATTCCCAATTAATCGAGCGCAAGCGATTCCTCTGTACGGCTGACAATAACCATCTTCTTCAAACTCATCCCTGGCAAATAAAATAATAACAATGAAAATTCTAATCCACCACTAGGGGGCGCCAGAAAACAGTGCATTCAAACGTTCAGGTCTCTTCCTCCCAAAAACATGTCAATTCACAAAATTTGCAAATGGGTAATTATGAAGTAGTGCGGACATGCTACTGAAATCATCCACGAACAATCAACTGAGTTGGAGCAATTTACCCTGCAGTTCAGCTACAGTATTAAAAAATGTGGGAATATACAGAATGATTTTCCCTGTTGAAAATTCTTACAAGTTTTGCAAATATAATTTCTGTGTTTTGCTACATATATATTTTCTCATATGATTAAATCCTGCAGTGATAAACAGCCTGGACTCCAGAGTGATCGTTTGTTACAATGTATCAGTGCATTTAGAATGTGTTTCAGTCTGAAGCACGCTGTGTTTACATCACAGAAGATTGTATAGACTGGATACAATTGTAACAAACCTTCAGCTGAAATGGATTTTAGGTGAGGACAGGTTTTCAAGCCGCTAGCCCTGAGCAAGAATGTTCACATTGAGACAGAAAGCAGAGATCTTTAAAAATGGTGAGTTATTGAAACGCAAAGTTTATTTTAAAGTGTTGGAACTTTTCGTTATACAATTATTACATTTTATTTACATAAACTGGAAAATGTTTCCCCAACATTTTGAGTACAATGAAAGTAAAAATATGTTTTAGACTAATAATGTGCTGCAGAACATGTGCTGTACAGACCCTGAACCAGCAGAGGGCAGCAGAGAGACATCAGGCTCAACTCTCTGAGAACATGTAGTATATCAGCAGAATTTTGAATGCAGCTCTGGAAGTAAGAGTTGCATAAAACATGATGTAACAAAAAAAAGTATTTGCACAGAGACAAGATATTGAGTGGTTATACTCAAATTGAACCAGATCTTGAACATCATGGTAGTAATAGGCCTTGTGGCAGGCAAAAAGTAAAAACTTACTATCAGAACTGGCGTTGGGCAGATTTTGAACCGAGAACCTTGCGAGTGACTGCGCATTAAGCAGAAATTGTACACTGGTAATAATGAATTGAGGAAAGTGAAATGACGACACTGGAGGAACATTCAGCCTGAATGACCACTGGATTCTAATAATCACTAATAAAATATAAAAGAGGGACATTCAGGAGATGCCAACTGCATTCTGAGTGCCCCAGTTTCTTATATTGTCTGTTGGCACTCTCCGAACTGAAATGCATTAGGGTGAAGTCCAATGGCAAGGGTGCCTTGTGATGTGAATGCCGTTTTTTTTTTTGTGTTTAGATCATGTTTTAGCCAAAGACTGAAGCGGAGTCCAGACTGTGAATTCCTGGCTACACTCCATGCAAGGACGGCAAAAGAATTGTAAGACACTCAGGAATTAAGGGCTGGACAAGTATACAAGAAAGGCGTTGTATATGCGGTACCATTACAACACAGTCTTTCACATCCCACTTGTCTTCATTACCGTCCTCCGTCATCTCCCTGCCTGGTCCTCACTAAGGGCTGAATTACAATATGGGCAGAAGTGGCCCCAGGTCCACCACCTGGGCTTCAACAAACCTGTCTCTGTCATACATGGCCCACTCTAAAATTTCAAAATGATGACTCATATTATATCACTGGATGGTGGAATGATAGCGCCATAATATAGCACTGTTATTTGGGTGCTATGGCAATGCTATGCTTACTGCCTGGCGCTATAATGTAGGCATTACATGGTGGTATTATGTGGCCACTCTATAGCCCTGTTATATGGGCATTGTATGGCACTATTATATGAGCACAGTATGGCACTATTATGCAGGCAGTATTGTGGTACTGTAATTTGGCACTGTATGGTGGTATTATTTGGCCACTCTATACCACTGTTATATGGGCATTGTATGGCACCATTATATGAGCACAGTATGACACCGTTATATGAGCACAGTATGACACCATTATATGAGCACAGTATGACACCGTTATATGAGCACAGTATGACACCATTATATGAGCACAGTATGGCACTATTATGTAGGCAGTATTTTGGTACTGTAATTTGGCACTGTATGGTGGAATTATTTTGCCACTCTATAGCACTGTTATTTGGGCATTGTATGGCACCTCTATATGAGCACAGTATGACACCGTTTTATGAGCACTGTATGGCACTATTATGCAGGCAGTATTTTGGTACTGTAATTTGGCACTGTATGGTGGTATTATTTGGCCACTCTATAGCACTGTTATATGAGCACAGTATGACATCGTTATATGAGCACAGTATGGCACTATTATGCAGGCAGTATTTTGGTACTGTAATTTGGCACTGCATGGTGGTATTATTTGGCCACTCTATAGCACGGTTATATGGGCACAGTATGGCACTATTATGCAGGCAGTATTATGGTACTGTAATTTGGTACTGCATGGTGGTATTATTTGGCCACTCTATAGCACGGTTATATGGGCACAGTATGGCACTATTATGAAGAAAGTATTATAGTACTGTAATTTGGCACTGTATGGTGGTATTATTTGGCCACTCTATAGCACTGTTATATGAGCACAGTATGACATCGTTATATGAGCACAGTATGGCACTATTATGCAGGCAGTATTTTGGTACTGTAATTTGGCACTGCATGGTGGTATTATTTGGCCACTCTATAGCACGGTTATATGGGCACAGTATGGCACTATTATGCAGGCAGTATTATGGTACTGTAATTTGGTACTGCATGGTGGTATTATTTGGCCACTCTATAGCACGGTTATATGGGCACAGTATGGCACTATTATGAAGAAAGTATTATAGTACTGTAATTTGGCACTGTATGGTTGCATTATTTAGTCACCAGGTGGCACCATTATTTAGATAGTATTATGATAGTATTACTTGGCAGCGGGGGGGTACCACATACGCATGTACCACACCCGGTTCAGCCCTGTCCATACTAACATTCACATATATACATATATATTTATTTTATTTTTTTCTGAGGGACTAGGGCAGACTGAATGTATGAGGTTCCGGCTCCCATCCCCTCCTGCACTAAGTAAAAATGGTAAAATTCACACATCGATAACTACACGTTCATAAACATGCCCACAGATGCCGGTCTGATTGCCATCTGGGATTAAGTGTGCCAACACTGCCAAATCCTGGCAATGACTTTTATTACTGAATGCTAATTATTTGTTAGACGGAGCTTGTAAACCTCCGGAGTTTGATGTTCTAGAGCAGAACATCTGATTTACATTCATACACAGACCCGTTTATAAGCCGCGCTACACAATTTACAGCAAAGTCATTATGTAACCAGATGTAGCGAGATCCCGACTTCTCCCCACGATAATCTCATTCTTCTCATTAAGATAGAGCTGGAACGTGTCTCAAGATGCAACATTTTAGGTGTGGTACAAATGATGACTCCTCTGGCTGCACAGTGCGCTCTTTGGGTCCCTTAGGCCAGGTCGATGCGGTGACATCACATGTGTAATCCAGAGCACCGGGTGAGTGACCCGAATCATGGGACGCGTGTTATATGACCCTTCTACCCCCATGGTGCTCACTCATTTACTTCCAAAGTGCCATCAAGGGTGCACATAGAGGGCGCCCCATAGTGAATCAATATGGGGAACCCTTCTGGTGCTTGTTCACATCAACACACGCCTAACCCCCCAGGACAAGATGCTGAGAGTTTTTTTTTACCCCACACCCTCTTGGGTCCACTCCGTATTTCGTTTTTCGTGACATTGCAATGTCCGTGGACTGGCCGGGCCTCTGCCATTTATGGCCCATAATAAAGCCGCATACTTTGCCTCTAAGTACATTCGCTTTTGAGTGCCGCGATCATGAAAATGAAGTGAGCCGTGCTTAATAGGGTTCTCCATCAATGCTTAATTGGTGGGAGTCGGACCTCCAGGACCCCCACTGACCACCACAGTAAAGGGGGTGCAGCACTCACAATCTCCACAATCAAGTATTGGTAGCCTTTCCTAGACCATGAATGTTAGGCCTGATTCACACGAGCGTATTTTACGCCTGTTTCACGGACGTTAAAACAACGGCCGTCGCACGGACCTATGTAATTCAATGGGGCTGTTCAGACCCGCGTTGTTTTTCCAGCAGCGTGTGTCCGCTGCGTGAAAGTTGCTGCATGTCCTATTTTTGTGCGTTTTTGGTAACCACGCAGCCCATCGAAGTCACTGGGTGCGTGAATACAATGGACAGCACACGCACATCATTCATGTGCTGTCCGAGATTCACGCGCCGGTTGCTAAAGAAATGCGGAAAAAAAAAAAAACCTCCTTCAGTTTTTTTTTTCCCGGGGTTTAAGTCCCGGGGTTTCAGTGTTAGATGTTCTCGGATTTCTGGAGCTTAGAATTAAAAACTCCTGCCCAACCCGGTGCCATTGGCAGAATAATGGTGTTATATATGGCACCTATAGATCAGACCCTACCATATATACCGCCAAATATCCTGCTTTACTATATGGCACTGCTATTGGGTCATTTCTCTCCATTTTCCTCATTCCAAAAATGTAACTGTACCCCCCCCCCCTCATATGTTATCTAATACGAAGAAAATCCAATTTCACATATTTCAGGTTCTACAAATAAAAGCCATTAGTGGTGAGATAACGCTACGCCCCTGGCACACACACAGCCGGCTGTGACTCAGTGAATGATGTCAGCGACCAGAAAGTACAGATACAGTAATGAGGTAATGAGATTAAATTAGTCTAGCGGAAGAAGATAGGAAGATACATCGCTGACGATCTGGGACGAATCCAGGATTATTCTGCCGGTACGTCCCATTCTAGCCAATGTTATTATGTAAAGACGGTGCACTACATTGCCCAGATGTAGTGAATGGGTCAATAATTGGACCATGTATGGGGACGAGCACAGCTGGATCAATTTTCCTGGGACCTCCACCGCCGCCCTGCTCTAAACTGGCTGTGTGAATATTAAGTAAGCACTGTATGGCACTATATGGTAGTACTATGATGGTACTTTATGGTACTGTTATGGACAGAGTGTTTAGCAGCTCGGCCAATCAGAATGAGAGGTACCGTATTTAAAAGGCCAGTGCCAGAGTCTGCCTAGTATTTTGTATCCTAAACTAGTGCTGTGACTCGGCTTCATTGACTACTCTCCTACACTACTCCAACAAGACTGCATATCGGCCCTGCTTCACCTCCATTACCATTAGCTCGACCCACAATGCTGGTACCTCATACCCGAATCTGCTGGATCTCGGTTACCGACTTCTGGACTGACTGACCACACTTGTGAAACATCATATTTACGTGATTCCCTCTCCGGTAGGTTTTTGTGACTTTTACGGTTGTCATTGTGAATTTATTCATACATTTCTAGGAGGGGTAACAGAGGAATGGCCACACAGACTTCTAAGAAAATATGTTCTCGCATTGTTATTTCATGGGGAACTCGGTAGTTGCGATTCCGCACGCAGCATTTCGGCCTTCTGACATCACCGTTATGCATTCATGTGACATATGAGCACACAGCGTATCTGGCCCGAGCGCCACAGTTGTTATAACTGTTCCTCCAACTATTCGCGACAGGTCTTATTCCCTTCCCATTATACCTTATCTAGGGATCAATAAGGGTCAGTTCACACGTAGCGTCAGTTTCCCAACGGATTTTGTTGCGGAAAATCGGCAGCATAATCCAGTAGCAGCAGAGTGGCTGAGAATTGAACAAATCTCATCCACGCTGCGTAAATACTGAGCAAAAAAACGCTCCGAAATTGACCAGCGGTGCATTTTTTAAAATCCGTAGCATGTCCATTGTATTTGCATAATCGCTGCTTTTTGTTGCAGGTTTTCCCCATTGAATTCAATGGGAAGGTAAAACCTGCAACAAAAAGCAGACGTTGCGATTTTTGCGGTGGAAAAACTGTGATTCTGCCGCAAAAATTGCAATTCAGAAAAAAATATATATCTTATACTTACCCAGATTTCTGTGCTTCTTCATCCAGGCCGGTCTCATGGGATGACGTTTCATCCCATGTGACCGCTGCAGCCAATCACAGGCGATCACATAAAACATCATCCCAGGAGGCCGGGCCAGATACGCTGTGTGCTCATATGTCACGTGAATGCATAACGGTGATGTCAGAAGGCCGAAATGCTGCGGGCGGAATTGAAACTACCGAGTTCGCCCTTTAAAGAGAACCTGTCGCTTCTCCTGACAGGTCTATTTTTGTGTTCCCCATGAAATAACAATCCTAGAACATATTTTCTTAGAAGTCTGTGTGGCCATTCCTCTGTTACCCCTCCTAGAAATTTATGAATAAATTCACAACTGGGTGTTACCATTCCCCATGTCAAAGGGGGCGTGTCCCTACACAGTCTCACTCCGTCAGCACTGATTGCAAAACTATGTAGGGACACACCCCCAGCTAATGACACCCAGTTGTCTATTTATTCACAAATTTCTAGGAGGAGTAACAGAGGAACGGCACAAGGCAGAGTTCTAAGAAAAGATGCTCCAGAATTGTTATTTCATGGGGAATACTATTATTTACTAAAAACAGATGTGTCAGGAGAGGAGACCGGTCCTCTATAAGCCTCCTGACACAAGATATAGTATATACAATTGCATGATGAGCCCGGATCTCGAGCCCTACTCACCACATTATTAATCCCACCAGACGTAGATGATTTGTGGGTTTTATCCGTTTTATTTATCTCAGTTAATGTCAGCACTAAACTGCTGACGACGTTATCTCTCCAAAATTAAAAACTGATGTGGAATGTAGAGCAGCCGAGATAAGTCCGAGCCTTTCAGCACTTTTCATTGCAGCTCATCTCGCAGATGGCGCTCGGTGATAGGGACCAGTTACAGGGCAACGCCAGGATTTGTACGGTACAGGCTCCAAGATTCTGTGTCTGGGAGAGTAGGCCTCAACGAGGCGGCAGAGGCCCGAGGCCTAGGAGGCTCCTTCTAACTCGCAGCCAATGAAGGTGTCATTTTTACACAACTATCTCTGTACAATGAATATGAACTTGGGCGTCTGCGAGGGATTTATCCACAGCTGGGACGCCGTAATGTACAAATATATAAATACGCGGAGCTTACACGTACAGTTTCATGCCAAAATTTACTACGTGCATCACGTCCATGCAATCCACATGTTTTCATTTGTGGGTGATGATTTGTGGCGTTGTCGGATCGGCGTACAAAGCGAGATTTTACATTTTCACACATTATGCAGGTTATAGACGTATCCTGCGGTATTACAAAGGGGAAACAACGTTATATCTAAAGGTCAACAACGGATGACGAAATTCCCGTAAACCGCAGCTAATGAAATTTAGGAGTAATGGTCCAGAATAGGCTATTAAGTAGATACCGCGGCAGAAAAATCATCATGCTATATACGCGGATGAGGATACAGGGGCAACATAATACGGCGAAACGCAACGATAACATCCGGTCGTTCTTGTTTGTTAATTTTCGTTTTTCCTTTTGTGAAGGATTATACTAAAATAAACTGGAACTATGGTATTTTTTTTTTTTTTTTACATGCTCGCCATTGTTTGAACTTGTATTAATCCGTTATTTCTCCCCATAACTATATCTATTCCCATAGCTCTCCTCTATTATGCCTCAGTTCTCTTCTTCTATTGTTTATCATGCCCCAATACCCTCTTCAAGGAACATGGGAATCAAATTATAATACAGCAAAAAAAAATCACACTTTATATTTTAATGTTTCATTTGTGCTTTCGATGTTTTTTGAAGATTGTTTTGAAGCAATACTATGGAAAACTTGATATAATGCTTTATGCCTACTGCAAGGGAAGGGGGCGGTGCATGACACAGGGATTGAGAAAGAGAAAACCTGTGTCATGCCCCGCCCCCTTAGACTCTATTAGTGTATCAATATACAGGGTGGGCCATTTATATGGATACACCTAAATAAAATGGGAATGGTTGGTGATATTAACTTCCTGTTTGTGGCACATTAGTATATGCGAGGGGGGAGACTTTTTAAGCTGGGTGTTGACCATGGCGGCCATTTTGAAGTCGGCCATTTTGTATTCAACTTTAGTTTTTTCAATGGGAAGAGGGTCATGTAACACATCAAACTTATCTAGAATTTCACAAGAAAAACAATGGTGTGCTTGGTTTTAACGTTACTTTATTCTTTCATGAGTTATTTACATGTTTCTGACCACTTATAAAATGTGTTCAAAGTGCTGCCCATTGTGTTGGATTGTCAATGCAACCGTCTTCTCCCACTCTTCACACACTGATAGCAACCCCGCAGAAGAAATGCCTCCCGATCTGACCCCCTTAGACTTTTATCTTTGGGGTCATCTGAAGGCAATTGTCTATGCTGTGAAGATACGAGATGTGCAGCAACTGAAACTACGGATACTGGAAGCCTGTGCTAGCATTTCTTCTGCGGTGTTGCTATCAGTGTGTGAAGAGTGGGAGAAGAGGGTTGCATTGACAATCCAACACAATGGGCAGCACTTTGAACACATTTTATAAGTGGTCAGAAAACTTGTAAATAACTCATGAAAGAATAAAGTAACGTTAAAACCAAGCACACCATTGTTTTTCTTGTGAAATTCTCGATATGTTTGATGTGTCACATGACCCTCTTCCCATTGAAAAAACTAAAGTTGGATACAAAATGGCCGACTTCAAAATGGCCGCCATGGTCAACACCCAGCTTGAAAAGTTTCCCCCCTCCCATATACTAATGTGCCACAAACAGGAAGTTAATATCACCAACCATTCCCATTTTATTTAGGTGTATCCATATAATGGCCCACCCTGGTACAATGTATCAGTTTTACCCAGACTGTTCCTTTAATTTGGGATCTATTAATTAATCCCTTCGTTCCTCCAATATCCAATTTCTTGTCAATCTCCGTTGCATGCCCAAAATACACCCACCACATACTCCATTTCACAATAACCTCCACTTGCAAAGGATCACGGGAATATATTCAACCCCTTTTCATGTGCCCTATTAAGGCATATGGGCATCACAGAGAGGGGTTTCCTAAGATCCTGCGGGTTCTTATCCGTCATTCTCATTCTTACACAATGATGGCTTTAGGTTTAAGATCCAGCCTCTGATTAACAAAGTCTGAGGGGCTTTAATGTAAAAAATAAATAAATAATGCAATATTATGAGTGATAACATCCCCAGTCCCTGATTGTATAGAAGATTTACATCCATGGAATAGATTGTTCTCTCTCGTGCTGTAATGAAGCCCTCTGATTAGAATTCTATAATGTCAAGTCTAATTACAAGAGACCTGTGCGGAGACTAGTCAGAGTTATACCGAGACGTAAACATCGGCTGTGGAAGGTGACATGTTAAATGTCCTAATTAAAAGGCGGTCTCCTGTCTATGAGATGGTAAGAAATTGCACAAGTATTGTGAGGAGAAGAAGACTGTGAAACAAGAGAAAACCTACAAGACATTCCTAAAATATAGTGTAATAATTGTAGTGGGCAGTGTTATAGTAGTTATATTCTTGTATATAGGGGGAAGTATTATAGTAGTTATATTCTTGTATATAGGGTGCAGTATTATAGTAGTTATATTCTTGTATATAGGGTGCAGTATTATAGTAGTTATATTCTTGTATATAGGGTGCAGTATTATAGTAGTTATATTCTTGTATATAGGGTGCAGTATTATAGTAGTTATATTCTTGTATATAGGAGCAGTATTATAGTAGTTATATTCTTGTATATAGAGGACAGTATTATAGTAGTTATATTCTTGTATATAGGGCAGTATTATAGTAGTTATATTCTTGTATATAGAGGGCAGTATTATAGTAGTTATATTCTTGTATATAGGGAGCAGTATTATAGTAGTTATATTCTTGTATATAGGAGGCAGTATTATAGTAGTTATATTCTTGTATATAGGGGGCAGTATTATAGTAGTTATATTCTTGTATATAGGGGGCAGTATTATAGTAGTTATATTCTTGTATATAGGAGCAGTATTATAGTAGATATATTCTTGTATATAGGAGCAGTATTATAGTAGTTATATTCTTGTATATAGGGGCAGTATTATAGTAGTTATATTCTTGTATATAGGGGCACTATTATAGTAGATATATTCTTGTATATAGGAGCAGTATTATAGTAGTTATATTCTTGTATATAGGGGGCAGTATTATAGTAGTTATATTCTTGTATATAAGGGGCAGTATTATAGTAGTTATATTCTTGTATATAGGGGCAGTATTATAGTAGTTATATTCTTGTATATAGGGGGCAGTATTATAGTAGTTATATTCTTGTATATAGGAGCAGTATTATAGTAGTTATATTCTTGTATATAGGGGGGCAGTATTATAGTAGTTATATTATTGTATATAGGAGCAGTATTATAGTAGTTATATTCTTGTATATAGGGGGCCGTATATTAGTTATATTCTTGTAGATAGGGGCAGTATTATAGTAGTTATATTCTTGTATATAGGGGGCAGTATTACAGTAGTTATATTCTTGTATATAGGGGGCAGTATATTAGTTATATTCTTGTATATAGGGGCAGTATTATAGTAGTTATATTCTTGTATATAGGGGGAGTATTATAGTAGTTATATTCTTGTATATAAGGGGCAATATTATAGTAGTTATATTCTTGTATATAGGGGTAGTATTATAGTAGTTATATTCTTGTATATAGGGGGCAGTATTATAGTAGTTATATTCTTGTATATAGGAGGCAGTATTATAGTAGTTATAGTCTTGTATATAGGAGCAGTATTATAGTAGTTATATTCTTGTATATAGGAGCAGTATTATAGTAGTTATATTCTTCTACATAGGGGGCAGTATTATAGTAGTTATATTCTTGTATATAGGGGCAGTATTATAGTAGTTATATTCTTGTATATAGGGGCAGTATTATAGTAGTTATATTCTTGTATATAGGGGGCAGTATTATAGTAGTTATATTCTTGTATATAGGGGCAGTATTATAGTAGTTATATTCTTGTATATAGGGGCAGTATTATAGTAGTTATATTCTTGTATATAGGGGCAGTATTATAGTAGTTATATTTTTGTATATAGGGGGCAGTATTATAGTAGTTATATTCTTGTATATAGGGAGCAGTATCATAGTAGTTATATTCTTGTATATAGGGGGCAGTATTATAGTAGTTATATTCTTGTATATAGGGGCAGTATTATAGTAGTTATATTCTTCTACATAGGGGGCAGTATTATGGTAGTTATATGCTTGTATATAGGGGCAGTATTATAGTAGTTATATTCTTGTATATAGGGGCAGTATTATAGTAGTTATATTCTTGTATATAGGAGGCAGTATTATAGTAGTTATAGTCTTGTATATAGGAGCAGTATTATAGTAGTTATATTCTGGTGTATAGGAGCAGTATTATAGTAGTTATATTCTTCTACATAGGGGGCAGTATTATAGTAGTTATATTCTTGTATATAGGGGCAGTATTATAGTAGTTATATTCTTGTATATAGGGGCAGTATTATAGTAGTTATATTCTTGTATATAGGGGGCAGTATTATAGTAGTTATATTCTTGTATATAGGGGCAGTATTATAGTAGTTATATTCTTGTATATAGGGGCAGTATTATAGTAGTTATATTCTTGTATATAGGGGGCAGTATTATAGTAGTTATATTCTTGTATATAGGGGCAGTATTATAGTAGTTATATTCTTGTATATAGGGGCAGTATTATAGTAGTTATATTCTTGTATATAGGGGGCAGTATTATAGTAGTTATATTCTTGTATATAAGGGGCAGTATTATAGTAGTTATATTCCTGTATATAGGAGCAGTATTATAGTAGTTATATACTTGTATATAGGGGCAGTATTATAGTAGTTATATTCTTGTATATAGGGGCAGTATTATAGTAGTTATATTCTTGTATATAGGGGCAGTATTATAGTAGTTATATTCTTGTATATAGGGGCAGTATTATAGTAGTTATATTCTTGTACATAGGGGCAGTATTATAGTAGTTATATTCTTGTATATAGGGGGCAGTATTATAGTAGTAATATTCTTGTATATAGGAGCAGTATTATAGTAGTTATATTCTTGTATATAGGGAGCAGTATTATAGTAGTTATATTCTTGTATATAGGGGACAGTATTATAGTAGTTATATTATTGTATATAGGGGGTAGTATTATAGTAGTTATATTCTTGTATATAGGGGCAGTATTATAGTAGTTATATTCTTCTACATAGGGGGCAGTATTATAGTAGTTATATTCTTGTATATAGGGGCAGTATTATAGTAGTTATATTCTTGCAGTATTCTTGACCATAAGGGGCGTTATTATTATGTTAATATAAATGGTGATTGGAATTGCTTTTCTCATCTAACAAAAATAGATATTTAATAACCACATAGCCTCTATAGGATACTGGTACAATGGAGGCAGTGGACATGAGTTATAAAAATCTGCACAGCTCAAGCTGCTGAAAATTTTCTAATCACATTGTAACGATCGGTGGGTATGTGGACCCACTAAGCCGCACCGCCGTAGCGGAGTAAGCAGCTGGCAGAACATGACGGACATGCCTCCGATGAGTCGTCGGATCTGGAGAAAAAAATCTGAATATCATCGAGATAGACCACAACACAGACATAGAGGAGATCTCGGAAGATATAATTGATGATTTCTTGGAAGACCACGGGAGCATTACACTTTCCGAAGGGCATGTGGTATTCATAGTGCCCGTCTCGAGTCTTGAATGCCGTTTTCCATTCGTCACACTGGCGGATCCGGATCAAATTGTAAGCCCTTTTGATAGTCCAGGGTGATCATGGGCTATTTACAGATTTTACTCGTGTGTGTGCACTGGCCCTTTAATTCCGGACGCGGGCGCACCCTACGGGATCCAGTGCAGCGATGCGAAAGTGAGTGCTGGCGTCTCTCAGGAGGGAGATGCGGCCCGGCACGCACTCGTTCCATGGCCGCGGCCGGCAAGTAAGAACGAAAGTCTGCGGCTGTGGACGTTACATACATATTCCTATTAGCACAGGTGGTAGTCTGGTGTTGGGTCTCCTCTTACTGTCGGTGTAGGTGTGTAAGTGACGGGCTTCCTTTAAGAGATGCCCATGGTCTCAAATGCAACTAAAAACCATTATTCTCCCACACTATTGCACTTGCTTTCTACAGACCACATGAATTTGTGATAATTTGCTTGTAGGAGGACGCTCTTAATTACAGGGTCTTTTTGCAGGAGAGTAACTAAGGCTGTAAATTCTATTTGTGGGGCAGGTCACATTAATGATCATATTAACAGGAGTCAATGAGAGAACCATTTAAAGGGTAATTATTTATTTCACCACAAACGACCTAACCACAATTAATCACATCTCTTAAACTCTGGTTTAAGTTTTTCTTTCCCCCCTCTGGCCTCACAGGCTGCTGGTAAGTATAATGTATCCGCTATGATTTACAGCCATTTATACATTTACTGTACTATAAAACTGAAGATATGTTATAGCTTTTAATGTAATGCATCGTATATCAGCTTCAGGCATTAAACAGTTAAATATTAACATGTACAGCTCTTCCAGATGGGGGTCACAAATTTTCTATAAACTGCTTTATAGGGGAAACCATCATTTTTTATCCCTGAGAAGAATACACATGACACTTACAGGAGTCCCCTCTACCAGTCATGTGCCGCTATTTAGCCAATCAAATTAGAAAACCTACATATCATTTGATTGGTGAAAAAGTTGCACATGACTAGTAGGGGGGACTCCTCTCTGCCTGGGATTTGCGTAATTTGCATTGGCAGCAGGTTGGATTGTACTATTGCAACACTGGAACTGGCAAGCCAATGACTGGACTGCGACGCTTGTTCCCTGTTGCTTTCCCAGTGCTGGACTATGGGGTTATTTCTTGGTAATCCAGCATTGGATATAGGTTACCCCCTTACAGTTTAGCTGAGCTCCTATAATGCAGATGACTGTACAGTGTCTGGTGTAATGACGACATTTCCCAAAATGCAAAACACCTGAGGAAGTTCTGGTGCATACGTCAAACTTCAGAAACGACAGAGGATGATTTGTACAGACACTGAACCAGCAGGGTTTGCAGGAAGATTTGAGACTGTAGGAAGAGTAATATTTACACCAGATACTGCAATGAAATCTGAATTTAAAAAAAAATAACTGTTTCCCTGCATTATAGAAGCTCTGCTAAGCTGTTAGGGGTGTGTCTATCAACAAATTTGCTGACGGTTTCCAATAACAATTAGAAGAATAGTGAGTGCAGCTCTGGAGTATAATACAGGCAAAAAAACTCAGGATCAGTACAGGATGAGTAATGTGATGCATCTACACAGTGACTCCACCAGCAGAATATTAAGTGCAGCTCTGGAGTATAATACAGGATGTAACTCAGGATCAGTACAGGATAAGTAATGTACGTACACACTGACTCCCCCAGCAGAATAGTGAGTGCAGCTCTGGAGTATAATACATGATGTAATTCAGGATCAGTACAGGATAAGTAATGTACGTACACAGTGACTCCCCCAGCAGAATAGTGAGTGCAGCTCTGGAGTATAATACAGGATGTAACTCAGGATCAGTACAGGATAAGTAATGTAATGTATGTACACAGTGACTCCACCAGCAGAATAGTGAGTGCAGCTCTGGAGTATAATACAGGATGTAACTCAGGATCAGTACAGGATAAGTAATGTGATGTATGTACACAGTGACTCCACCAGCAGAATAGTGAGTGCAGCTCTGAAGTATAATACAGGATATAACTCAGGATCAGTACAGGATAAGTAATGTCATGTATGTACCCAGTGACTCCACCAGCAGAATAGTGAGTGCAGCTCTGGAGTATAATACAGGATGTAACTCAGGATCAGTACAGGATAAGTAATGTAATGTATGTACACAGTGACTCCACCAGCAGAATAGTGAGTGCAGCTCTGGAGTATAATACAGGATATAACTCAGGAACAGTACAGGATAAGTAATGTCATGTATGTACACCATGCCTCAACTTTTTATATATTTTGTGATTTTTATACAAAGTTTAAATATTATTTTAGTCTCTACATGTCATTATTTGCAAACCTCGTGTTACCACCATTACCACCTTAAATTAATATATCTTGGCTTCCCCATTACGTAGATTATATTGGGAAGTATCAGCATAACACAACACAATTGGTGCGCTGTGGTGGTCTCAGTCCCAGGTGGCTTTGCATGGGTTAAATGACAGACGCATTTTCCTAACATGTTTACAACAACGACTGCGCTGACGAGAGTCAACGCAGCGCCGCAGCCACTGGTCAATTAGAGGCCGGCCCACATCTGGAATTCATCTTGACTCATATTTAAAGAGCTGCCGCAAGATTGCTGCTTTCCCAATGACAAGTGAATGAGTGTGCGGGAGAACTTCACATCTCATTGATTATAACTTATTAAACACACGGCTCTAACTGCTTCTCCCAGAATGCTTCATTAACCCAACCTGAGCAGAACTCCCCCCTCCCCCCAGAAAACATATATTTCAACTGGAAAATGATTGAGGTTTATGAACTCTAAAAGGACACACAAGACTGAGCCCATTCTGTACGTGATTTACATTGAGAAGCCGGTTAATAATCACCATTGGGGCTTTTTAATTCCGATGTCAAAATTATATATTAAAGGCAAATCTGCCCGAGCTGCACTAATTATGAAATAATATATCATTAAACGGCTTTTATTCCACCCCACAGTTACATTCACACTGCACGATGAGGACCA
Source organism: Rhinoderma darwinii (assembly GCF_050947455.1). NCBI lineage: Eukaryota > Metazoa > Chordata > Amphibia > Anura > Rhinodermatidae > Rhinoderma > Rhinoderma darwinii. The sequence goes on along the minus strand of NC_134693.1, from coordinate 11,867,694 downwards.
TGATTTGCTGATATTGTAGCCTGGATTTCTGCATTGTGGCTTCTTAAAGGGACACTAACATTTAAAAAAAATAAAAAATCTATCAAATGCAAGAAATCTTCCCCTTCCCTTATCCTGTTTTGTCTCATGACAAATATATTTCAACGGCAAAGAATAGATAAAGCAGTTTCCATAAGATACACTGTCGGCATACATTTTGTTTCCCATCTTCTTCACTTTCTATTGCTATAGCCGGTGTACAATAGGTTCGGAAAAAAGGGATCAGTTCTATAATGCAGAGAAACTGTTAATTTTTTCATTCAGATTTCATTACAGTATCTGGTGTAAAGAGGACTTTTTCTGAGGTCTCAAATCTTCCTGCAGTCCCTGCTGGTTCAGTGTCAGTTTTTCTGTAGATGAGAGGCAGCTTACTGTAAGGCTGGGTTCACACGTGGCGGAATTTCACTAAAATTCCGCTGCGGACACTCCGCAGCGTTAATCCGCAGCGGTGCCGTTTGTCCATTGACTTACACTTTAATTTAGCAGTGTTCGTTTAGACGAGGCGTAAAATTCCGCTGCGGAGCATAGGCTGCGGAGCGGAATTTGGTGTCCGCAGCATGCTCTGTCTGTTGCGGAGCAGTGGCGGACTCATGGCGGAATTTCTCCATTGACTTCAATGGAGAGTCAAAATTCCGCAATGAAGTCCGCAGATCTTATGTGTGCTGCGGAGCGTATTGGTTTTACTACCATGACATTTCTTCATTCTGGCTGGACCTATGTATTTCTAGGTCTACAGCCAGACTGAGGAAGTCAATGGGGCTCCCGTAATGACGGGAGCGTTGCTAGGAGACGTCTGTAAATAGTCACTGTCCAGGGTGCTGAAAGAGTTAAGCGATCGGCAGTAACTGTTTCTGCACCCGGGACAGTGACTACCGATCTCAATATACATGTATCTGTAAAAAAACATATAAGTTCATACTTACCGAGAACTCCCTGCGTCTGTCTCCAGTCCGGCCTCCCAGGATGACGTTTCAGTCTAAGTGACGGCTGCAGCCAATCACAGGCCAAGCACAGGCTGCAGCGGTCACATGGACTGGCGCGTCATCCAGGGAGGTCGGGCTGGATGCCGAAAGAGGGACGCGTCACCAAGACAACGGCCGGTAAGTATGAAAATCGTTTACTTTCACTAGGGAAAGTGCTGTCCCTTCTCTCTATCCTGCACTGATAGGGAGAAGGGAAGCACTTTTCCCGCAGTCCGCAGCAGCTAGTCCGCATCAATGTACTGCACATTTTGTGCAGATCCGCAGCAGAATCTGCAACGCAGATTCTGTGCGGCATTGATGCGGACAGTTGCGGAGGAAATCCGCCACGTGTGGTCATGCCCTAACAGTAATCTCCTGCACTGTTATGCAATGGGAACCAACAAAATGAAGCCCCACCCCTTTAGTTAAGTCCCACTTTTTCCAACATTTCAGCCTAATATTGAGAGGAGCAGGAGGTGAGGGGACTCTTGTTCTACAATTTTTCTTTATGACATTGCTTTATTAGCTTGTAGAAAGTCTTGAAGACTCTCAAATAGGGGTTTCATTTTTGAAAAAAAAAAGTTTTTAGTGTGTGTGCCTTTAACAGTTACGTTGGACTATCCACCTATCGTAGTCTTTGTTGTTATCATTGCAAACATTGGGCATATCATCAATAAGGTGTAGAAGACCATTTGTGAATTAAACCATAAGAAATAGACTCTAGTGACAAGTGATTGGCCCAAAAGATCTGTAAATGGGGTTGTCTTCTGCTGGACCTTTGGGGCCACTATTGTGTCCGAGGCTATGCCCACCAGAGGATCCCTGGTAATTTGCTGGGCCAGTCCGACCCTGCATTTCGATAACAAGCCCCCAGCACTTCTCTCCTTAGATTTTGTCCCAGGAAGATGACACCAGTCCACTGCTATGAAGTCGAAAATACAAGGGGAGTGCTGTTTTCTTGTAAATGTTGTAAATTTACATGTGGGTATAGGTCGGGGCTGCCAGAACACATCTAAAGACCCTTTCCATTTCCTAAAACTTGAATTGCTGATAATCCAGGATCCTATAACTAGTCCGAGTACCAGACTTGAAGAGTACAGGTGATGACCATGGCAAATTTTCGAGGCATTGCTGTTGACCTTGTGGCAGCGGGCGACCTTGCCTTATGGTGGGACAACCTGCCATGGTTGCCCTGTCTATGACCTAATGGTCAAGTTACAGTCAAGTATTAATTGACGGTGACAATGTGCCACGGCTGGCATTGGGTTGAACACCATAAAAGTGTCTCATGTCAGTGGGCGCAATTCGGATGCCATGTGTGAGCGCAAATCCAGTTTTCCATCTAGACCTAGTCCTTAAAATTGTCTAAAATGATCATCCAATATCCTGGAATAATGATAATCCACCACCTCTTCAGTCCTACCTTCTGCATTATTGAGCTTGACCAACATCCAATTTGAGGTCTTTATATTGAGCCAGTGACGTTATGGACTAGACGGGAAGACCCGATAATGAAGACATGCTCTAGTGCTGGCCGCTGCCTTGTGTAGATGTTCTCCTATCTCAAGTGTGTAATATTTTAAGGCATTGTGTATAATATATAGAGGTTGGATTCTTTACTCTCCGGGCTTTTTGTCTCAGGGATATTGGTGCAGATCCAAATGCTGATCCGTAAATGAGCTCCTGGAGATGGCTTTATCTCAGAGATTTCCCTGTCCTGCTCTATGTCTGTCTGGCTTGGTATCGTATTTCTGGATGGTTTCATCCCGTGCTGATGATAACCTTCACGGTGGCGGAAGATGATTGCGGAAATTCCTGACTGCACGGACAAAAGAAGTTATTGCTGAAGAGAAAGCCATTCCGCTTGTTTCTTCATTGTTATGTGCAAAGTGTTTTTAAGCCAATGCAAAGAAAAAGATTTAGAGGGATCTGACAACTGGGGAAGGGGGTACTAACAAAGTCATCCGAAGCAGCTATGGGTCCCAAGGAAAGTTCTCCCATTCCGATTCTTTATGGGTAGTGTCCAAAGGGCTTCCCATCTTGGCAAAACAAGGGAAGGTGAGCCGGCCCAGAAGTCCTATAAGGAATAGGAAGGTGCAGAGCACGAAGCAAGCGAGGACCAGGCCTTTCGGTATGGTGGATTGTGGTGGCAGGATCTGAGTGGCATACAGTGAATGCAACAAACATCCATGGTCTCTTAATCCTAGGTTGTACTACTGAAAGAGATGGCAACCTGGATATGCAATAGGCATCTTCTCCTGTTGAGTACCTCATTGACCTCTATGGGGAGATTGTTGTCCACCTATGGCCATAGGACAAAGCAAACCTTTCGATATGTTATATGCGTGCACATATCAAGGGGGTAGTCTGGTTTAGAAAACCCATATTCAAATACTCTATTAGGTCCTTCTGAGTCAATAGAAGGAGGTTCTCCATTTGAGACTTATGTGAATTAGCCGGAGTTGAGAACAGTCTCTCTAGAGGATCAAGCATGTCCATGGATCATGGACACAAATTCATTTCAACAGGTACCGTGTAATACTTTATTTCTCCTGTGGGGGCGCTGCAGGGGAATTAAACACTTGCTGCCAGGTGCCACTGCAGATTACAGCTGATCGCTGGGATTACCTATGAGATCATCTACCATTAAGGATTGTAAAAGTCAGACAACCGTTTTATATATTAAGGAATGAGCACATAAATAATACCTACTACTTAATGCATAAACCACCACAGCCTCAATTTAAAGGGGTCAAATAACGACCTTCATTTTCAATCGTAGATGAGCATGTAATGTGGTTCAATGTAAATAAGAACATATATGTGAGAACGATTTTCTTTGACCACAGACAAAACCACATCCCTCCTGTTAACAAGATCAATAAAACCAACACAGTTTAAATACCATTTGTATAGAACGTAATGGAGGCGACTGGATTAAGCGCGTCCCATACTAAGCCCCAGTCCTCTGTATGGTTTTAATTATAGGAGTATATTATGTAACACCTCGAAATAACCTTTTTTTTGGTCTCAATTGAAATGTTTTCAAAAATGTGATGGGAAAATTGGTTACTTAACAATTTCCAACTATTATGACCTTAGAGGGTAAAAAAAACCCTGTAAATTATATTGTCACAGACTTTAAGGGCTTTTTAAATGCCTTATAATGTACGGCTGCAGTGGAAAGTATATTGGGCTGGTAGAGATTTATGACCCCATTTAATGTTTTTATTAGGCTAGATAAACACGTTCCCCAGGACGCGGGTGTGTGGATACAATGGTCCCTGCACTTTGATTGACACGTCCCTACAACAATGACCTGCATTGTCACATCAGAACGTTCATTGTTCCCGTCGTTCCCCTATTATGTTTCCTGGTGCCCAGGTGGTCCTGGAAGCACAAACACCATCCTGAATATTGACATCTAAAAGTAGCTGAAATTTCAAAAACATAAATCCTAAAGGGAAAGGAAGGAACTTTAAAACGTGAATAGAAATGTGGCCGCCGGTGCAACATTGGAAAGTTCCACCAAATCCTAGAAAATCTTATGCAATTAAAATATTTTTGAATATTTTTTAATTTCTTTGTATAGGTTAATTTTCAATCAGGAACTATAATGCCTAAAGGGGTATTCCAGTAATGGCAAGTGATGGATATTAAACTTTGGCATAAGCTACAAGCGTGATTTGCATTAGAAGGATCATCCTACTGAAATCAGCTGTCCGTTTTAAGATCTTAATAGATTTTCCCATAATTGACTTAAGGGGTCTGTCATAAGGGTGACATTGTGGGGTAATAGGGACGACCATGTATGCAGAGCTCTCTCTCTTCACTATAAATCAACGGGAGTTATCAAAACGTAGAGGCGCTCCCAATCCGCCACCGATGCGACTCTTCTGACTGCACTGATTGACATTTCATAATAAAGTCAATAATTTAAAAATTCGGCTTTCATTATAGTCTATGACAGTTCTACTATTGTACTCAAATCTGGAACAGTCAGCTACTAGTTTCCACAATCACAACCGTCAATCAGCCATAGACTATACTTACAAGAAAACTCCTGGCCCCTCCAAAATTGCAGTGTTAGAAAAAATAAATAAAAATCGGACTAAATCCTGGCTGCCATGTTCCTTCACTTTGTAGGAGGGATCGGAAGTAGTGGAGCTCCACAAAAACATGGACACCTGGCGGTGACACCTGATGACTACCTCTCCCGGTACGGAGCCTGAAAATAGCCAACTAGGTGACCAAAAAATGGTCTGAAAAAGTTGCTAATAGATAATTACAATGGGAACCCCCCCAGTTTCTAGCAAAATTTCCCTTTAAGTTCCAGTTACCAGTAATCGATCATGAACTACAATAAATTTCCATAATGATAACTCAATGGAAACGGGGAAATTTTTACCGTCTGCCCCACAGCCCACCAGGACCAATATGGGTCTGACAACAAAAAACAAAGGCATTTTTGTTCCAGTCTTATACTACAAAATGCATTGATTTTTGATGCTCTGAACAGGTAAGTTGCTCAGACTTGGTGTGGCATCAATTAACCTGGTTGGGCATAGCTTTCAACAATTTTTCTAAAAACACTGGAGGAGATTTATCAAAAGAAAGGAAAATTGGAGGAGTTGTCTATATCAAGAAATTATATTCCAGCTCCCATTTCCCTTTGGAAAATGAGAGGTGTACCCAGATTGGCTGCTATGGGCAAATGCTCCACTTTTTCCTTGTACTTTTTTTTGTTAAATCTCTGCCATTGATTTTTGGATTCTTGCCATTTCCATTCACTGAGATTTTGCTGGTTACCAAATAGATCATTATCCTTTTTATTCTCATCGCTCTTAGTTCTGTTCAGCTGCCCTTGTTCTGTATTTGACTGCTAATGTCTAAAATGTGGTTGTATTGTTTCAACAGGGCCCCCTGTGGTCAAATGAAGTACTGCAAAAACCCAAATTCACTGTGCTTTTGGGGAAATTATTTTAGGGTCTTTCACTAAAACAGAATGACAAATATAAGTGAAACGGGTTGGGTGTGCGGTGTGTATATAGAAATGTGTGTGGGTGGCATATGTAGCTTGCATGTATATGTAAAAAACTATGAAGTTGTCATAAAACCTGCAGATGCCTTCACGCAATGGGCGGATGTTGGAAAAATCACTGAGTAAAAAGTCTATTATGTGAACGTGGACAGAGCGAGAACTGTAAAGAGTCACCGGGCTGATCATTACCGTCTAATTCTTGTTCACTCTGGCGTATTGGATTGAGGATTTATAAGAATGTACAGAAATCGCCGTTTTTTTACAAGTTATTTAGTGTGAGATGGTGGACACTCCAGGGTTCACATTTTAGAAAAACTCCCAGGAGTATACAGAAATCCGCAGCGATCAATCTGTAGGGGAATCTGGCAGCAAGTGTTCAATTTCCCTGCAGTGCCACCACAGGAGAAATGAAGCATTACACAGTTCTCATTGAAAACAATGGGCTATCCATGTATCGCATGGTCGTGTCGGGTCCTCCAGAGTGATAGGCGCTCTTTGTAGCCACTCTCCATTAGATGAGGGTGAATGGCGGACCCCTTCCTGTTAACGCAGAATTCACGAATAAGGTTTATACCAGACAATACCTGTAATGTAGGCACACACGTATACAGATCCACACTTTCATTACATGAGGACCACCTCAGAAGAAACAACTGTATACATGTCCATCAATACAATGAGCGGCTATAGAGACACTTCTTCCACTATGATGTCCTCAATGCCTCATTTCTATACATGCACTGAAGGATCAAGTACCATTAATAAGAAGGGTTTCGCCTGTTTGGACCATCTCAGATTGAGGGTCCGCCCCATCACGACTGCATTTTAATGGCCTCACTGCCAGCAAACCTTGTGATGGGAGGAGGAATCACAATGTCTGTCCACAATTTCATGGTGCCTATTGACATCCCTTTATTCCAGTTTTTCCAATGGGCATCCTGCAGTCCTTCGTTTTACCTCACAGAGGGTGTCCTATTATGGGGGCTCATCCTTGCCCATGTGGCTGGTCCATTGTACAAACAATAGAGCGGAATAACATACAGTGAAGGAAATAAGTATTTGATCCCTTGCTGATTTTGTAAGTTTGCCCACTGTCAAAGACATGAACAGTCTAGAATTTTTAGGCTAGGTTAATTTTACCAGTGAGAGATAGATTATATAAAAAAAAAAAAAAGAAAATCACATTGTCAAAATTATATATATTTATTTGCATTGTGCACAGAAAAATAAGTATTTGAACCCTTTGGCAAACAAGACTTAATACTTGGTGGCAAAACCCTTGTTGGCAAGAACAGCAGTCAGACGTTTTTTGTAGTTGATGATGAGGTTTGCACACATGTTAGATGGAATTTTGGCCCACTCCTCTTTGCAGATCATCTGTAAATCATTAAGATTTCGAGGCTGTCGCTTGGCAACTCGGATCTTCAGCTCCCTCCATAAGGTTTCGATGGGATTAAGGTCTGGAGACTGGCTAGGCCACTCCATGACCTTAATGTGCTTCTTTTTGAGAAACTCCTTTGTTGCCTTGGCTGAATGTTTCGGGTCATTGTCGTGCTGGAAGACCCAGCCACGAGCCATTTTTAATGTCCTGGTGGAGGAAAGGAGGTTGTCACTCAGGATTTGACGGTACATGGCTCCATCCATTCTCCCATTGATGCGGTGAAGTAGTCCTGTGCCCTTAGCAGAGAAACACCCCCAAAACATAATGTTTCCACCTCCATGCTTGACAGTGGGGACGGTGTTCTTTGGGTCATAGGCAGCATTTCTCTTCCTCCAAACACGGCGAGTTAATGCCAAAGAGCTCAATTTTAGTCTCATCTGACTACAGCACCTTCTCCCAATCACTCTGAGAATCATCCAGATGTTCATTTGCAAACTTCAGACGGGCCTGTACATGTGCCTTCTTGAGCAGGGGGACCTTGCGGGCACTGCAGGATTTTAATCCATTACGGCGTAATGTGTTACCAATGGTTTTCTTGGTGACTGTGGTCCCAGCTGCCTTGAGATCATTAACAAGTTCCCCCCGTGTAGTTTTCGGCTGAGCTCTCACCTTCCTCAGGATCAAGGATACCCCACGAGGTGAGATTTTGCATGGAGCCCCAGATCGATGTCGATTGACAGTCATTTTGTATGTCTTCCATTTTCTTACTATTGCCCCAACAGTTGTCTCCTTCTCACCCAGCGTCTTACTTATGGTTTTGTAGCCCATTCCAGCCTTGTGCAGGTCTATGATCTCGTCCCTGACATCCTTAGAAAGCTCTCTGGTCTTGCCCATGTTGTAGAGGTTAGAGTCAGACTGATTCATTGAGTCTGTGGACAGGAGTCTTTTATACAGGTGACCATGTAAGAGCTGTCTATAATGCAGGCACCAAGTTGATTTGGAGCAGTAACTGGTCTGGAGGAGGCTGAACTCTTAATGGTTGGTAGGGGATCAAATACTTATTTCCCTGTGCACAATGCAAATAAATATATATCATTTTGACAATGTGATTTTCTGTTTTTTGTTTTTTTATATAATCTATCTCTCACTGGTAAAATTAACCTAGCCTAAAAATTCTAGACTGTTCATGTCTTTGACAGTCGGCAAAATTATTGTTCATTGGGACACCAAGGTCCTGGATGTGGCGGAACCCCCCTATAGACCCACCACTGAAGAAATGCTAGCACAGGCTTCCAGTATCCGTAGTTTCAGTTGCTGCACATCTCGTATCTTCACAGCATAGACAATTGCCTTCAGATGACCCCAAAGATAAAAGTCTAAGGGGGTCAGATCGGGAGGCATTTCTTCTGCGGTGTTGCTATCAGTGTGTGAAGAGTGTGAGAAGAGGGTTGCATTGACAATCCAACACAATGGGCAGCACTTTGAACACATTTTATAAGTGGTCATAAACTTGTAAATAACTCATGAAAGAATAAAGTAACGTTAAAACCGAGCACACCATTGTTTTTCTTGTGAAATTCTCGATAAGTTTGATGTGTCACATGACCCTCTTCCCATTGAAAAAACTAAAGTTGGATACAAAATGGCCGACTTCAAAATGGCCGACATGGTCAACACCCAGCTTGAAAAGTTTCCCCCCTCCCATATACTAATGTGCCACAAACAGGAAGTTAATATCCCCAACCATTCCCATTTTATTTAGGTGTATCCATATAATGGCCCACCCTGTATATCTATATATATATATAAATTGTCTGATCCCATTAAGAGTCCAAATATAGTCATTACAGGCTCTTTCGGCTCGAAATGAAAACCATTACGGAATAATTCTCTGTCGCTGTTATTAATTATCTCTGCTATTTGCTCATCCACATCAGAAGATTCCCCGTTATATCCCCCCCTAACCCCCATGCATGAACAAGCACAGACAAATACTAATAAAACCCGCTCTTCATGTACGCGGCCAAAAAAAGCAGCTCAGATCTTCTCAACACAAACAAGTGAAAAAACAGTTACCATCACAATAGTCCTATAATAGCACTAAAGTCATAATAATAGAATACAACTCCCAGCATGCCCTGGCAGGTGCCTTTAAGGGGTTCTCCAGTTTCATATGAATAATCACAGTATACAGAAAAGTTCTGCAACTCTCTAATCTACACAAACAATATTAGAGAGACCACCGTGGATTCTGGCTTTATATTTGTCAGTAAAAATGACTTCTTTTATTCTTTTTAGTCCTGCAACTTTCTGATTGCATTTATTTTTCGATTCCTGGCCATTTTCAAGATCTCTGCTTGTTGTCAATGAATGAAAACATCATTGTTTACATCCAGAGGCGGATGTCATTGAATGGAAAGAATTATTGTATTGATGAAAATTCATCCTGCTTACGTCCTTCTTACACAGGTGCATGACACGTTACAGTGTCTCTCTTCTAGGGAAGCTGGGTACCTGTTGGACTTGATCAGGACAGTCCTTTAAGTCTGTGGGTGTAAACAAGCATGCTCATATTCATTGCGAGCAAGCAGAGATCTTGAAAATGGTCAGGAATTAATAAAAATCCAACTTAATTAGAAAGTTTCAGAGCAAAAAGAGGGTGAAAGTAGTAATTTTACAGACAAAAAAAAAAGCCAGAATCCATGGTGGTCTCTACGGGTATTGCTGGTGTAGATAGAAACAGAGGTTGTGTATTATGTCGTGGTCTACAACCTAAAGTTCTCCAGATATGCTAAGGGTATGTTCACACGTGCACGTCCGTTACGGCCGAAATGACGGGGCTGTTTTCAGGAGAAAACAGCCCCGTCATTTCAGCCGTAACGGCATGTGCAGGCGCTTGAACTTGGAGTCAATGAATAACGGCTCCAATTACGCCCCAAGAAGTGACAGGTCACTTCTTTGGCGCGGGCATCTATTTACGCGCCGTCTTTTGACAGCGACGCGTAAATATACGCCTCGTGTGAACAGACAAACGTCAGCCCATTGCTTTCAATGGGCAGATGTTTGTCAACGCAATCAAGCCGTAATTTCGGACGTAATTCCAGGCGTAAAACACCCGAATTACGTCCGTAATTTGGCCGTGTGAACATACCCTAATGCTGCAGCTTCAGGCTGACTGACCAAGTAAGAGCATTCCAGATGCAGGTGCAGCTCGGGAGAAGTCTCAGACATTGTATTAAAGTGTAGCTAAATTATCAAGAAAGTTCTGACGTGTCATAGTAACATGTCGGAAGTTTTGATCGGTGGGGGTCCAAGCACTGAGACCCCCACCAATCACTAAAGCGAAGCGGCAGAAGCGCTCGTGTGAGTTCTGAGCCGCTTGGTTTCTTATCGTCTTTTCTCGGAAAGTTGATGTAACAATGTACAGACTCAATAGAAGGTCTATGAGCCAAATGCTCGGCTTTCCGAAGAAAGCCAATCAGAAACAAAGCGGGTGAGTGCTTCTGCCGCTTGGTTTTAGTGACTATTGGGGGTCTTAGTGCTCGGACCCCCACCGATCAAAACTTAGTTACCCTTTAAGAACACTCACACTCTGTGTGACAAGCATAGGACCTGCTGGGAGTTGTAGTTTTACAGCAGCTGGAAACCACTGTGCTTGATATGAACGCGGCCGAGTGTTCGGCTCCTTCCTTCTTGTACCCGGCAGGAATTCTTAGGTTCTTAATGGTTAATGTAAAGTGATTAATCATCTGTAATGAGCTATTAGAGGCAGAAGGCCCCGACACCAGCGTAGAATGTCTTTTATGTATTGTATTTGTCAGTTTTTGCACTCTAGGCATCACTATGAAACAAAAAAAATCTAAAACATACGTCCATATTTGTCAAAAGCAAAACCGTACCCCTGTAGTGCCAGGGAAATTGGCAGGATATTAAAGGGAAAAAATGTTTCAGCGTCGGCCATTGGAGGCAGCGAGTTTGGCAGCTTTCAGCAACCACTTCAGGGACATTTTTCTCATTATACTAAGAGACAGGGGAACGGGAGAGCACAGAAAAATACAGGGGGGGGGGGGGGAGAAGTAGCTACAAAGCCGAAGGCTGGGGAAGAGGGGTAATGGGGCATAACCATGTTGGGGCAAACTAGCCAATATAGAAAACATTTATACAAAGTGCCCAGGGAGGCACAAACTTGTTTACTAATCTCTGATCGGCCAGGTCGCTATGATGTATTTGTCAGAGATAAATTTAAGAAAAAATAATCTGTATTGCACTTTGCCCAATAGCGCCCCCTCTGGAATAAACTCTCTCATCTCTCTTGCCCATGCACAGGTAAAAGAATGGCTCCGTTGTTCAATACCTCACAGTTTAAGCCTAAATAAAATGCTGAGAAACGTCTTCTTTTTTTTTTTTGCTGATCTTGTACTGATAAATCATGTCTTATACTCCAGTCACATCCAGAGCTGCACTCAAAATTCTACGGGCTAATGACAGACACTCCTAAGGCTCATGCACACCGCCATATTACATATTTGTATTGCACAGATCTGTAATGTAGTATCCGAGCATCTGCTATTGGCCCATACTGGACCCCCATGTAACATTGATTTTAACAAATTGTGGCGTGTTCCAACACATGTCGCATTACAGAGATATTTTCTTTGCTAGAAGCATCAGACTTTTGAGCTGTGCGTAGGCTAAATCATCTACAATGCACCAGAGGGAATACTCTGTTCAGACACTGAACCAGAAGGGACAGCAGGGAGATGTGAAGTCAAGCAGCCTGAGAGCTAACAGGAAATAAGCAGGATTGTGAATTTGATTTTACATGTAAATGGAGTATAACACATGAAGTAATTCACAATCAGATTAATTTTGCAGTTATTAAAAGGGGTCATAAATGAGTAGAGAAATGGTTGATTTATTCAAAAAACAGCGCCACACCTGTCCACAGGTTGTGTGGAGTACTGCAGCTCAACCCCATTCACTTCAATGGTGCCGAGCTGCAGTACCAGACACAACCTATAGACAGGTGTGTTTTTCTAACCTTGCACAACCCCTTTAAACATTGACGTTATAGTTTTCCTCTAAGTAACAGGGCACTACGTAAAGCGTAAATTCAAAGAATGTATTACTTACACTGAGCCAGGACTTGCCGTAGGAGGGGGTCCTGGAAATAAAATAATAAGATATTATATTAATCCAAATTATTTTAAACATTAATTTAAATATAATTTTTTTTTATTTTTCTACTAAAAAACTCACCAAACTTGACAAACAGGACCCCGGTGGTGGAGACCGTTTTCCTCCCATTAGTGGCCACACACTGGAAATATCCGGTGTCGGTTGTGTCCAGGTTTCGTATTCGTAACCTGGAGCCATAATTGGTGGCACGGAAGGATATCCTGCGGGGTTCTTGCTCAACAGGAGCATCATTTTTTAACCATCGTATGGTAGGGGAAGGATTCCCCGACACCCTGCAGTGCATCTCCGCCGTCTGGCCCAGCGAAGTTGTTATATTGTTCATTGGTTCATCAAGCTTCAAATAAATATCTGTCAGAGAGAAACCAGAGGAGATTGATTAATACATGAAAAAGTTAAAAAAATAAGCACCTTCATTTCTGTTGATTGAATCCTATTACATTTGTACCGCTCTGTTATTCACACCTGTCAAAAAAGTCAACGTGTATGTCTACTATTGAGCATCATTTTACTGTTTATATACAGGTAACATCTACATAAAAAGCTTGTAAATACAAGACATTACTTATCCTGTACTGATCCGGAGTTACATCCTGTATTATACCCCAGAGCTGCACTCACTATTCTGCTGGTAGAGTCACTGTGTACATACATGACATTACTTATCCTGTACTGATCCTGAGTTATATCCTGTATTATACTCCAGAGCTGCACTCACTATTCTGCTGGTGGAGTCACTGTGTACATACATTACTTATCCTGTACTGATCCTGAGTTACATCCTGTATTATACTCCAGAGCTGCACTCACTATTCTGCTGGTAGAGTCACTGTGTACATACATGACATTACTTATCCTGTACTGATCCTGAGTTATATCCTGTATTATACCCCAGAGCTGCACTCACTATTCTGCTGGTGGAGTCACTGTGTACATACATTACATTACTTATCCTGTACTGATCCTGAGTTACATCCTGTATTATACTCCAGAGCTGCACTCACTATTCTGCTGGTGGAGTCACTGTGTACATACATTACATTACTTATCCTGTACTGATCCTGAGTTATATCCTGTATTATACCCCAGAGCTGCACTCACTATTCTGCTGGTGGAGTCACTGTGTACATACATTACATTACTTATTCTGCACTGATCCTGAGTTACATCCTGTATTATACTCCAGAGCTGCACTCACTATTCTTCTGGTGGAGTCACTGTGTACATACATGACATTACTTATCCTGTACTGATCCTGAGTTACATCCTGTATTATACTCCAGAGCTGCACTCACTATTCTGCTGGTGGAGTCACTGTGTACATACATGACATTACTTATCCTGTACTGATCCTGAGTTACATCCTGCATTATACCCCAGAGCTGCACTCACTATTCTGCTGGTAGAGTCACTGTGTACATACATGACATTACTTATCCTGTACTGATCCTGAGTTATATCCTGTATTATACTCCAGAGCTGCACTCACTATTCTGCTGGTGGAGTCACTGTGTACATACATTACTTATCCTGTATTGATCCTGAGTTACATCCTGTATTATACTCCAGAGCTGCACTCACTATTCTGCTGGTAGAGTCACTGTGTACATACATGACATTACTTATCCTGTACTGATCCTGAGTTATATCCTGTATTATACCCCAGAGCTGCACTCACTATTCTGCTGGTGGAGTCACTGTGTACATACATTACATTACTTATCCTGTACTGATCCTGAGTTACATCCTGTATTATACTCCAGAGCTGCACTCACTATTCTGCTGGTGGAGTCACTGTGTACATACATTACATTACTTATCCTGTACTGATCCTGAGTTATATCCTGTATTATACCCCAGAGCTGCACTCACTATTCTGCTGGTGGAGTCACTGTGTACATACATTACATTACTTATCCTGCACTGATCCTGAGTTACATCCTGTATTATACTCCAGAGCTGCACTCACTATTCTTCTGGTGGAGTCACTGTGTACATACATGACATTACTTATCCTGTACTGATCCTGAGTTACATCCTGTATTATACTCCAGAGCTGCACTCACTATTCTGCTGGTGGAGTCACTGTGTACATACATGACATTACTTATCCTGTACTGATCCTGAGTTACATCCTGCATTATACCCCAGAGCTGCACTCACTATTCTGCTGGTGGTGTCACTGTGTACATACATTACATTACTTATCCTGTACTGATCCTGAGTTACATCGTGCATTATACCCCAGAGCTGCACTCACTATTCTGCTGGTGGAGTCACTGTGTACATACATGATATTACTTATCCTGTACTGATCCTGAGTTACATCCTGTATTATACTCTAGAGCTGCACACACTATTCTGCTGGTGGAGTCACTGTGTACATACATTACATTACTTACCCTGTACTGATCCTGAGTTACATCTTGTATTATACTTCAGAGCTGCACTCCCTATTCTGCTGGTGGAGTCACTGTCTACATACATTACATTACTTATCCTGTACTGATTCTGAGTTATATCCTGTATTATACTCCAGAGCTGCACTCACTATTCTGCTGGTGGAGTCACTGTGTACATACATTACATTACTTATCCTGTACTGATCTTGAGTTACATCCTGTATTATACTCCAGAGCGGAACTCACTATTCTGCTAATTGCTGTAAGAAACATTCAGCAATTTTGGAGATAGACACACCCTAACAGCTTTGCTGAGCCCCTATACAGGGAAACTGTTAACTTTTTATGCATCAGATTTCTGTACTGTGCCTGGTATGTAGAGGACTCTTCCCAGGGTCTCAAATCTTTCTGCAGACCCTACTGCTTCAGTGTCTACAAATTATGCTGGACCGATTTGCATTCTGGTAAAGCTCTGTTCACATACCGTTTCTGAAATGCATTTCGGCTTATGGACCAGGAAATGTATCCACAGGGCGCCATTCACATGGCATATGCCAAAAAGGGTATTCTTTTGGTAAACACTGGGACAGAGACGTAACGTGAAGATCCTGGGCCCCAATGCAAAATCTGTAACAGGACCCCTCCTCACCTACCATTTGCCAGTTATAATACTGGTGTCTACTTATGGGACAGAGGGAACTTTAGGCCCCGTCAGGCACCAGGGCCAGAGTGTGCCTGCTACCTCTGCAACCCCTATAGCCAAGACCCTGCGCCGAGCCAGTATGCTTGGGTATACCTTATTTTTTTGCTGTAGAGAATAGCACAGTAGACTGCGCTATGCTATACAGAGGAAAACAGTTGAAAAGGTACCACACAGTGTAAGTTTTATACTAAAAGAGACTCTTGGCGACACAAGGTGGCGTGCGCGCAGTCTCCAGTCGGAGGTATATGCCGGGAAATCCTCCTATAGCTGCAATAAAAGGTTCAATCGGTATGTGAACAGGGCCTAACTTGTAACCTATTGCTAAGCATTCTAGGAGGTGTTGTATCAAGATCATCTACCAGTGTGCAAATCGTGATTAAAACAGACACTGAACAAGCAGGAACTGTTTGGAGAATTTCGGTCGTATATTCTAAAAACCAACAGGAATCCAGCAAAATTGTTTGCAAAAATGCCACTCGGCGTCGTATGTAGCTTATATAGATGTAAAGCAAAACATGAAGTTCAATGAACCGACAATGGTGAATAAAATGTTAGCCAAGAACTTGCAACAAATTAACAAGGAATACGAAGATGTTTTGTTACATGTTTTATCTTAAAGCAGCTGTTTAACATTGACGGTAACGACCTGCATTACAGACTCCGATTCATATGGATACATTGTGTCAACACAGGAATGTTTCCCATGTCAAAATTACACGAGATGACTAATAAAGTTATCCTTGTTTAATTCCTACTAGAAATTGTCTCTTTAATGGCATTCTCGGTTTTTGCCAAGACAAATGTATTGGGCCGGTCTCTAGAAACGACGCGGACATCAAAGCCGGGGATCACATAAAAACAGAAGCATTCCAGAACCAGTCAAACAAAAACCTCTTTTTTTCTTCTTGGCACCGCGGCCTCATTGTTCAGCTGCCGTTACAATGTGCGTCTCTTTCATGTGAATCTCCAGCTATTCTTTAGGAAATAAATACTCTTGGTTTGGCTTCGATGGGCTGTAAAACTGTAATAATCCCTGATTTCACCATGATTGTCACCAGACCGTCTTAAGAACAAGCCAAAACAGACGGCTACATCAGGAGGGTCCTGATGATGGGACCTGGCGGGACTGGAGATTAATCCTGTAATTCTAATGTAATAACACGAGAGTTCTTCTAATATTGATGTATGATGTTTATTTCATTACCATGAACACTAATCAAATGATCGAGCCAATACTAAGGAATTCCCAAATGTTACATAAAATATACATGCCTTTTACCAGGGAGTAAATATAGGGGGTGCACTTGGGCTCTTGTGCCTAAGGGGGCCCAAAAGGTCTCTCTGCCCCAAATAAGATGACCAGTACATAAGAGGCAGTATTATAGTAGTTATATTCTTGTATATATAGGAGGCAGTATCATAGTAGTTATATTCTTGTATATAGGGGGCAGTATTATAGTAGTTATATTCTTGTATATAGGGGGCAGTATTATAGTAGTTATATTCTTGTATATAGGGGGCAGTATTATAGTAGTTATATTCTTGTATATAGGGGCAGTATTATAGTAGTTATATTCTTGTATATAGGGGCAGTATTATAGTAGTTATATTCTTGTATATAGGGGCAGTATTATAGTAGTTATATTCTTGTATATAGGAGCAGTATTATAGTAGTTATATTCTTGTACATAGGAGCAGTATTATAGTAGTTATATTCTTGTATATAGGAGCAGTATAATAGTAGTTATATTCTTGTATATAGAAGGCAGTATTATAGTAGTTATATTCTTATATATAGGAGCAGTATTATAGTAGTTATATTCTTATATATAGGAGCAGTATTATAGTAGTTATATTCTTGTATATAGGGGCAGTATTATAGTAGTTATATTCTTGTATATAGGGGCAGTATTATAGTAGTTATATTCTTGTACATAGGGGGCAGTATTATAGTAGTTATATTCTTGTATATAGGGGCAGTATTATAGTAGTTATATTCTTATATATAGGAGCAGTATTATAGTAGTTATATTCTTGTATATAGGGGCAGTATTATAGTAGTTATATTCTTGTATATAGGAGCAGTATTATAGTAGTTATATTCTTGTATATAGGGGCAGTATTATAGTAGTTATATTCTTGTATATAGGGGGCAGTATTATAGTAGTTATATTCTTGTATATAGGAGCAGTATTATAGTAGTTATATTCTTGTATATAGGGGCAGTATTATAGTAGTTATATTCTTGTATATAGGGGCAGTATTATAGTAGTTATATTCTTGTACATAGGGGGCAGTATTATAGTAGTTATATTCTTGTATATAGGAGCAGTATTATAGTAGTTATATTCTTGTATATAGGGGCAGTATTATAGTAGTTATATTCTTGTATATAGGGGCAGTATTATAGCAGTTATATTCTTGTATATAGGGGGCAGTATTATAGTAGTTATATTCCTGTATATAGGGGCAGTATTGTAGTAGTTATATTCTTGTGTATAGAGGACAGTATTGTACTAGTTATATTCTTGTATATAGGAGCAGTATTATAGTAGTTATATTCTTGTATATAGGGGCAGTATTATAGTAGTTATATTCTTGTATATAGGGGCAGTATTATAGTAGTTATATTCTTGTACATAGGGGGCAGTATTATAGTAGTTATATTCTTGTATATAGGAGCAGTATTATAGTAGTTATATTCTTGTATATAGGGGCAGTATTATAGTAGTTATATTCTTGTATATAGGGGCAATATTATAGTAGTTATATTCTTGTATATAGGAGCAGTATTATAGTAGTTATATTCTTGTATATAGGGGGCAGTATTATAGTAGTTATATTCTTGTATATAGGGGGTAGTATTACAGTAGTTATATTATTGTATATAGGAGCAGTAGTATAGTAGTTACATTCTTGTATATAGGAGCAGTATTATAGTAGTTATATTCTTGTATATAGGAGGCAGTATTATAGTAGTTATATTCTTGTATATAGGGGGCAGTATTATAGTAGATATATTCTTGTATATAGGGGGAAGTATTATAGTAGTTATATTCTTGTATATGCAGAGCAGTATTATAGTAGTTATATTCTTGTATATAGGGGGCAGTATTATAGTAGTTATATTCTTGTATATAGGGGGCAGTATTGTAGTAGTTATATTCTTGTATATAGGGGCAGTATTATAGTAGTTATATTCTTGTATATAGGAGGCAGTATTATAGTAGTTATATTCTTGTATATAGGGGGCAGTATTATAGTAGCTATATTCTTGTACATAGTGGGCAATATTACAGTAGGCATATTCTTGTAGATAGGGGGCAGTATTACAGTAGGCATATTCTTGTAGATAGGGGGCAGTATTATATTAGTATTATAGTTAGAATCTTGTACATCGGGCAGTATTTTTTATGGTAATGGCCTTTCTATTCTTAGTGTCAAGAACCACAGAAACATGTTTGTGTCTCCTAAAACGTATAAATGTTTGGCACGAGACTCCCTAAATATAAAATTTCTATGCAAAAATAATATAAAAACTAATTACAGTAATAATGTTGTCTTTTAACATCATCATTATTTCCAGATGCAATGCAACAGGGACTTTGTGGGATACATTCTTCTTCTTTAAGAGAGGGATAAAATCTTTATTTTGCATAGTAAAGTGTATTGAAAAATTGATCAGCTTCTGCCAGAATGTGTTTAGAAAAATCTATTTTGAGCCAATAATTTATTATAATTAGGTGGAACCCCTTCCCGGAATGAGTAATATAATAGTAATGATGTATATATATTAGTCCAGGAGGGCTGGTAATGGGTTAATGTGTTGATAATGGTCCAGTACCACTTTGTTAAAGACCTTCTCCTTCCTCGTGTACCTCATCCTCATCCAAGACATCTGCAGCAACTTAAGTCCTTGGCACTTCGCGCTGAATGATGTGAGCAGCACCAATTCACAGTCCCCCATTCACTTTCACTAGAGCGAGTTTGGCTCAAGTGATCGAGTCTGCAGCCAGATACATACAGTTTCTGCCATTCAGTGGAACGTGCGTGCCAGCGACTTCTCTACCCCAGATCTTGGAAAGTACAAAAAGTAGCAAAAAAATCTAGTAATTAAAACCGAAGCTGAAATACTAATTATTTTGCGTCAAAGTGTATCTTCTATCCTATGGGTAAGTTCACACGCTGCATAAATGATAAGCGGAAAAAACGCTCAGAAATTGACCTGCGGTGCGTTCTTTTTTTAATCCGCAGCATGTCAATTGTATTTGCGTAAATGCTGCTTATTCGTTGCGGGTTTTCCCCATTGAATTCATTGGGGAGGTAAAACCTGCAACAAATAGCAGATGTTGCGACTATAGCGGCGGAAAAACAGCAATTCCGCCACTGAAAAACACAACTCCTAAAAAAAAAAAATCCTATACTTATCCAGAATTCTGTGTTTCTTCATCCATGCCGACCTCCTGGGATGACGTTTCATCCCATGTGACCACTGCAGCCAATCACAGGCTGCAGCGGTCACATGGGATGAAACGTCATCCCAGGGCTGCAGAATGTCAGGGCGTCGGAGGGATGCGTCGCGATGGTAAGTATCTTTTTTTTTTTCAGTGCAGAATTTCCACAGCGGACATTCCGGCCGAAAAACTTTGTCTTTGTAGAAAAAAAAAACAAGAGTAGAATGACCCCCAGGCCGATTCCACTGAAGGTCACGTTGAAGGCATAGACACCTGAAGAAGGGCCCCGGCATGCGTTGGACCTATCCTGCTTCCCCAAATTATACAAAATTGAAGATTAATAATGTTGTGGTCCTTGTGAAGTGGGTCGGCCCACATTATAGGGAACAAGGACGGCCTCCATTGTACGTATGTCCTAGACCGTAACAATATCCCATTTGGTCCAATTCCACTAAAAATCTCACATTTCTATTCATATTTTCCATCCCTATAAGACTGGAAACATCACCTCATCTGGACCCGCAGAGCCGCACTCCTTCAGGCAATATCTCCCTTTCTCTGTCACATTTTTATCGGTAGTAGTTAAACTTGTATAAAAGTAGAGAAAAAGTTTAAATCTGTCCAAACGTGAGTAAAACCTAAGAATAGTAGAGATATATGGCGACCATTAATGTCTTGTGATGTACGCAGAGATTTATGGCCCTCTTATGTATAGTTTTGCTGTAACACTCGACATAAATATTGTTTAAAGACTGTAAATGTATCAACCGCAAAGCAAGAGACGTTTGGGAAGAGCCATTGCTGGCACGAGGAGACCTGGGAGTCAAGTCTACAAAAAGGAATGGGGCTATTTCCTCACTAATGAGAGAATTGTACCCAAAATTGTTAATTTTTACTTCCCGCGCCAAAAAATTGGCCTTTTAACATTTTTCTTGGCTCATCATCTCACCAGTGGAGGACAGAACTATTTCTTGAAAATGTATCAAACCCAGTGTAACTTCCAGAATATAAGAAGCTCTTGCTTTTCCAACGAAGGGTATCAGACAGGTACTGCCTTGCACGGAGGGTGTGTGGGGGAGGGGATGAGAGTCAGTGCTGGGAGTAGTTGTTCCCCTGCCACGTTTGAGACTTCTGGTGTAGAATAATTTTGCTGGCCATCACGTCTTTCTTCATTCTTGATGTTTATGTGAAGACTTAATGAGTTCCGTACTGAAAGTATGAATCAAAGTAAAAACATGGAGCAGCGAGCGGGGACAGTAAAGCGATTCCTCAGGGCCGAGGCTGTCAGGACAAGCTGCGAAACAACAGGGAGTCAGAACAAAGAAGTATGTGTAGGTTTGGGAGGGGCCACGGATTCTGCAAGGGGCACTGTGTATTTTGGCAAAATACTTAAAGAGCCGGTCACTACTGAGATTAAGATCAATGATGCAGTAAAGATATTACAAAAATAGATTTTATAAGTTAATTTGGAGTATAGATTTCATATTCTTAATTAATGCATTGGGAGGAACTCTTTTTCCTGTTCTCATTGTCACCCCCTGCTGAGTAATGTACCGTATGCCAAGAGGAGAAAGTGACAACTACTCTGCGCATATTTCTGTCTTACAAGCGTGGTTGTCAATTAATCCAGTGACCTGCCTAACGAAGGAAATATCTTTACCACATTAATACTATCTAGAATGTAAATATTATAACCCTACCCCCATTATACAAGAAAATAACTACTATAATACTGCCCCTATATACAAGAATATAACTACTATAATACTACCCACTATATACAAGAATATAACTACTATAATACTGCCCCCTATATACAAGAATATAACTACTATAATACTGCCCCTATATACAAGAATATAACTACTATAATACTGCCCCTATATACAAGAATATAACTACTATAATACTGCCCCTATATACAAGAATATAACTACTATAATACTGCTCCCTATATACAAGAATATAACTACTATAATACTGCCCTGTATATACAAGAATATAACTACTATAATACTGCCCCTATATACAAGAATATAACTACTATAATACTTCCCCCTATATACAAGTATATAACTACTATAATACTGCCCCCTATATACAAGAATATAACTACTATAATACTGCCCCTATATACAAGAACATAACTACTATAATACTGCTCCTATATACAAGAATATAACTACTATAATACTGCCCCTATATACAAGAATATAACTACTATAATACTGCCCCCTATACACAAGAATATAACTACTATAATACTGCCTCCTATATACAAGAATATAATTACTATAATACTGCTCCTATATACAAGAATATAACAACTATAATACTGCCCCTATATACAAGAATATAACTACTATAATACTACCCCCTATATACAAGAATATAACTACTATAATACTGCCTCCTATATACAAGAATATAATTACTATAATACTGCTCCTATATACAAGAATATAACAACTATAATACTGCCCCCTATACACAAGAATATAACTACTATAATACTGCCCCCTATACACAAGAATATAACTACTATAATACTGCCTCCTATATACAAGAATATAATTACTATAATACTGCTCCTATATACAAGAATATAACAACTATAATACTGCCCCCTATACACAAGAATATAACTACTATAATACTGCCCCCTATATACAAGAATATAACTACTATAATACTGCCCCCTATATACAAGAATATAACAACTATAATACTGCCCCCTATACACAAGAATATAACTACTATAATACTGCCCCCTATATACAAGAATATAACAACTATAATACTGCCCCCTATACACAAGAATATAACTACTATAATACTGCCCCCTATATACAAGAATATAACTACTATAATACTGCCCCCTATACACAAGAATATAACTACTATAATACTGCCTTCTATATACAAGAATATAACTACTATAATACTGCCTCCTATATACAAGAATATTATTACTATAATACTGCTCCTATATACAAGAATATAACAACTATAATACTGCTCCTATATACAAGAATATAATTACTATAATACTGCCCCTATATACAAGAATATAACCACTATAATACTGCCTCCTATATACAAGAATATAACTACTATAATACTGTCCCCTATATACAAGAATATAACTACTATAATACTGCCCCTATATACAAGAATATAACTACTATAATACTGCCTCCTATATACAAGAATATAACTACTATAATACTGCTCATGTATACAAGAATATAACTACTATAATACTGCCCCCTATATACAAGAATATAACTACTATGATACTGCCCCTTATATACAAGAATATAACTTCTATAATACTGCCCCTATATACAAGAATATAACTACTATAATACTGCCCCTATATACAAGAATATAACTTCTATAATACTGCCCCTATATACAAGAATATAACTACTATAATACTGCCCCTTATATACAAGAATATAACTACTTCAATACTGCCCCCCTATATACAAGAATATAACTACTGTAATACTGCCCCTATACACAAGACTATAACTACTATAATACTGCTTCTATATACAAGAATATAACTACTATAATACTGCCCCCTAAATACAAGAATATAACTACTATAATACTGCTCCTATATACAAGAATATAACTACTATAATACTGCCCCTATATACAAGAATATAACTACTATAATACTGCCCCTATATACAAGAATATAACTACTATAATACTGCCCCTATATACAAGAATACAACTACTATAATACTGCTCCTATATACAAGAATATACCTACTATAATACTGCCCCCTATATACAAGAATATAACTACTATAATACTGCTCCTATATACAAGAATATAACTACTATAATACTGCCCCCTACATACAAGAATATAATTACTATAATACTGCTCCTATATACAAGAATATAACTACTATAATACTGCCCCTATATACAAGAATATAACTACTATAATACTGCCTCCCTATATACAAGAATATAACTACTATAATACTGCCCCCTATATACAAGAATATAACTACTATAATACTGCCCCCTATATACAAGAATATAACTACTATAATACTGCTCCTATATACAGGAATATAACTACTATAATACTGCCCCCATATACAAGAATATAACTACTATAATACTGCTCCTATATACAAGAATATAACTACTATAATACTGCTCCTATATACAAGAATATAACTACTATAATACTGCCCCTATATACAGGAATATAACTACTATAATACTGCTCCTATATACAAGTATATATATACTATAACACTGCCCCCAATGACCGTCTGGGAAAGTTGGAGGACATCCCCTAAGTGACGGACATATTTGTTGTCACGAAGGTTTCCCTAGAACATAAACGTTTATAATAATTTTTGTTTTCAGTAGAAATCTTCTTTACGGTGTATTGTTGCAAATTCTGTAAAATTCTTTAGTCCGACACCAGATGTTGAATTTCAGGTGATATTTATTTGAGGACCATTCATGTTGGATGCTTAAACACTCAGATTTCCAGACCATTAGGTGCCAGATTAACTGATCTCTATATACTTTGAAATATTCCCAAGCATGTAACAAATAATCCCCCTGACCCTACAATATCCATACGGGGCCCTCCTCACACCTCCCACACTGATATACACAGATTATCTGGGATGTAATGTCCATTTGTCATTGCACCAACCACATGATTCATGGTCCCACAGTTATCCAAGGGGGTCTCCAGACTCAATTGATCACGAGAGAACAGTCCCAGCCTTTCACCTACAGAACATGAATGATCAGCTGTCAGGGGGCACATATATACGAGACAGGAGAGATGGAAATAAATATCTGAGGCTCCTTTAAAAAAAGTTCATGTATATCTATGGAACCGGCTTTTAATAACAAATATCCACATTAGATCCATTTCTCTACACCCCATAATTCAGCCGCTTTGTGTTTTCGGCTGGTGGATGACATTTCCCAGACTGGAGGAATGCAGCAGAGCTGTGTGCACTGGACGAAGTAGTGAAATAAAAAGTCATCTCACATACAACATGCTCAGTCACTGGAAAGATGGAGTACTAGACTGGGGCTCAGTGACTCCCACCTACAGTCCATGGACTTCCATAACTCACCAGTGCCGTGCCCTCCGAGACATCAACACAGAATGTTCTATCTCCAGTTTTCTTTCTTTCTTTTATGTAGTTTTATGTGTTTTTTTTTACCTCAATTTGGCTGATTTGTAGCCTTCAGCTAGGGTTAAATTAGAGGTTGACTAATGGGCAATGCCGTTGACCCACAAACCCTCTTTTCCCCCAAAGAAATGTTACGACCCTGAAGTGGACCGTCATCTCAACCTCTACTGAAAGCTTTACCAGTTCATTGGACCATTGTGTCCCATTATGTGATGTCACAGCACTAGTGTGATGATGTCACTCATCCTTCACCGGGGACGCAGAGACCCATCAGTCCACCCTTAATACTGCTGTCTTATTCCAGCCCCTTTGACCAAATATCATGGCAAGTTGAGGGCACCTGCAACAACCTTCAGTGGCCGAATTTATCGACAATGTGACGCACATGTTCATCGGCGGAATCGATGCAAAACAACCAAAATGTAAAAAAATGCAGCAACATAATATTGTTTTCCAATGTGCGACTCAAGTTATCGTCACTTCTGATCATGTTCGTTTTTTAGCGGCATCCTGCAACTTTTTATTTTTCGTTTTTTTGTGATCATTTTAGCCATGAATTGATATAATTTAATAAAATATATAAAAAAAATATGGCATTGCCACCATAGACTCTAAGACCTTCCAGAACCACAGGCTTTATACTGCAGTACCTGGCATTCAGCTGAAAAGGACTTTTGGGAGGAACATTAGGACGAGGATCCTGCTATCAGTTGTTCTCAGCCAATCAGCATTACAGAGGACGTGCTAGGATTGGCCATTGTTGGTAGGATCACATTCTAATGTCGGGTTGCACCGATAGTGTGGTCTTTGCACAAAAAAAAAGTGGAGGAACTATCAAAAATGAGTCGGATTGGGTGTGAAAGGAAAGCTTCGCCCCTTAAGGAAGCAAATGAGAATTTTTTTAAAAAAAATTCACTAAATTCAGACAAAAAACTTGAGCATTTTCATCAGTAAAAACCTTTGCATTGGGTTAACTTTAGAGTGTGTAACAGGGTAAACAATTGTCACTGACGTTAAATGCAACACATTGGCGCATACAGGAAACATTACTCATCTATTTCTGCCGTAATCTAATACAGGACATTTTATTTACCCAATCCCAGTCTTAATTTGTTCCAAAGTCTGTGTTCTGTTAGAAAAATGTTTTTGTTAGTTGGAGAGGCCGACGGAGCCCATGCGTTTCATGTCTGTATACAGTATATGTTACGTGAATTATGAGGGTGACTTATGATGTGTTTTGTGAGAGTTGGCAAAATATCAGAACGAAGAAAACATCTCAGACCGACTTTCCAGATATCGGCGAACGTTCCCAAGTTTGTAAATGCCGACTACGCCGTTGTTATCCTATATTTATATAGTGCTGAGCAGAGACCTTACTCATAGGCACCCGCAGAGCTTGCAATCGAATTCTTAGGACTATAGGTAGGCTCAGCTGCAGCAAAATATATAAAGGGGAGGGGGTAGGTCACATAGCAAAAATCAGAAGAAGACCCCGTCCTGTTTCTAAATCACATCCCAACCCCCACCACATCGAAGGACAGAAGGACCAGTCTTCTACAACCCCCTTCCCTGAATGAGAGAATGGTGGTGTGACCCTCAAACCCATTCCTCTCTCGTTTGCGGCTGTTCCTGTGGGGAGAGGTACGGTAGCTTGAGCTGGGGTCTGAGCCCCATCAGGAGCAGAGTTTTAGCAAACGCTGCTTATTTGTTGCGGGTTTCCCCCATAAAATAGCAAATAGCAGTTGTTGCGCTTATTGCGGCGGAATCACAGCTATTCCACCGCAATAACGCAACTCAGAAAAAAATAAAAATGTTATACTTACCCAGAAGTCTGTGTTCTTCCTCCCGGCCGGCCTCCTCGGATGACGTTTCATCCCATGTGACTGCCATGCAGCCAATCACAGGCTGCAGTGGTCTCCTGGGATGAATTATCATCCCAGGAGGTCGGCCTGTTAGCATGCCGGCTAAAATGCTCAGCAGTTTCCGCAGCGGACATTCTGGGCGAAAAACTGGTGGGGTTTTTTCGCCCGGAATTCCCTGCAGCCACCAGGGCGGATACCAGATACCGCTGGCCCGCTACCAAATGATCCACGGCCCGTTATTGGGGATCACTGTTGTGGTTGGGGATCACTGCTTTATAGCATGTATGACCATGATCATATATAATATAGGAGCGATAAGGGGTGAAGGATGAATAAGATTTGTTGTCATGGGGACTCAACAGTTATGGGGGGGGGGGGGGGGGTTAGGTCCAATTATAACCCTGTCAGAAGAAGTGAACTTTTAGGGTGCAGTTGGGAAGTTTCGGAAAAGGGAAATTTCAGGTAGTACTTTTTTTTTTTTAACATTTTTTTTTAAAATGTGGCTCCAACTACCTCCGTCCGCAGCAAATAAGTTAAGGGCCCCAATTCCAGTAGTGATATGGGGTCCCATTAGAGGTATAGCTTGACGCTCCTGGCCCCCCAAACTGCTACTTGTCACTTAGTACTCCTATACTCCTATGTGGCAGAAGGTCTTTTGGGCAACACCCCTCCCCAGTGTGACTGCAACCTCAGTTATGCACCCCATATCTAACCCACTGGGCTCCAGGATTATTATTTGTGGACCTGGATGGAAGATAGCAATACTATTTAAATCTGTATTATTTTAATATTCGAGAGAGAATTAGGAAAAAGCTAAAAATTTATATAAGACAGAAAATTAAAACGACCAATTAATAGATACATGTGTAAAAGGGAAATACAAACCTAGGTATATTGGCTGCACTACTTGTCCCAGCTGACATGATTTTTATAGTGGAACATCACCTTTAGATAAGAGCAGGCAAGTACCGGGTACTATGTGGACCCCAGATATCAGAACCGCCCCCCCCCCCACCTCCACTGCAACGATCAGACTTGACTTTTAATAAAAGTTTATTGTAGCACTGTCCCTTTAAGGATGTGAATCCATTGATAGAATTACATGACCACACCCCGTTCTCAGGGTTCCATTAGACGGGCAGATATTATCTCATGAACGAGCGACAAGTGATGATTTAGCGAGTGGTTTGCGTATTAAAGACGCTCTATTACACGTAACCGTAATTGCTAAAGTTTTTCCGCTGTTCATTAGTTACTGCGATCGTTGCTCGTTCACCCAGACCTCATTTCTAAACTGCTATGGACTGGTGGATTTCTGATTAGACGAGGGGATTCGGTGGCGACGATCGCAAATCTTTTGTTTAGATAGATGTGCTTGATCCACAGAAACCGAGCGATTTATCGTTCGATCGGTGCACGCTATTACACGCGGAGGTTAAATGATCCATTACATGGTATTTTGGGATTTCTGCTTTCGAACGTGATGAAGCATTTAAAGGGCAATTGCATCCCCCCTAAAAATTTTGCAATGCTATCTGATCACCAAAACTCACATATTATGTATAGGCATATAATGGATGACACTCTCAAAAAGCGTTGTCTGATTTAGAGAGCGCATCTTACAATATCCTATTAGGGAATACGGAGTTAATGGAGTGGCTACAAAGAGCGTCTCTCACTCTGGAGGACCCGACATGTCCGTACATTACTCAGACAGCTCATTGATTTCAACAGGTACTGTGAGATGCCTCATTTCCCCTGCGGTGGCGCTGCACTACTTGTCCCAGCTGACATGATTTTCATAGCGGAATTAACATGTGACATGACCTTTAGACAACACGGCTATTTTCGGCCGTTTTTCGGGCCGTAAAATCGAAGCAGAACGCCTCCAAACATCTGCCCATTGATTGCAATGGGAAAAAACGGCGTTCTGTTCCAATGGGCCGTTTTTTTACGCGGCCGTTTTGAAAAACGGACACATAAAAAAACGGCCGCGAAAAAGATGTGCAGGACACTTCTTGGGACATTTTTGGAGCCGTTTTTCATTGACTCTATTGAAAACCGTAAGAAAAATGCAGTGAAAATCGCGAGTGGCTTAGTCTAGCGTGTGAACATACCCTAAGAGCGGGCAAGCACCAGGTACTATGTGGACCCCAGATTCAATCCGTACGATTATTGTTCCGTCTAAGGGTATGTGCACGCGCTTTACTAAAAAAACTTCTGAAAATACGGAGCTGTTTTCAAGGGAAACAGCTCCTGATTTTCAGACTTTTTTTTTTTTGCAACTTGTGTTTTTCGCTGCGTTTTTTACGCCTGTTTTTGGAGCTGTTGAAAAACGGCCGCGTAAAAAAATGGCCCGTCGGAACAGAACGCTGTATTTCCCATTGCAATCAATGGGCAGATGTTTTGAGGCGTTCTGCTTCCAATTTCGTGTGCACATACCCTTATAGGGCATTCAGAATACCCGGTCTTAAAGGGCCCTTACTCCTATACTGTTTTGGATTGTGGGGTGTGAGTTTACCAATGACTGATAGAGTCTCATGTGTAGAAGTTTTTTCACATTCTCTGGTCTGAAACGGTTATTTTTCCTTATCTCTCGCGGTCAGGGAGAAACAGCGCCGGAGGGGCAGTGTGGTATGAGTGTAATAATTTATCCCCCACTACGATGAATATCAGAAGTTGGACTGAGAATTCCTGACATGCACAAAAAGACAAACTTTTCCGATTATCTAGCAGTCAGCACATACCTAATCAGAGTCAGGAGAGGACTGATGAAACAAACGCTAATGCGATATCTGTCTAACACTATTAGGTTGAATAAGGTTATACCCCCCCTCCCCCTCCCCACTTTCATTTTTTTATTTTTTTTAAAAAATGTTCACAATTGGGAATTATTGCAAAACTCTGATGGAGCAGCCGGAGATGGAGCCCAGCTGGATTTCCAGCTGTATGGACCATCTGGGTCATCTTATGAGCTGAAAAGATAACAAAAATATTAAGAGGAGGTTAAATGATCCATTACATGGTATTTTTGGATTTCTGCTCTCGAACGTCAAGAAGTGTTTAAAGGGCAGTTCCATCCCCCCCAAAAAATTCACATTTGCTGTCTGATCACCAAAATTCACATATTATGTATAGATATAGAATGGGCGACACTGCTCTTAAAAGGGGTCACCTTATCTAGAGAACGCATCTTCCAACATCCTATTAGGAAATACTGAGTTAACAGAGCCAGAACAAAGAGTGGCTACAAAGAGCATCTCTCACTCTGGGGGTCGCGACACGACCGTACATTACACAGACAGCTCATTGATTTCAATGGGAACTGTGTAATGACTCATTTCACCTGTGGTGGAGCTGCAGAAGAATTAAACACGTCCATACTGCGGTGTTCTCCCACTGATTAAAGCTGATCACGGTGATCAGTTTATCATCCGGGGACCTTCTAGCATAAACAAATTTGCCAAAAAACAGACAACCCCTTTTAGGACATATTTCCCATCACACGCAACCTTAAGCCTTTAGCAATGGACAAATCTGTGGCATATACAAAATAAAAAAAATCACCACCCCATTGTCAGACATCCAAGACTAAAGGAACAGTTCAAAAAGCATTTCCACTTAAAAGTAATGTACATACAATAAATTTAAGTCGGATTCGGAAATACTAAATTGGTAGTGGTAGGAGGAGTAGTATAGGTACTAGTGGTGAAAAACGGTACTGCAATTTTAAGACAACTGTAAAACAAAATGAGATGAAAGAATCCTTTAGAAATAGCAAACCCTTTGTTTGGAAAGGGAACACAGTTTTTTTTCTAAATATGACCCAAAAATTCTGGGCCGATTAAATTTTTAATATACCGTTTAAGCAGTCGGAGTTGCTTTTTACTATTACAGAGCTACAAAATTTCCTGTATAGACATAGGGGGTATTTATCAACCTTTCTACATTAGTTATGAAGTGCAGAAAAGTTGTAAAAAGGGCACAAAAGTAGCAAATTGTGGTGCAACGGCACTCCGCCCTCGCCACTTTTTAAGAAAGGGTGTGGCTTAACAAAAGGGGGCGGTGCCACACAGTCGGATAAATGTATTTTAATTTACACCGGAAAACGGGCGGAAATTCTAGTGGAAATAGACAACAACTCCAAGCTGGCGGAAATGTCACTCTGTGGGGCGTATCCCCCAACCCCCATCAGAAAATTAATGTGGACTGTCACTTAAATGCATCCCTATGATGTTGTATTATCTGGTGTAAATTTTGTGCTTTGCTAAATTGTATCGTATTATATATATATATATAAAAAAATAAAAAAAGTTAGTCCATGTATACATATGTTTAAGGTGGAATAACATTTTAACAGGATTTTCTGGCTGCACCGTGCTGTAGTTCGAGTCTATAAGTATTGGGCATTTTGGAATTCAATGGCGGGAAAATCATGACATAAAGTTAAAAAATAGCAAGAATTACTCTGAGACCAGGACATGTGGCTTTTATGGACTCTGGCTTCCATTAGCCCAAAGTTTACCTGCTAAACGTCTGTTTAACAGCAGCGTCGCTGACTTCAAGCAGGAACGTATAATGGGACAAGTCTCTTGACCTCTTCATCACTTAACGTCTCCAACGAACAAAAAAAGTGTTTGGCGAGCCGGCAACTTATATTAATATAATGTGTTTAATTAGTTATTTACGGCCGCACAGTTTGAGATTAATGTATCCCAGGAGAAGAAAATTAGACCGTGACTTGGGGTCTCCGGAAAACATGTGATTTGTGATACAGTATTGTGCGTCCTATAAATATTCATAGACGGGTAGTAAAAATAAATAAATTATCATATAAACTGCAGTTTCCTCGACTCCAATGGAAAAGAAAACAAAAGAAGTAAATGTTCTGCATCTATAATAATGTTTAAACAAACTCCTGGTAATGGACTGCTCGGGGCTGGAGGTGGCACGCGGTCCTTACCGGGCGTCATTTAGTAAAAGTCTGAGGATTATAATAAAATAAAAAAGTTAATTGGCCATTTAGGCCTCAGTTTGTGTTCCAGTTTAGCGGGTGATAGTAATTTATTAACAGTCAATTTAAAGCTACGGATAAAAAGTTCAAAAGTTTGCAGAGAATCAATATCACTGCTGTTTTTAATTGGGGCAATCTGGATGTAACGGCGTTAAAGGGACAGTAAACCGAGAAACGTTAGTCTACAGGACTTACTGCAATCTCCTGAAGTAAACAGCCTTGCAAATATCTGGCAGAAAAAAAGGGGTTCATCTTCTCATGGACTTCTTTATCTTTGCTAGTAGAGTGAATGTGGGTGTGGCTTAAAAAGGGGTGGGGTTTTAGAGTCCCTGACACATACAGTAGCCCCCCCCCCCCCATAAACAATAGTGCCAGGAGAGTGTAGTGGTAATATCTGTGGTGGCCTTGGATATACCATCACTTTCTGATCGGTGTGGGTCCTAGAGGTTCCTGAGAACAAAGGGGCTGCAGGCCTGCAGCATAGCCCCATTCAAGTCAATAGGGCCGTGAATAGGGACCTGCTGCAATTTTATGCACAGCCGGTGGCCAGGAGCTGCCACTGTGCAGGGAAAGAGTTTGAAGGGTATGGCAGGGGGTCCCGGCAGTCGGACACCCACAGATCAGAAAGCGATGGCGTATCCTAGCAATATGCCATCACTTTCAATAACCTTTGAGGGTATGTTCACATGGGTTGGATAGGCCGCGAAAAACTCACCCGGATACCGCAGTGTTTGATTTGATTTTTTCTGCAGTTTAATTTGGCATGCTGCAGATTAAAAAATCTGCACCGCATGTCAAATTCTACACAGAAATATTTCCCAGTACGTGGTTGCGTTTTGTTAAATCTCATCCACTTTAGTGCTACTGCAATACGCTGCCGATTCACCGCTTGCAAATCCGGTCGGAAAAAATGCATTCATTTCAATGGGAGGCGGACGCTTTGTTTTCCCGCCACCCATTGAACTTCTCCATGTTCCTGAAACAAACAGTCTTGTAGAAATCCTACAGAGAACACAGGGGTTAAAATTCCCTGCTGATCTGTACCATTTTTGGCTGGGGAAAGGCATGTCTGGTGGTGTTTAGCCAAGGGGAGGAGATTAACAATCTTTTTGTCCTACTGCAGACAGGGCAGTGGAGGAGGCTCCTGCTGCAGCCAGTTGTCTTACAACCAGACACAGGACAGTGAGGAGGAGGAGGGGAACATGGTTGAGTCCCTGGGACACAGAGAAGATTTCTGCTATATTTCTCAGTTTTAATTGTGACATGAGACACATGGGATCAAAGGAACTGAGGAAATGAAGGGATGAATTAAAGTGATTTATTTTTTTTGTGCATTATATGTTTAGTATTTCTATAAATGAATAACTGCTGGCTGCTGCCACTAGGGGGAGCTCATTGTATACAGATTTACATTTTTCACTGAAGCCAATTGTAGCTGTATAAAACACATTTGCGCTCACCTTCCCCTTAGTGATGTCACTTTGAGACTTTAGCAAGCTTTCTTTTCTTTCAATCTGCAGGATCTTGTGTGAGTAGGTGCAAATCGGTTAGTGTGAAAATTAAAGGGGAACCCCACCTAAATACATTTCTAATCACAAATCTACAAGCAGTGCCAAATTCAGGGAACTCAATGGGGCAGAATTGCACCCGGTCTCAAAAACGGCCAATCAAAAGCCTGGAACATAGCTATACCCCTCCCCTCTGTAAGTCTTTTCAGCCAGTTAGCTTAGCAGGGAGTAGTCACATGACACACTTTCCTAGAATCGTGACTACTTAGAAACAGAAGGAGGTGGGGGGGGAGGGTCTCACTTCTATTGGCCACCTGATTTGCATTTCTTGGGTGCTCTTTTGTGGGTGCAATTACAGCCACCAGTTCTGCTTGGATCGGGAATTGTGCAGATTCACTAATCTAACGGAAACCTGTCCGGTGATAGAGTCCCTTTAAATAAATTTAAGGGATTTTCAATGAATATCAAGGAAAACATTCATGTTATATACCTGTTACACGTGGTATTTCTTAACATTGAGGGGCACAATCCTATATACTAAATACAAGTGCGACCGTTCTTTACCGTCATAATTAATACGTAACATGTTCGTCCCGTAGATAATATTACATTGCAGTACTGCGCTCAATTTCCACCTGTCAATCAAAGGCAGAAAAATTGCTCCACCTGTACCTGTGCATGTGTCAGGGGGTCATGAACTGCTCTCACCATCGGATTATGTCACTTCCACGTGTGTTGAATTTATGAGGCAATAAGAAGCCGGTCTTCAGCGGAGGAGTCGACACGCTGTGTCAGCGGTGGCGGAAAATTAAAGTACAAGGGTCTATTCACTGCGGATCCCATCCCGGCCACTCGTGTCGTCCTTCAGCTCTGCTCAGTGTATGGATGGGACCACGTGATTAGGGCCGTCCTTCGGACCCTGACTGTTCCAGGCCGCGCACTTGCCACCCCCACCATCACTTCATCACTCCGTTCACTTACCGCTCCTGTTGCGTCCTCTTCAACTTCGGCCCGCAAATAAATCTGAAAAAAATTCTGCAGCACAATCCGCATGTACAGTAAAACACGTGGATTTTAATGTGGAAATGCCGCATAATTTGCATCAAAATCCACAATGGAGTTTTTCCATCCCGTGTGGCCGTACCCTAAGGATATGTTCACACAGGGTGGATAAAACGGTACACAGCATATCCGCCCTGTGCGCCACAGGGAAATCCGGCCGAAAAACCGTACCAAATTGTGGCGCAGTTTTTCGGACGGAATGTTCACTGCGGAAATCCTGCACTGAATCAAAAAAATGGGATACTTACCATGGCAACGCGTCCTTCCGACGTCCTGATGTTCCGCAGCTCTGGGATGCCATTTTATTCTGTGACCGCTGCAGCCTGTGATTGGCTGAAGCGGTCACTTGGGATGAAACGTCATCCCAGGAGGCCGGCCTGGACGAAGAAACGCAGGCTTCTGGGCAAGTATAAGATTTTTTTTCTGAGCTGCGTTTTTCTGCGGCAGGTTTGCTGCTTTTTTGCCGCAAAAAAATGCAACATCTGCTATTCGTTGAGGATTTTACCTCCCTATTGAATTCAACGGGGAAAAACCGCAACAAATAAGCAGCGTTTACACAAATACAATTGACATGCTGCGGATTAAAAAACCGCACCGCAGGTCAATTTCTGATCATTTTTTCCCGCTCATTATTTACGCAGCGTGTGGAATTACCCTAAGGTTTGGGAAGAAAGGGTTGGACTGCCCTTCAGACGGACATGACGTAAATCCACCATAAGCACCTAGGGATCACACACAACCCTGGGCCGCACTGGGGGGGACGATCAAGGGTTATACAGCGACTTATGCCCACCGGGGGATACAATATCAGTAAGGTGAGATGACACTGCCACGAAGTGGAGGCTGCAGACCATTGCAGTAATGTCGGGGACAACCAAAAAGAACAAGCGGGTCACCACTTTTGTGCAGGGTGGAGTAATGGCGGAGTTAAAAAATAATAGTCCTACTCCTGTAAATACACCCAACTGAGTAATTACTTCAATTATAAATTTGTACCCGTCCAAATGTGCTGGTTCTCTCCATAATACAAACCAGGCCCTAATGATATCACAGAGGTACGACACATCTTGAAGCATTTTCACCATGTGGAACATTTTATAGGCAAGAAGCAAAAAAAAAAAATCCCAGTCAAATCACCAAAATATCTCAAATTAAATGTCAGAGCGATCATGAGATGAACACAACTGCTGCTCGGGTGGGGGGCGGTTGCATGGGACGCACCTTTGTGGAGGTCACTTGAAACGTTCCACGTTGAGGTAGGCTGTAAATCAGCGTCGACTGTCAGTTCAGTTCCTGTGCGGGACAAAACAAGACATATTTAATATAGATCAATTTATGGGCTGCCACTAAGTCTGAATATATGAGGCCGCCAAATTCTCCAGGTGAAATCATTCGAACGCTATTGAGTTACTGGGAACTAATGAGATCTAACTAATTCCAGAGATACCATCGCGAGAGCTACAATACGTATGTATGGAGTGAAAGGGTCGTATATAGGGGGCACTATAAGTGAATATCTACTAATACAGTATATATATATCTATATATATATACACATATACATACATACATACATACACACACTGTATATAGGGTTGTATATGTCCGGACACATCCTTTAACATTAGACCCCAATAACAGCCACATACTCTAGTTAGCGAACGCCGATCGACGAGAAATCATTGATCGGCGGTCGTTCTCTCCTGTCACACAGAGCTATGGATAGGGATGAGCGGTCGTTACTTCGATCACTTGTCCCCATACATTATTATCATGTCGGCATCGCGTCTCCCTGTTTACACACCAAGATGTGCTGCCGACAACCATAATATATCTCTTTTTTAAAACTATACGATCAGCAGATGATCGAGCGTTTGCTCGTTCATCTGCTGATCGCTGCCCTTTTTACACAGGGCAATTACGGCAACAAGCTTTATACGAACGCTCGCCTGCACGATAATCGGCCAGTGTAAAACCCCCTATAGCCTTTGAGATTACGGCTGCCAGGACAATCATCTGATCACTGCGGCTTCAGCTCCCAGAAAACGGCTGATTATGGGGAAGCCTAGTCTGACCAGACATTTTCCCTGCAGCGGCCACTGCAGGGGACATGTGGTATTACAACGCAGGCCATTCAGACAAATGGCCGTCCTACATGGATGGCTCAACTCCATCAGAGTGGGAGCCAATCTTACAGTGTGGCTCTCCATTCTGGATTATAGAAGGAATCCCGAGTGGGGGACCCCTTCAGTTACGTCAATATGCCACAATAGGGACAACGGACTGTGGTTGTCTTCATGATACAACCCCTTTAACGATCTCCTATAATATTGATTCTGTTATTCCATTACGCTTTTTTTCTACCCCCCCCCCCCCTTATAATATTATTTTTAGGTAACTTTTTTCAAAATTAAATTAACAGCCCACAAGACTCCTCCTCATTTCCTCCCACCAACCCCAAGATTTGCAACATGCCATATTACAGAGGTAGAAGCATGGGTGGGGTCAAATCGGCCCGACAAATTTTTTATTATTTACGATGGAAAACTGGTGTCAATTATAGCTAGTTGGCGTTGATTTCACTCTGTGGGGCGTAGCGAGGAAGTGGACCATGCCGGGCCCTGTACCTTGCCCCTCCCCAATCGGACTACCCCCCAAACCTCCCCTTTGGACAATAGAAGAATATATTTTATACTTGGTTTGTCGGAACGACTGTATTACCATCTGTCTGAAAAGGAATTGTGATGAGAGCAGTTGTCCCTTCCCTTCCCCCACTCCTCTTGGCCGCTTATACAGAATGCATTACTTCTCGGAGGGGGGGGGGACATGGAGCACAGGAGAAAGCCCCTTCTAGGGTAGAGAGAAGATTTAATCTATGCTCCTGATCCCTGGGACATGACAACTTGTAAATTGTGTTTTCTTTAAAGTGGAACCCCAACAGTACATAACCTAGAAGTAAAGTATGTTATAGGCTGTAAAGTCTTATACATGAATGGTCACCCCTCCTCCGAAGATGTAGAATCCAGTCCCGTCCTTCTCGGGATTGTTAGTGTCCCAGAAACGAAACCCACCCCAATCATATATTAATGGAAGTTATTCACCGGAATCCCCCTTTAAACAGGATTGATACAATATTTTACATGTCAAACAGGATGGAACGACGTTACCTAAACATGAATACTATACAAATAACCAAATGTTATTCTCGTGCCCCCTGGAAAAATAAAAGCACAGCGTTTCCCTTCTCGTCCCAACTTCCACGCCGCATATTTTCTGTATGAGCGGAGACAATGTCCCCTATTGACGTTCCTCCATCCCGATCTTATCTTCCTGCCGGCTTCATCTCTACATGAGGTTATATTTTGATCTGAGCCTCCATTGTGTGGAGTTTTATGATAAGATATAAATTAAGAAAATATATAAGACCACCCTGGAGATGATGACAGATGTTCCAGGGGCCTCGCTCAAGCACCTTAAATGTGACCGAGAGGGAACATTTGTATCATACGAAAAAACTGTGCCGTCTATTGCGGCATCTACGGTCAATACAACAAGGACAAAGATAATCGGGGGGGGGGGGGGGGGGGCTCTATAGTCTATAGTATATATAGATTATCCCCTCTCCCACCTTTTCCTCCTCTTGGTTATATGCATTTTGGGAAAGTTGAGTTAAGGGGGTTTTACACTGGGCGATTATCAGTCAGACAAGCGTTGATAGAACGCACATTGCTGATAATTGCGCTGTGTAAACGGGAACGATCAGCAGATGATCGAGCAAACGCCCAATCATCTGCTGATCGTATCGTTTTAAAAAGTAAAATATTATCAATGTCGGCAGCAGATCTTGGTGTGTAAACAGGGAGACGCGCTGCCGACATGATAATAATGTATGGGGACGAGCGATCGGCGTAACAACCGCTCGTCCCCATCCATAGCTCCGTGTGACAGGAGCAAACGAGCGCCGATCAACCATGTCTTGTTGATCGGCGCTCGCAGCATCGGAGGGTGTAAAAGGGCCCTAACAGTCAATGTTGGCTACATATGTTGCACTAAATTCCACACTCCTGCAGAT
Source organism: Rhinoderma darwinii (assembly GCF_050947455.1). NCBI lineage: Eukaryota > Metazoa > Chordata > Amphibia > Anura > Rhinodermatidae > Rhinoderma > Rhinoderma darwinii. Next base: position 11,828,800 of record NC_134693.1, on the reverse strand, counting down.
TCTTTGCTAATCAATCACCTGGCATCCTACAACTGGGAGTTGTAGTTTCGGCCACAGGTTCAGACCACAGCCTTGCATCAACACATGAGGATCAAAAGGGCATTTGCCCCCTAAAAAAAATAAAAACGAAATCTCGATAAACTTTTCGCCATTGAGTCGTTTCTTCGTTAGATCTGTTTCTGTGGAAAGCTGCGTGACAACTAGTATGGCGCGATACTGTGCACTGGGCGATAGTGGATCCCCGACTCAGGGCCCCCCCCTCTATTAACTACCCACCCCTCCCAGTCCAGCCTGCACCTGCTTCCCAATAATGTCCTGTGAAGAATTATTTTTCCCCAATTATCCTGACGATAAATATTTGACTGACTGTCAGCGTTAAGTGCCTGCATTGCCCTCGGACACATCAACGACTCCATACACTTCCGGAACGACTGCAGAAACGCTTATTATTTTCAGCCGCGTCTGGCGTGACACAAGATTTCCATACAAGGCCTATATTGTCCGGCGTGAGAGGGACAGCAGACCATCTGGACAGTGCCGGGGATTGTTTATCCAAGTGTCAGCGAGTGTGGGCGGTGAGGGGGGCAGGAAAAAGTCAGATCTTCATCTGCCACCGGGGTGCGGAGGGTCATTCTGTCGGTTCTGCAGCCTCATATCTGGAGTGAGAACTGTCAGAAATCTGATTGTACTGGGGGCAAATCTTCCTGTTAATGGGAAACCGTATACCTTAATGGGTATTTCCAGAATCAACAATTATCACTTTTCCACAGGATAGGCGGTAATGGTCTGAACGCTGGGACCCCCACCAATCGCATGAACGGGGGTCCTGAACAACCAGATGGTCCTCACTGCACCTCTACACAGAGGAGGAGCCTGAATGGAGCGGCGGTCGAGCTGTCGCTCCAATCAATGTCTATGAAAATGAAGGAAAGAGCCGAGCGCTGTACACGACTGTTAGGGTATGTTCACACGGCTTATTTACGGACGTAATTCGGGCCTTTTACGCCTCGATTTACGTCCGAAAATGCGCCTTGATAGCGTTGGCAAACATCTGCCCATTCATTAGAATGGGTCTTAAGATGTTCTGTGCACACGGTCATTTTTTTTTACGCCCCGCTGTCAAAGGGCGGGGCGTAAAAAAGACGCCCGCGTCAAAGAAGTGCCTGTCACTTCTTCAGACGTAAATGGAGCCGTTTTCCATTGACTCCATGGAAAACCAGCTCCATTTAACATCCGTAATGGACGCAGCAAAAAGCGCCTCAATATGCCATTACGGCTGAAATTACGGTGCTGTTTTCTCCTGAAAACAGCCCCGTCATTTCAGCCGTTACGGACGCTGCCGTGTGAACATACCCTTTCTGTCATTCCCATAGACTTTGAATGGGAGTGGCGCCGAGCATGCACGACCGCTGCTTCATTTAACGTCTTGCTTACTGCGGTCCTGCAGTGGGGAGCAGCAGGGAAATCGAGAGCCCTATTCTGGTGATCGGAGGGGGTCGCCAGCGATCAAACGATCATCACCTATACTGTGGAAAGGTAATATATTTAGATTCTGGGAATACCCCTTTAACTATGGGTGTAACAATTGTGGGCGCAGAAGTAGCAATCACATTCGGGCCCTGGTGCCTAAAGGCCCATTTGCCACATAGGAAGACTGATTAAGCCTGACGTCAAGCCTAACAGATTGAGCCTGAAGTCACGCCTCCGGGCGGAAGCCAACAAATGCCAAGCTGTCATTTTACCAAGATGGAAGAGTGTCACTACATGAACTAGCAGAGGAGCCCATTTTGATTTTTGCTTTGGGTCCTCCCTGCGCCACTGATCTTCTCCTCAAATACACATCATTACCTACGTACAATCGTCATGGCTGCCCCTTATAGGGCTGTCCGGTCTTATGTAAATAAAGTTGAATCACTTAAAAAAAAAAAAAAAAAAAAAGATTACTTTTTAATATACTCTGTGTTTCAGTTCCTCACCGTATTCAAGATCCCTGCTTGCTTTAAGTGAGTATAAACACTTCTGTATCTTGAGGGTTTGTTACAATGTATCAACGTAGGGAAAAGCGATCAGCCTGGAGTCGAGGACAGGAGAGAGGTTGGTGCTGTTGCTGTGTATGGCACAACGAGGATTCTTTAGACTCATACACTGTAAGAAACCCATCAGAGCAGGACTCCAACAATGAATATTTGCATTCACTGTCAGGAAGCAGAGATATTAAACATGGTGACAAAAAAGAAAGCACAAAGTATATCAGAAAATTGCTACATTTTTGTAAAGGTTTAAGTTTGGAAGCTGCTACAGATACAAAAATAGTATGCGGTTGATTAGCAGAAAACATCTGTCCACAGCGAAGATAGCAATAAAAAAAATGGCAGAAAAAAACCCAGTAAATCTTTGTGTCAAATTTCTTTTAAGATAATAATAAAAAAAAATCTATTTAAAATTAGATTTAAAAAAAATGCAAAAAGAATGTAAAATATTAAAAAATTATAATTTTCCAAATCATGAAATTCCGCTGACACAATGTTACTATAGGATGTAAATCGGAGTCTTTTGAAAGTTTGCGTTCCTATCTGCACCGCATAGTAAAAGTGTGACCCCGCTGGAATGACTGGTGCTTAAAGGAACAGACTTCAGAAATGTGAGCTCAGCCATTTGTAACGCTCCCTGAGCTCTGCTTAGTCATACTCGATCCATCTGTCCTGCGCCGTGTAAACCGCATTAGAGGCAGGACTCGTGTATCATGAATGCTGGTTACAGAGCGCCAGCGCCTATAAATCACAGCTCATTACCAAAACTGCCTGCAGGACACATGGCGGCCACAAAATTCTCAAGAACTTCTGTCGCCAGAGCGACTTTGAAGTTTACGACTTTTTACAAAAATGTTAAAAAAGGGAGGAAATATTCAAAAATAAAGAAATATTAAGAAAACGGTGGTCCGTCAAGTCAGCCGTATTCTAATACATCATTTCCAATAAAAAAAATTATAATTTTCCTGCTGTTTCATTGCAATCCTTGCGCCCCCCCCCAAAAAAAACGCGCCTAAAATGTAAAATTGTCCATATAAACTGTAATGCTTTGCAGAAACTGATGACCAGCTGTCGTTTTGCTTACATATTTAAGCTATGACAAACTGACTGTATGTCAGTCTTCACTGTCGTTTTGGCATTCTATTCCTTTACCAGGATAAACAGTGATAAATGTCCCACCCACATAAAGAAGCAAATGCTGCAAAGTATCATGAGAGGACAGATAGAGCCCAAAATATCAATGGTTATAATATCACGGTGAGCCATACGGCGAAGGAAATCTATGGGGCATCCAGAAATAACTATTTTTGATTCTATAGGACATGATCCAAATCCTGCCGGCAAACTCATCTTGCATTCAGCTCCATGACTTCGGGCAGCCGAGACGATCAGTAGGAATTTACCTACATTTCAATACGCAGAGGGATTACACAATAGTCTCTGGATTTGTTTTGGCACTTTGGGAGGACCGCATGGCGCCATTTCTGCACGCGTAGTGATTCCTCAGTCCAGGATCGCTTTGATCGGGTATTATTGAATATTTAGAAAAATCCAATCCTGACCCAATTATGGATATAAAGGGGGGAAGGGGTGACAGAGCGGAGCCTGTAATAATAAAACCGTAGGAATGTAGAATAAAGAAAAATATATATCATTACCCAGAATTCTTTAGTGACAAAAACTATTATACGGTGTCGCATGCAGAGAATTTCGCTTTAAATATGTCACATGACGCATGCGAACCAATAATTGCACCCAAATAGTGGGGTATTTTAAGTCTCTCCCCTGGTTTGACTGGTAAGGCCCCCAAACCATCTAGAAACACCCACTTTTTAAAATAATAAGCCTGGACCCTGCCCTTTTGTTGTCAGGTTCACTGGACAGGCCACCCAAAATCAGGACAGTTGGCCACGTGGCGTTACTGTATCGTCTAATGTCTCTTAGGCCTCATGCACACGACCGTGCCGTATTTTCGGTCAGTAAATACTGCACGGACGGGCCGCAGAGCGTCACCCGCATTTGCGGACCGTGCTCTCAGTTATAAGTATAGGAGCACGGTCCGTAAATGCAAAAATAGGACATGTCATATTTTGCGGGTCATTTCTACAGTAAATATACGGGAGGGGATCCGTGGCCGATAGAAATTAATTGGTCAGTATCCATAATTGAGGAGAAAAAATATGGACCAAGGGAAACCAGTGGGGGAGGACAGAGGAGAACTTTGTATAATTAGTACATAAGGCCCTGTTCACATTACGTTTTCTGGCCTACGATTCACATATCCGTCCAAAAAAGCTGCTACATAAAGGTCAATGGTGTCTAACGAATCAAAGGACTTCATTCAAATACTGAATTAGCTTCCAAAATGGCCGCCATCGTCCCTCAATATCAAGTTCACACTAATGGCCGCTTCGCCTTTGTTTAGGACAGGAACCAAAGCAACTTACAAGCCGCACAAGATATCGACAGACTTAATGGATTGTCTTGAGACCGATCATATGGCAGAAGATCGCTCGGGTTTCATTATAAAGAGATTTCCCATCAGACCTTCAAGCGTCAATGTTTTCCTAGGAGGAAAGAAGCAGTAAAGCCGCGCAGATATTAACAGGTTTGTTGTGTGTTAAAAGCGTGAAGTAAATCCTATATTGTCAAAACACTGAAGCGGATGAAGTGAAATCCTCCATAGCTGGAGGCGAGAGCTGAAAACATTTCAAGTGCGTTGAAAGGTACTTTACACCTTGTGTTAATGATTTACTGAAGCGATTAATGTGAACGGCGGCGAATTCTCTCAGACTGAAATAATGCAAATGATTTGCAACAAATGTCGGCGTAGACACGGACAAAGAATAGGTTCATATATATGTATGTATATATATATATATATATATATATATATATATATATATATTATAAGTACCTGAAGCATACATTTAAAGGGAATGTTCACGTTACAGGATGTAACTCAGTATCAGTACAGGATAAGTATTATACTCCAGAGCTGCACTCACTATTCTGCTGGTGGAGTCACTGTGTACATACATTATATTACTTATCCTGTACTGATCCTGAGTTACATCCTGTATTATACTCCAGAGCTGCACTCACTATTCTGCTGGTGGAGTCACTGTGTACATACATTACATTACTTATCCTGTACTGATCCGGAGTTACATTCTGTATTATACTCCAGAGCTGCGCTCGCTATTCTGCTGGGGGAGTCACTGTGTACATGCATTACATTACTTATCCTATACTGATCCTGAGTTACATCCTGTATTATACTCCAGAGCTGCACTCACTATTCTGCTGGTGGAGTCACGGTGTACATACATTACATTACTTATCCTGTACTGATCCTGGTTTGCATCCTGTATTATACTCCAGAGCTGCACTCACTAATCTGCTGGTGGAGTCACTGTGTACATACATTACTTACCCTGTACTGATCCTGAGTTACATCCCATATTATACTCCAGAGCTGCACTCACTATTCTGCTGGTGGAGTCACTGTGTACATACATTACATTACTTATCCTGTACTGATCCTGAGTTACATCCCATATTATACTCCAGAGCTGCACTCACTATTCTGCTGGTGGAGTCACTGTGTACATACATTACTTACCCTGTACTGATCCTGAGTTACATCCTGTATTGTACTCCAGAGCTGCACTCACTATTCTGCTGGTGGAGTCCCTGTGTACATACATTACATTACTTATCCTGTACTGATCCTGAGTTACATCCTGTATTATACTCCAGAGCTGCACTCACTATTCTGCTGGCAGAGTCACTGTGTACATACATTACATTACTTATGCTGTACTGATCCGGAGTTACATCCTGTATTATACCCCAGAGCTGCACTCTCTATTCTGCTGGCAGAGTCACTGTGTACATACATTACATTACTTATCCTGTACTGATCCTGAGTTACATCCTGTATTATACTCCAGAGCTGCACTCACTATTCTGCTGGTGGAGTCACTGTGTACATACATTACATTACTTATCTTGTACTGATCCTGAGTTACATTCTGTATTATACTCCAGAGCTGCACTCACTATTCTGTTGGTGGAGTCACTGTGTACATACATTACATTACTTATCCTGTACTGATCCTGAGTTATATCCTGTATTATACTCCAGAGCTGCACTCACTATTCTGCTGGTGGAGTCACTGTGTACATACATTACATTACTTATCCTGTACTGATCCTGAGTTACATCCTGTATTATACTCCAGAGCTGCACTCACTATTCTGCTGGTGGAGTCACTGTGTACATATATTACATTACTTATCCTGTACTGATCCTGAGTTACATCCTGTATTATACCCCAGATCTGCACTCACTATTCTGCTGGTGGAGTCACTGTGTACATACATTACTTATCCTTTACTGATCCTGAGTTACATCCTGTATTATACTCCAGAGCTGCACTCAGTATTCTGCTGGTGGAGTCACTGTGTACATACATTACATTACTTATCCTGTACTGATCCTGAGTTATATCCTGTATTATACTCCAGAGCTGCACTCACTATTCTGCTGGTGGAGTCAATGTGTACATACATTACAGAATCTTTAACAATTTGACAGAAGACAACTTTTTAGGGACTTACATTATTTACTGACATTTTTTTTAATTCTTTCTTTACGGCGTTAGCTCCCAATTGTTGCAATACTACAACTCCTAGCATGCCTTGACAGCTGGAGGTTGGGGACCCCTGTGTTAGTCGGCAGCACTCTTTAAAGTCCTTTTTGGAAGCTTTCCTTTAAATAAGCTTCCCATATTCCGAATTTCTCTGACTTTAGCTTAAAATGTATATGTCTGCCAAAGGTCTGGTAACAGGAGACGCTCAGTAACAACACCGCCTTTGTGATGCTCAGAGACAGCAGATGTGATCCTGCAGGTTAAAGAGGAATAGAAATACCGCACAGACTCTACACCAGATGCCATGAGCCCAACACATGACGTGAGGGTAGATAGATATATATATATATATATCACAGAACAACATATACTGAGAAATAATATGGAGAAGTCATCTAGAAATGCAATAAGATTCCTTAAAGGGGTTGTCTCAACTACAACCCCTCTCCATATGCCCTATTAGGGAATATGCCCGTCATAGATGGGGTCCCAAACACGTGGACCTGGGGCATCAATGCATTACTTGGACGGCCATACAAATCAGTGGTCGGCATGTAGTGTTACATTTATCTAGATGTTGCTTCCCCCGCCGATAACAACTGATTCACAGGTAGACATAGACAGAGTGCTGATCGCTAGGGTTACAAATGCCAGATCCGAGGTGATCAGTTGATCGCTGCACCAGATACTTTTTTTTTTTTTAATTCTGAAATGCCGGACTAAATGTCGGATTATTGGATGGTCATAGAAAAGCAAGAAATTCCCTGAAAGGTTAAAGAAATTCCATGGAAATCAAATATATCGCCAAATTGTACTGAATTTTTTCAGTCTTAACCAATAAAAATTAATTAGATGGATTACCCGTTTTTCTGGACTAAGAAATACTAGATTAAATTAAGTTTACCATATATATTTCTGCAATTTTTTTTTATAGTACAACCAAAGAGTCATTAGACTGTAATACATATACCTAGGAATAGGCCCAAGCTATATGGCAACACATCTGTCCCCTCTGAGGGTGCGGCGTCCGAACACAAAAACATTACTCGGTGACTTGGCCACACAGAACCCACCAATCTAATCTGTATAGAAATGTCATTATTGGCTCCTTAAACCACGGGTTTAGCTGTAAGGGGTGACAGGTAACAGTCGCCGGTATTATAAATGGCACATGGTAGGTGGGGGGCCGTGTCACAGATTTCGCACCGGGACTGTGCCTCTACATTAGACAGGGAGAGTGATATTTCAAGAAATATTTTGTAAAATTTGTGATGGATACTTTTCAAAAATGTAAGTCATAGACTAGTGATGTCACTTGTGTCACATGACTCATTGGGAAATTATCCCATCATGGAATATGTGGCTTTCGATGACGATACAACGCTATCGTATATAGGACTAATGGTGAACATTAAAAGGATTATAGTAGAAACATATTTGCCCACCTTCATGGAAACATTCTTCTACAAGAGGACGTCTAATACTATAGAATATGAGAATTAAAACAGGAGGTAGCAATCGTTAAAGGCAAATTACTATCAGGACAGAAACATTCCCGATTTGCTATGCCCAAATTAATGGTCTTGTCCCGGGGCTTTTACTTATCAGAGATCTAGCTTCAGTGACCTAAAGCCTCCATGGTGGCAGCCATATTGCCTTCAGCTTATAGTGTAATTATGCTTTTCATAGTTCAAGTCTACATAAAAAGTTAAGTGACTGTTTGAGTTATTTTCACAGCTACTTCAAAATTCTATTGGTTGCCCCCGGCAACAGACAACAGTTTAGCTCCTACTGCTGTCAGACAAGTGACCTAATAACAGAACTCTAACTGTGTAACGGTCATCTGCTCCCACAATGCACTGCTCTCGGGTAACAATACACCAGCAAAATTCTACTTTAGATGTGAGCGGAGAAGAAAACATTGTGTAACTCATAATCAGTACAAGATGAGTAAAGAAAAGGATTTTAGGATGTTCAAAGGCAATGAATGAAGATCGGTTGTCTTGGCGTAGCAACAGTCAGGTGACCCGGGAGACGTCTCAGATCCTAATATTTAGCTTTACATTGATAGCAGGAGCTTTATATGGGCAGTAACATGAGTCTTGGCAGGGATTGACAGAGGCTAATTCCTTTTATCACAAGGGGCTCGCTGAGGCCGCAACATAATGGAAACCCTGTCCCAGAGAAGAGTTGTTCCAAAACGGATTCAAGTAAGACAAGCAAGTGGGAGAAGTACTGTCTATGCTGAATGGACGACATGTGTGAGGATGACCACTAACCTAATTCAGATGGAAAAATTAAACACAAACATATGGACGGGTAATTGCCCCTAAATACGCAGGTTTTGGGAGTCATTATTTGTTCATTTTTTTAAATACGATACGGCAGATTAGACAAAAAGTGAAAATAACTAATTCGTTTTGACATCAGTTTTGATCCGAAGATCCAGGTATTTTGGTTTAAAAAAAAAATTTAAAAAAATATTAGCGGGTCTTAGGTCACATGACAGCATATTACAGGGTTTAAATGTCTTAACCTAAATGTGGTTCAAATACATTTCACAATTTTTATGTAAATTTACAAAAAAATTCTTTATTTAGTCCGGTGGTTTTCAGGACTAAAAAAAGTTTCTAAAAAGTGGGTCAAATACATTCTGGATTTTTTATGTAAATTTACAAAATGTTCTATATTAAAGTCTCGACTAATAAAAAGTTTATACAAATGAGCATAACCTTCGGCCAGCACAATGACTTTGAAGCACGGTTTATATGTTCTTCCCATGTTTCGACTGGTTTCCCCCCCACACTTCAAAAACATAAAGGTAAATTGACCCCAGTGTGTCTGAGATAGGGATTAGATTGTGAAACCCTTTTAGGACAGGGATGGATGCGAATGGTGACAATCTCTGTACGGCAGCGAGAGGCAGCAGAATGAACAGATTTTAAGTATTTGGTATTTTTTATTTTTACATGCTTTACATTTTGCACAATTCTCTACATACAATCAACAATCTCCTTTATATGATTTGCGACCTTAAATGGCCCGGGTTAATAAATAACGAGTAAATCTTATTTCTGTCCCGCCCTATTAGATCATTTTAGTAAATCTATCATGAGAGTGACTCCCTGTGATCTGCAATGAACTTAAGTTTTAGGGCTAAGCTCATTAGGGAATGTTAATAACCTAAAAGAAAAGTCATGCGAAGTGATATCAAAAACATAAAATATTCCTGGGAAAAATTACAGAATCCACATACAACCGTATCGCCTAAACCCCTGCTGAAAGCCAAGGAAGCCTTCAGGAGATAGCGGCAGTCGCAGATATTTGACGTAGTCGGGAGGGGGGGGGGGGGGATTGTAACAAATGACCTGATATCTCCATCCCTGTGATCGTCCCTGGACAATACACCAAGCGGAGGAGATAATATATCTGTACTGGGTACATTGTGTATGTTCACTTGCTGCTTTATCTGAAACGTTTGTTGTTGGAGTGACGGGTAACAAGTTACAGAGCCCAACACGGCGTTTACAACAATGTCCTGGCTGCTAGCCTAAAATGTAACCACCAGATATAGAACAGGGACAAACCCAAAATAGAACGTGATCCAATATGAAAAGGAATTTTGTAATATGAGTCATAGTCATTAACATTAGAAAATCGAATTATTATTTCTTTGAGTAACAAAAAAAAAAAAAAAAACATTTTCCCAAATAATATTGAAGTTGTTGCTTTTCTTTCAAGGCTATCAGAATTTGCAACTAACAAAAATCCCTTAAAAAAAATAATCATGGTCGCCCCTTTTCAGCAAATATAGAGGAAAATACAATAAAAAATATAACATTCAATAAAATTAAGAAAAAAAAATTCCCACACAATTAAATTAGCCATAAAGGTTTTTCACTTTGCACTCGAACTAAGAGGTCAAGCCCTAATATACCATGGGCCACCCTTTCGACATCTAAAGATGATGCACAGCAGCAGGCTGTCGGTTCGGACAATAACACATTATCAAAGACTTTTTCAGTACAATACTGTTTTGCCCGAGCTCAGGCAGCAGTGTGAGCGCAGGGAGTGCTGCCGTAATCAGCAGCAGCTTCTCCCAGCACAGTAAAAAAAAAAATATATCAGTTTTAACATTTTGGCCATTTGCTTAGTAAAGATGACAAATATTTTCCTGTAATTTTTGCAAAAACAGAAAATTGCGGCAAAATTGGGACAAGAAAAAGTTGTTAAAAATAAAAAGTAACTTAGTGTACCCTATCTTCTCCTCTTCACCCCCCTTTTATGTGCTCTGTCCCTACAATTTTTTACTTAACTCCTCTGTCCGCATCTCCTTGTTTTCTGCCTTCCTTGAGTTTAAACTCCCTGCTATTCCATCCAATAAAATGCAAAAGGGGTAAAAAAATAAAAATTAAAAATAAAAAAATTAAAAAGGTATACCAGAATGCGGCCAGGGCATGCATTCCCGCGCTGTGGAGACAATCCAGTGCGCCGTCGCTCAGCTTGTGGTTTGGTAAGATACAGGAGATCATGAGGATGGAGGATCTCACGGCATCCATGAGGCACCCACGCCAAGTTCCTTAAGACTTGGTATCAATGGGTCAGGTTCCAATCTTCACTGGAGTTCAGGAACATCGTGGCCTCTTGAATCTGTCTGATTGCCTGGCGGACAATGCTGGTGCTCTTCCCTTCCTTTCCTCTCTCTGTCATTCCCTCTCTCTTCCTTTTCTTTCTCTCTTCTCTTCTTAGGATATGTTTATCCGTGGGCCTTAGTGCATGTCTGCAGGTCCAGGATGCATGGGGTGTGCGCCATTTATTGTTTAAACATATTTCTGATTGTATACCAAACCAAGGGCAGAAGGATATACAATTTTTTTAGTCTTTAGGGCCAAAATCAGCGACATCATTAAGGGGTTAATCTACACTAAAGGGACCAGAATTATGTGTGAACTATATTTACAGGAGACATAAATTAAACGCCTACAGTAAAAAGGGGGACACTTTGGGAATAATTTTAGTGTGACTGTTAGGGAGTTAATATTATACTATGTTGATTATTGTAATAATTTGCAGCAAATTAAAAATTCATTATGGCTGCCCACATCAGAAAGATTAGAGACGGTAAAATTGGTGACCTCGCTATATAAAATGTATTTACCGCGTCCCCGTCCACAATTACCTATGAGCTGCTCCAAATATGGGGTTTTAATTTGAAGGTCGTTTCCACTTAAATTTGTTACAAACCCTGAAAATCGATACTTTGATAATTACAATTACAGGTAAATGTATCGTCGGCAATTTGTTACCATAGAACAAAGACCGCCACCTTGCCTCACTTACTGCTGAGAGATATGGAGAATGGCGGCGAGGACGTGAAATGATCACCGTCTATTGTAAAATGAATTACGTGATGGCGAGCGCCCATGCCAAGTTAACATTTCAGTTAATAAGTTGGAGCCCTACACGTATTTTTCGAGCAGGAATTCCCGGGTACTGATCTTCTCGGCATTAAATTTCCATAAAATGTTTTCATTCCAAGACCACAAGTAATAATCTGTCTGAAGAGGCCTGGAAGGATTATGAGATTTATACTTTCTTATTCATGAAGGAACTGATGACAATGTCTTTGTCTTCAGAGGCTGAAAAATGAAGACACGTTAAGTTGTGAACGGCTTTCGTAATTATACGAACAAGTCCGGGTGTCTAAAACGGTAATAAAATCTGAGTGTCAACAAGACCAGTGGAAAATAATCCTCCAGAAAATAGAAAAAGTCACAGGTTTCTATGGTTAAAAACCACAAAATAAATAATGTGACCCCCAATTCCGGCCCCATGCACACGACCATAGATATCGTCCGTAATTACAGACCCATTGATTTCTATATTTACGGGAATTTGTCCGTGACGTAGGAACCTTCCGTAAAATATAGGACGTGACTTATTCTTTTATTTTACAGACCGTGCTCCCATACTTTATAATGGGAACATGGCCAGCAAATGCAGACAGCTGTACGCAGTGTAGCGTCCATGGCCGCTGGCCGTCAGGTTTACTCACCTCCCGACGCCCGCAGCCATGGATCTGTGAGCGCTGGTCACCATCTCCTTCCTAGGAGACGCCAGCGCTCACTTCCACTCCGTTCAGCTATGTCCCATAGGGTGCGCGCGCACGCTCGTGCCCGGCCTTAAAGGGCCAGCGCGCGCAAATAGGAAGAAGTCATCATCATCAACTGCCACGATTTCCTGGTCTATAAGAAGGCCCCTGGCCTTCTAATTCTTGCCAGAGCATTGTTAGTTTTCCCAGTCTGTCTTGCAAATGGTCCCTTAGTGTTTCCCGTTCCTGCTGTGACCCGTGCCTTGTTCCCCGTTCCGGTTTCCCGTGCTGTTCCTTAGTATCAAGTCGTGCCACGTCCTGTGTCATCTGCCACGTCCGGAGGAATCCGCCACGTCCGGTGTCATCTGCCACGTCCGGAGGAATCCGCCACATCCTGTGTCATCTGCCACGTCCGGAGGAATCCGCCACATCCTGTGTCATCTGCCACGTCCGGAGGGATCCACCACGTTCTGTGTCATCTGCCACGTCCGGAGGAATCCGCCACGTCTGGCGCAAGTTGCGGTTCCTATGTCATCCGCCACGTTTGGCGCTATCTGCTGCATTCATCTCCATCTGTGCCAGAGCTTCGGCCACCGTCTGGACTATCCAGGTACCCTTGTGCGGGACATTGTATTTCTGGGGTTTCCTGTTGTTTGGCCAGCTGCCTCCCCGCTACGGCGATACAACCTAGTGGGTCCACTACCCGCTCCGTGACACGCGGCTGGCTGTGACCGTAATCATGGGCCGTGTATACGGGCACGGTCGTGTGCATGGGACCTTAATGTATGAGAATAAAGGAAGTCAACCTGGGTAAACTCAAATACCTCACCACTATTATTTTTACAGATTTGGGGCATGTAGTAAGGAGATATTGCCCAATTATGAGAAACTGTCCTGTATAGTACCGTGAGATTTTCTAGTTTGCTCAAATATTTCCATCTAATGGGGATGGTGTTTGTTGGTTGGAGGGGCCAAAGATAGGCAGATGTCTTATAACCACCATCGAGAAGTCTAGGGTCGCCCTTCGGGATTGTGCCTCTTACTTAGATAGTCCAACTTCCCCACCAAAAACCATTGGTGTCTGGGATATATTTGCCTTTTTATACTTTTTATTTTTAGAAAACCCAACCCTTCTTCGCGAACTGAGAATTTAAATGGTCCTGCAGTCAGAAGGCCTGGTCAGAACTGACAGATCCTCTATACTACACCACACAGGAGAGCTGACAGCTCCTCTATACTACACCACACAGGAGAGCTGACAGCTCCTCTATACTACACCACACAGGAGAGCTGACAGCTCCTCTATACTACACCACACAGGAGAGCTGACAGATCCTCTATACTACACCACACAGGAGAGCTGAAAGATCCTCTATACTACACCACACAGGAGAGCTGACAGATCCTCTATACTACACAACACAGGTGAACGGACAGCTCCTCTATACTACACCACACAGGAGAACGGACAGCTCCTCTATACTACACCACACAGGAGAACTGACAGCTCCTCTATACTACATCACACAGGAGAGCTGACAGATCCTCTATACTACACCACACAGGAGAGCTGACAGCTCCTCTATACTACACCACACAGGAGAGCTGACAGATCCTCTATACTACACCACACCACACAGGAGAGCTGACAGCTCCTCTATACTACACCACACAGGAGAGCTGACAGCTCCTCTATACTACACCACACAGGAGAACTGACAGCTCCTCTATACTACACCACACAGGAGAGCTGACAGATCCTCTATACTACACCACACAGGAGAGCTGACAGCTCCTCTATACTACACCACACAGGAGAGCTGACAGATCCACTATACTACACCACACAGGAGAACTGACAGCTCCTCTATACTACACCACACAGGAGAGCTGACATCTCCTCTATACTACACCACACAGGAGAGCTGACAGCTCCTCTATACTACAGCACACAGGAGAGTTGACAGCACCTCTATACTACACCCCACAGGAGAGCTGACAGATCCTCTATACTACACCACACAGGAGAACTGACAGCTCCTCTATACTACACCACACAGGAGAGCTGACAGCTCCTCTATACTACACCACACAGGAGAACTGACAGCACCGCTATACTACACCACACAGGAAAGCTGACAGCTCCTCTACACTACACCACACAGGAGAGCGGACAGCTCCTCTATACTACACCACACAGGAGAGCTGACAGATCCTCTATGCTACACCACACAGGAGAACTGACAGCTCCTCTATACTACACCACACAGGAGAACTGACAGCTCCTCTATACTACAGCACACAGGAGAGTTGACAGCACCTCTATACTACACCCCACAGGAGAGCTGACAGATCCTCTATACTACACCACACAGGAGAACTGACAGCTCCTCTATACTACACCCCACAGGAGAGCTGACAGATCCTCTATACTACACCACACAGAACTGACAGATCCTTTATACTACACCACACAGGAGAGATTCTCTATACTACACCACACAGGAGAGCTGACAGATCCTCTATACTACACCACACAGGAGAGCTGACAGATCCTCTATACTACACCACACAGGAGAACTGACAGATCCTCTATACTACACCACACAGGAGAGATCCTCTATACTACACCACACAGGAGAGCTGACAGCTCCTCTATACTACACCACACAGGAGAACTGACAGATCCTCTATACTACACCACACAGGAGAGATCCTCTATACTACACCACACAGGAGAACTGACAGATCCTCTATACTACACCACACAGGAGAGCTGACAGATCCTTTATACTACACCACACAGGAGAACTGACAGCTCCTCTATACTACACCACACAGGAGAGCTGACATCTCCTCTATACTACACCACACAGGAGAGCTGACAGCTCCTCTATACTACAGCACACAGGAGAGTTGACAGCACCTCTATACTACACCCCACAGGAGAGCTGACAGATCCTCTATACTACACCACACAGGAGAACTGACAGATCCTCTATACTACACCACACAGGAGAGATTCTCTATACTACACCACACAGGAGAGCTGACAGATCCTCTATACTACACCACACAGGAGAGCTGACAGATCCTCTATACTACACCACACAGGAGAACTGACAGATCCTCTATACTACACCACACAGGAGAGATCCTCTATACTACACCACACAGGAGAGCTGACAGCTCCTCTATACTACACCACACAGGAGAACTGACAGATCCTCTATACTACACCACACAGGAGAGATCCTCTATACTACACCACACAGGAGAACTGACAGATCCTCTATACTACACCACACAGGAGAGCTGACAGCTCCTCTATACTACACCACACAGGAGAGCTGACAGATCCTTTATACTACACCACACAGGAGAACTGACAGCTCCTCTATACTACACCACACAGGAGAGCTGACATCTCCTCTATACTACACCACACAGGAGTGCTGACAGCTCCTCTATACTATACCACACAGGAGAGCTGACAGATCCTCTATACTACATCACACAGGAGAGCCGACAGCTCCTCTATACTACACCACACAGGAGAACGGACAGCTCCTCTATACTACACCACACAGGAGAACTGACAGCTCCTCTATACTACACTACACAGGAGAACTGACAGCTCCTCTATACTAGACCACACAGGAGATCTGACAGATCCTCTATACTACACCACACAGGAGAGCTGACAGATCCTCTATACTACACCACACAGGAGAGCTGACAGATCCTCTATACTACACCACACAGGAGAACTGACAGATCTTCTATACTACACCACAAAGGAGAGCTGACAGATCCTCTATACTACACCACACAGGAGAGCTGACAGATCTTCTATACTACACCACAAAGGAGAGCTGACAGATCCTCTATACTACACCACACAGGAGAGCTGACAGATCTTCTATACTACGCCACACAGGAGAGCTGTGGTTGCTTTGTGGCTTGTGGCTGCTGTAAAGCTCAGGCAAGATGGATGCTCCCATAATCATGTGCAGAAAATAGAATTAAAAAAATCTACAAACAAAAAATTAGAAACAGATTAGAAAACAAACATAAAAAAAGAATGTTTCACTATCTGGTATTAATTAGTAAAACATTTATATAGGAGAAATATTCCCTTTAAGATTACAACCCTCCAAATGAAAGTTGACATCACTACTCCACAAGCACAGGGATATATATTTTGCAGGTTATTTTCCAGATATTCATGTCACTTGTGTAATATATATAGTTATATACAATGTAAGCAGGTGTGCTAATTGGCAAGCGTTGGGCCTGCACCGCATTCCTTTTCCATTGTGTGATCTGTTTTGGCTATATTAAATTATAATTTTTTTATGCTATTTTTTATTTCTTTTAATAAATCTCCCTCGTCCTTTATGGTTTCTTACACGAGCAGGATATACACAGACCCGGCGCTGTCGTACATGTTTTATTATTATTTTTTACAAGTATTTTGGTGCAGAGAGCTTCAAAACTAAAGTATGTTTTTCTTGGCCAATAAGTCACTTTTTAATGCAATTTAGACTGACATTTTAAGATTTTTTTTTATTATCTTTACAGCCGTACTCGCCACGTTTAATGTCCGTGGAGGTCAAAAAGGAAATAGCTGTTGTAGGAAAATACAGACCTATGGCATGGGAGACAGGAATCAGCAGTGAATGGCTGCATTGTGGGCGTTCAAGATGTTGGGTCTTTAGGGATGCAGAAAAAATTCAGCTTTTTTTTTTTTTTATTCATAAGTCCTTACTTAATATATGCTGAATATTAGTTTATAGGGGAAAAATAGTTTCATTTTCAATATTTAGTCCACTGATATATTTCTATAAATCCATTAGCTCCTCATGGGCGGGGCCAATTTATTCACCTGCACAATAACTCCACCCACATCTGAAAAAACCCACCTATTTTTCACTTATTTATCAAATTAATTAATATTTTTGGTATATATTAAACAAAAAATTACAACAAGAGATATCTATAAAAAAGAGAAAAATTTAGTCATTCAAAGGGAACCTGTCACGAGGCAATAGTTAGTAAATTAACTTACAAGTTACTGAGAGGAATTTGGAAAAAGGAGTCTGGCGGGATCGGGCACATTCGCATTGCGCACATGAATCCGAGGACAGTACACCTTGCTTCACTGCACACGTGCAGTGGACAGTCCGACACATCTGTGCATTTCATGGACACCCCATAGATTTTATTGGGAAATTGGTAATGCTTCATATACCCTGTGGAGGCGCTGCAGAGATATTATGCACTTGCTGCTGGCTTCTCCCAGAGATTACAGCTGATCAATGGGGGTCTCAGCAGCGGGAAAATCTTTGATCAGTTTAGTGTTGGAGGCCTCTTCTTAATTAAAAGGATTATCCAAAGCGGTGAACCCCTTTAACTAGCATTTGGCAATTCGAAGGCTTTTTTTTAAGTATTATTTAAAAAGGAGTTTTTTAAATTTTGATGTTGTTTTTTTCTTTTTACGCCTTTATTATTTTGCAGCATATACAATGGATACAGTAAAAGCAACACTTGGTTTTGACTGAAAGTGAAACATCTGTATCACCAGTCTTTACTGGGATGAAAAAAATAAATCCACAAGAGCTGACAAGTAGCCGCTCTTCAAAGGTGAGGGATTTAGAAGGACATGAACTCGTACACCTCACAGGTCAAATAAAAAAATCAAAAGCCGGGAACCTGGATGCTTGACATAGATCAGAAACCTTCTGTGTTCAGTGGAACTAATTCATTCCCGGATCCTGATGTGATGCCTCGGGGTGCAAGCTGAAAGCATCAAAAAATAAACCAAGACCCTAAAAAGTGTTACACCAAAGGAGGGAAAGAACAACAATAGAGTTAAAAAAGGGGCAAATATCTAAGACGTAGATACCGGAAACCTCCAATAATAACGGAAGACGTCTTCTGAAATCGCCATCAAATGACTCGCTTATTCCAGGCGCTTTCTGATGCTTCTCCCTGACAATTAGGGGATTCCGGATTATAAATACACTGGACAGTCGGTAAATCTGATCCGTCTGATGCAGCAATTCCAGTTTTTCAGACTGCAAAACCAATATGGTCGTGTGCGTGAGACCTAAGTTTACGCCGTCTAAAACGTAGACAGTATTACTACGCCTGCCCTACGGTGTACAACTAAAAGAGACAAAGAAACGCTCCTAATTTCAAAACAGTGATTTATTTTTAGTGATTTCTCTTTTTTTTAATAAATGTTCCTCTCTCATGTAGATTGTATCCATATAAAACTGCAAAATGGTGCTCACCGGTGACGTAGCCTTGAATGTGAAATGAAGCCGTCATAAGGACAGGTTCTCTTTAGATCTCCACAACATGGGGTGGGGTTATCCAGGTGCACCTGTGCCCCCCTGTTAGTAATAAAAGGGCCCTGTACAGACGTCTGGTTCCTTTTCACAGGATGCCAAAGAATGTGGATAGTCGGATGCAGGATACAGAGTTCCCCTTTAACTCTATAGTAACACAGTATGCAGATAGCTCTAAAGCTCCCTCTAGTGGTGGCTGCAGGTAGACAGAATTTTATCATGTAACTCCATGCCTATGCAGGGGATTTGAAAGGGGAGAATCAGGAAAACGTAGCCTCGATCCCGACAAAGATATCATTCAACACCGAACTGAGGAGAATATTCTGAATCCGCTCAACCCGGACTAAGAGCCTCCCGTTCATTTAGACGACCTGAGTGTTGTTTGCATTCACACAGACAAACATCTCAAGTCAAACATGTCCACTGAACACCTGGGAGAGGACGCTTCATGCTGCATTATAATCTGCCATACTAAAGGGGGGGTTGTCTGTAAAACACCCCCCCCCCCAGGCTTATAGCAGAGGACACAGGAAAGGGATTGCCATTCATGTACAAAGCACAGACACAAATATTTAGAATTGCTCTGATTTTACCCTTGTCTTGTGGTTAGTGAAGCATGACGGGAAGACTTCACACTATTTTGGAACAAAATATATCATTTATAATAGAAACAAATATAAATATATACATATAACAAAATGGACCAAGTGATTTACTTACGTGTGGATAAAGCAGGTACACAGGTCAATCGGCCCCAGAACAGACCAGTGTTAAGGCAGAGTTCACACAGGGCGGATACGTTGCGTAAAATAATGCAGTGTATCCGCCCAGTGCACAGCAGGGAATTCCGAGCAAAGAAACGCACCAAACTGTGATGCTGTCCGCTGCGGAAACCTGCAGCATTACCCGCTCAGTATTTAAGCAGCGTGTGGATGAGATTTGTTTTATCCCATCCGCTTTGTTGCTACTGTATTTGCTGCGGATTTTCCCCAGCGAATTCCGTTGCGGAAAAACCGCAGTATTTAGGCAACATGACCCTTATCCTGACAGCGGTTTTTAAAGGGACATACACTACAATAGATCAGCAACAGTTAAAGTGATTATTTTCCATGGAATCTTTGTTGTTGTTGCAAATATCATCTACGTACATCGCTTCATCGATATTTTATAGTGCGATAACCGGTAAAACATAACAATTGTAACGCTTATCAGCGATGATACAGGAAAGAACAGCATTTTCATTGGTTGGAATCGATTATTTTACCAACATACATCTGATGAGATGCTGGAGACCCAAAGCGGCTGCTCTGTGTGTGATATACTGTACTACTATCTTTGTTAAGGATCTGCCAGGCACAGCTTCTGTGTCGACGCCCATAGGTAATCAGTCTGCACCTGCTTCTATGTCTCTGAGACTGACTCCATCTTCCACCACTCAGGATGGCAGGCTTAGGAGTGGGAGAGCCTATCACAGCCTGGCCAGACGGAGCTAGCTCCCGCCCTCTGTCTATTTATACCTGCCTTTCCTGTTCCTCCTTGCTTGTGATTCTTGTTTTGTTTCCTGGCCCTGCTGCAGCTTCTTGAACCATTTGACCCTGCTTCATATTGACCCTGGCTTACTGACTACTCTCTTGCTCTGCATTTGGTACCTCGTACACTCCTGGTTTGACTCGGCTTGTTCACCACTCTTGTTGCTCACGGTGTTGCCGTGGGCAACTGCCCCTTTTCCCTTGCTTCTGTGTACCCTTGTCTGTTTGTCTGTCGGGCACTTATTGAGCGTAGGGACCGTCGCCCAGTTGTATCCCGTCGCCTAGGGCGGGTCGTTGCAAGTAGGCAGGGACTGAGTGGCGGGTAGATTAGGGCTCACTTGTCTGTTTCCTTACCCCCATCATTACAATCTTATTATACTATTATAATTCTACACTATTATACTGGATTATGCAATACTATACTATAATACTATACTAAGACTTTACTACTATACTATACCAATTCTATGCAATGCACTATACAATACTTTGCCATTACTATACTATTATATTATACTATATGTCTATATTATTATACTGTGCCCCTGTATTGTTATATTATACTATATTAAGCAATACTAAACTATTATACTATATACTACATTACCAAACCGTTCTACTATATTATTTCTACACTATTATACTGTTCTATGAAAGACTATGCCATTACACTTTATTATACAATAATATGCCATTACTATACTACTGTACTATAATATTATACTGTTCTACTATTCTAATACTATATTACTATGCATTTGTAGTGTAATATTATACCATATTATGCAATACAAAACTATTATAATATAATATACCAATACTAAAATAAGAAACCGTTAGACTATATTATTTTTACTTATTATACTATTTTATTAAAAACTTTGCTATTACTATACTATTACACTATACTAATACTTTACTATTATACTATTATATCATACAATACACTTTTATACTATACTATGCAATGCTATGCCAGTTCTATGCTATTATACAATACTACTGTAATATGATAATATACTGTACTATATAAAAGTATTCATTATACTATACTAATACTATTCTACTGTGCTATTATATTATACTATCTTATGCAATGACGATAATATTCTACTTCTTGCTATTAAACTATTGTTTGCAACGCTATACGAAATTAAGCTGTACTTTATATACTACATTATAATATTGTACTGTTATACTATACTAATACTTTGCTATAATACTAATACTATACTAATACTTTGCTATAATACTAATACTAATACTTTGCTATAATACTAATACTATACTAATACTTTGCTATAATACTAATACTATACTAATACTATACTAATACTTTGCTATAATACTAATACTATACTTATACTTTGCTATAATACTATAATAATACTTTGCTATAATACTAATACTATACTAATACTATACTAATACTTTGCTATAATACTAATACTATACTAATACTTTGCTATAATACTAATACTATACTAATACTTTGCTATAATACTAATACTATACTAATACTTTGCTATAATACTAATACTATACTAATACTTTGCTATAATACTAATACTATACTAATACTTTGCTATAATACTAATACTATACTAATACTATACTAATACTTTGCTATAATACTAATACTATACTAATACTTTGCTATAATACTAATACTATACTAATACTTTGCTATAATACTAATACTATACTAATACTTTGCTATAATACTAATACTATACTAATACTATACTAATACTTTGCTATAATACTAATACTATACTAATACTTTGCTATAATACTAATACTATACTAATACTATACTAATACTATACTAATACTTTGCTATAATACTAATACTATACTAATACTATACTAATACTATACTAATACTATACTAATACTTTGCTATAATACTAATACTATACTAATACTTTGCTATAATACTAATACTATACTAATACTTTGCTATAATACTAATACTATACTAATACTTTGCTATAATACTAATACTATACTAATACTATACTAATACTTTGCTATAATACTAATACTATACTAATACTTTGCTATAATACTAATACTATACTAATACTATACTAATGCTATACTAATACTATACTAATACTTTGCTATAATACTAATACTATACTAATACTATACTAATACTATACTAATACTTTGCTATAATACTAATACTATACTAATACTTTGCTATAATACTAATACTATACTAATACTTTGCTATAATACTAATACTATACTAATACTTTGCTATAATACTAATACTATACTAATACTATACTAATACTTTGCTATAATACTAATACTATACTAATACTTTGCTATAATACTAATACTATACTAATACTATACTAATGCTATACTAATACTATACTAATACTTTGCTATAATACTAATACTATACTAATACTATACTAATACTATACTAATACTTTGCTATAATACTAATACTATACTAATACTTTGCTATAATACTAATACTATACTAATACTTTGCTATAATACTAATACTAATACTTTGCTATAATACTAATACTATACTAATACTTTGCTATAATACTAATACTATACTAATACTATACTAATACTATACTAATACTATACTAATACTTTGCTATAATACTAATACTATACTAATACTATACTAATACTTTGCTATAATACTAATACTATACTAATACTTTGCTATAATACTAATACTATACTAATACTTTGCTATAATACTAATACTATACTAATACTTTGCCATAATACTATACTTATACTTTGCTATAATACTATACTATACTAATACTTTGCCATACTATACAATATTATACCTATGCTACACTAGTATATTATGCCGTTATATAATACTATTATAATAATATACTATACAAATACTTTACGATTATATTTTGCAATGCTTAACTACGCTATTATAATCTACAGTTATATCATACTATACTTTACTTATACTACACTACTATTGGATTATACCATATCAAACTATACTAATACTGTGCTTTTCTATTTTGCAATACTATACTATTATAATATATGGTTATATTTTTACTATACTGTATTATACTTTACTTCTACAACACTTTTTAGTTTCACTCCAATTTATATAGCCAGTCCTGCTTCCCATAAATTATTTTCCTAACATTTCTTAAAGTTTTTACAGCAAAATTAATGAAACCTGATTATTTATCTTATCAGCAAAATAAACCAGACTGCGCAGACACATGACATCATGTGATGACATCACGACGACCGGATGAAATTACCGCGATTGTAGAATGGACTTGTCCCAGGGGCTAGAAACTTTGAATTATTTCCAATTTGTCAATTAACTGTTTTACATTTCCTGCTCAGATCGCAGCTTGCTCCTTTTTTTCTTAGACGATATTAGTCATTGGGAACAATTTAGATTCGCCCTCAGGGGAAAAGTGGAATGTAATCAGATTCCTCTAGCACTTTATAGTAAGAGCGAAAAGGACAGTATCAGTGTGATTGGTGCAAATGTCTAAATACTTTTTATTAAAAATTATTTTTACTTTTTGAGATACAGCTGCTTTGTAACCTGTATATAGAGCAGCTGTATCAAACGCTGAAACCTGAATCCGTTAGGTCAGCGGGACTGACGGGTTCAGTGTCAGCGGGTCATGCATGTCTGACCGTTCATAACTTAGATGTGATTGATAACAGGTGGATCCTGCGTTTTAGGGCTCATTCAGACGAGCGTAATTCTCGTCCGTGTGCTGTGCGTTGAAATCAGTCACAGCACACGGACCTATGTAATTCAATGGGGCTATTCACACATGCGTTGTTATTCACGCAACGAGTGTCCGTTGCGTGAAACTCACTGTATGTCATATATTGATGCATTTTCACGCACCTAGTCGCCCATTGAAATCCATGGGTGCGTGAAAACCACAGACAGCACACGGACGCACATCCGTGTGCTGTCCGTGTTTCACGCATCAAATACATTTAAAAGCAGAGAAATACATTTTAAAAAATAATGAAGCGCCTGCACGGATGTCAAAAACGCACGACACACTCATAGCGCGCTGATGCCAATATGCAACGCACACAGACAAGAAATGTAGGACAAACGCGCGCAAATTGGACACGCGCGTCTGAATGTAGCCTTAGTGACACACAGGACCCATGGTCACTGAACCCGTCAGTCCCGTGGACCTGATAGATACAGGTTTCAGTGCTAGATACAACTGCTCTGTATACAGGATACAAAGCAGTTGTATCTCAAAAAAAGTAAAAATAATTTTCGATAACAAAGTATTCAAAAAGTTGCACCAAACACACTGGTAGAAATGTTTATATAAAAAAAACAAACAACAAAAACAACACAAAGATTTTAGAAGGTGTACATAGCCTGTAAATGGCGCGGCTACCTTGGCAATACTCCACCCGCTGGGACCACTTCCTGTAAGTCTCCCTATGAGCAGGGTCGGTCTATTCAGTCGCCGGTCATTCAATGTTGTGTTTTATAGGAATGGATTGGCTCGCACAATGAACGAGTCCGAGACGTAGGAGTCATGATAGGCGTCATTTTCACACCATAACGGAATATATGACTGGGCTCTCACGTTAAAGTCACGTACCAAAGAAGTAACATACCAAAAAGTTTCAATAATTACGAACGTCCTGCACTTCTCAATGTCCCGCACTTTACACCACACGTCTACTACGCGATTATATGGCTTAGTGAAGCCGAAGATACAATGTAAAGGGGAGGAGAATGGGTGGAGTATGACATAGGGTAGAGCAGAATCACTTGCAATGGCTGCCTGCAGTGTATAAATTCTTCCTTTAAAAAAAAACCTTTTTTAAATGGAAACTTCACCTTCTGAACTACTTTTTCTATTCTTCCAATGCATCTTATATAAAAAATGAAGCAACTTCTAAAAAGTCTTACATATCTTCTATTATTTTGTGTATACAGCTAATATGCAGACCTATGTGTCATAGAGACGGACTACAAATAAATCCTATGCACTCTTATCCTGAAGACACACTCCCTTCCATCTGTCTTCCCCTTCTTACTAACATACGTTCGGTAAGTTAGCAAGAAGTAGGAAATGTAAGACTGCAGGATCAGACTACACAGGGTTTGTTTGTAGTCTGTTACCATGGAGACAGAAATTTCCTATGGTTTTGTTTTGATAGCTTCTATGCAGATTTGTAACTACAGGGGGTCGGTCATGAGATTTTAGGATAACCTATATCTGACACCACTTTATTACACTGCGTGCGTATGCAAATTAGCTTGGCTGAGCTCTAACTACTCCCATCCGCAGTTGATTGATAGCTCTGCTTGTCTTCAGTCATATAAGTAGAGCTATCAATACACTGCGGAGGGGAGTAGTTCGAGCTCTAGACACTTTCTGGTTCGGCGGACACAAAAACCTAATCTGCATATGGCGCGTGGCGGAATAAAACTTATTTTTCATTCTGATGCAAGCCCTAAGATCATCAAGCATGTTCCTACTCCTTTACCCTAGCCATTTCTTCACCTAAAATCTCATGACAGACGACCTTTAAGACCTATTGTAAAGCGGCTTCATTTTTACAATTAGAAGCATTGGAAGAAAAATTCAAAAAAATTTGATTGCAAAGTTGAACTTTCCCTTTAAAAATAACTTTTTGAAGATGAAAGAAGAAATCGAATTGGTTGCTAATCTCAACTCCCTCACCATTTCTTAGATTCCGTTTTAATAAATCTCCCCCAATGTTTCCCAACTTAGGCTTCATTAACATCTGCGTCAGGGCTCCGTTCCGACGTTCCGACAGAGCTTTCCATCGGAACGGAGCCCTGACTGACACAAACTGAAACCAAAGGTTTCCGTTTCTATCACCATTGATTTCAATGGTGACGGATCCGGTGCCGATGGTTTCAGTTTTTCTCCGTTGTGCAAGGCTTTCGTCGTTTTGATGGCATGAATACTGTAGTCGACTGCGCTATTCATCCCATCAAAACCCTTGCACAACGGAGACAAACTGAAACCATTGGCACCGGATCCGTCACCATTGAAATCAATGGTGATGGAAACGGAAACCTTTGGTCTCAATTTATGTCAGTCAGGGCTCCGTTCTGACGGAAAGCTGCGACGGAATGTCGGAACGGAGCCCTGACGCAGATGTGAACGAAGCCTTATTTCTATGACTATAAT
The DNA here is from genome assembly GCF_050947455.1 of Rhinoderma darwinii. Classification (NCBI taxonomy): domain Eukaryota; kingdom Metazoa; phylum Chordata; class Amphibia; order Anura; family Rhinodermatidae; genus Rhinoderma; species Rhinoderma darwinii. The sequence goes on along the minus strand of NC_134693.1, from coordinate 11,801,939 downwards.
ATAGATATTGTGTCCCTTTAAATCCATTAAAGAACCCCACGCGACTCTCATGACTCTCATCCAACCATCTACAGGGAAAGTTCTGTAAAGATAATTTGCTTTTAATCCTTATTACACACAAGTGTTTGGCTCCGACATCTTCGGCTTTGTTGCGTCCTTCCTCGTTTTATCTCGTCGTCATTGGAAAATGTGATAATTTTCTTTAAGTCTCAGTAACAATAGTTTATTTACAGTTGATCAGCGCTGCCAACGCGCCAGCTTCTCAGACTTCCAAAGTAAACCCATTAGTGTGGCATGAAAGGAAGCAGTTAATGCTATCTGGCATAAAATGTCTTTCATAAGATTATGAGAACGATATTAGAGACAGCGAGTAAAGTCAGCGACTAAGAGAATTACTTTGCTCATTTAGGGAGAGGAGATGACGTAATAGCGGAGGCTGGTACAGCGTGAGAAGTCATGTAAGGGTCCGACGTGGGTCGTGTAAAAGAGCGCCGATCAACGAGACTGCTATCGTTTGCTCCTTTCACAAGTAGCTATGTACGAGGACGAGCGTTTGTCCCCATACGTTTCTATCATGTCGTCAGTACGTCCCCCTGTTTACACACCAAGATGTGCTGCCAAAAGAGGATAATATTTTCGACCAAATAACGATACGATCAGCCGATAATTGTCCCGTGTAAAAGGGCCCTAATGAAAACAGCGCTAAACAGATATAGGATAGATAGATAGATAGATAGATAGCAATCAGTATCTATCTATCTATCTATCTATCTATCTATCTATCTATCTATCTATCTCATATCTATCTATCTATGAACACACTGTGTAACAACCACAGTTTTTCACTGGAGTTGCTAGGCAGTAAGTCCCTAGCAACCAGTCTGTCTCAAATTACTTAGATCTTTGAATCAAGGTAAGAACTACGAAACAGGGATCCTAAACTTTCCAAACCTCCATAGGATAGTAGGATGTGGGGGGGATTTCCAACTCTTAAAAGTGAATTTAATGCCTATTTCGTATATATTTGTATATATGTATGAATATGGTGTACACTGTACCTTTAAACGCTGTATATCTCGGTGTTGATTTTAGCCCCTAGGTGGCAGGCCAGAGGAGGAGTTGCCTGCCCGGTCTGTTGTATTTATGTTGTGTTGCCGTTATGTATTGCATTGTACCGTTGGTTTTGATTGGCAAGTGCGGCAGATGATGGTTGCCTCGCTAGGCAGCTAAATTGTTTGGTGCTGAGATGAACGACCTGGATGCCATCTTGGATAGATTTCTTCTGCTCCATAGTAGCGATAGGTCGTGGTGGAGCAGAGTTCTGATGCTGGGGGCAGCACTTAATGTATAAAACGGTGGTGTTCGAAGCAAGCCTGGTTCAGTGTTTGGGTGGAAGAGGAAGAACCCGGCTGTGGAGAGCGAGAAGCTGCAGAGAGAAGAGAGAGCGAGAAGCTGCAAAGAGAGGAGAGAGAGCGAGAAGCTGCAGAGAGAGAAGAGGGAGCGAGAAGATGCAGAATGAGAGAGAGTGAGAGTGAAGCTGCAGAGAGAGAGGAGAGAAGCTGCAGAGAGAGAAGAAAGAAGCCGCAGAGAGAGAAGAGAGAAGCTGCAGAGAGGGAAGCCGCAGAGAGAGAGAAGCTGCAGAGAGAGAAGCTGCAGAGAGAGAGAGAAGCTTGAGAGTGTGAGAGAAGCTGCAGAGAGAGAAGAGAGAAGCTGCAGAGAGAAGAGAGAAGCTGTAGAGAGAGAAGAGAGAAACTGCAGAGAGAGAAGCTGCACAGTGCGAGAGATCGCGAGAGAAGCTGCAGAGAGAGAAGAGAGAGAAGCTGCAGAGAGAAAAGAGAGAGAAGCTGCAGAGTGTGAGGGAGCGAGAGAGAAGCTGCTGAGTGTGAGCGAGAAGCTGCAGAGTGTGAGCGAGAGCGAGAAGCGGCAGAGTGTGAGCGAGAGCGAGAAGCGGCAGAGTGTGAGCGAGAGAGGCCGCAGAATGCGAGAGAGGCCGCAGAGCGAGCGAGAGAGGCCGCAGAGCGAGCGAGAGAGGCCGCAGAGCGAGCGAGAGAGGCCGCAGAGCGAGCGAGGCTGCAGAGCGAGAGAGATGCTGCAAAGCGAGAGAGAGGCTGCAGAGCGAGAGAGAGAGAAGCTGCAGAGTGATCAAGAGAGAGAAGCTGCAGAGTGATCAAGAGAGAGAAGCTGCAGAGTGATCGAGAGAGAGAAGCGGCAGAGTGATCGAGAGAGAGAAGCGGCAGAGTGATCGAGAGAAAGAAGCTGCAGAGTGAGGTGGAGCGACAGGACAAGCTCCCACTGCATGGGATGCATCGTATCCTGGAAGAGGGTTGGTCCGAAATAGGCTCAAGAGAACCAGTCGCAACAGATTAGAGAGTCAAGGAAATGGTGGTTTGGTTTAGCACTCTGAGAGGCTTTGGCTTTGCCTCCGTGAACGCTACCGGAGCAAAGATGTTCCTCAACCGGAGGTTCCTCAAGTAGGTTGGCATGCCCGAACACCCAGGGAACCTTGAAGCTTGTGAGCAGATAGAGCTCACCTTGACCAAGGGGACAAACTTGCGTGCATTACTAGGCCCCAGCGGCCGGTCGAGTCTGACAGCCAGGCTGGTGCATTTACCAGATGGAGGCCTGCTTCACAACCAGAGCCGTAGTGGGATCAGGAGGAGGCAGGGGCTATGGCTGTCGTGCCTGACAGGAGGAGGTTCGATGGCCGTAGGGGAGTGTGTGTTGGAGCTGGGCGTCCTACCGCTGGATATGGGGACTGCATATTGGTGGACTACTCCTTCAATGTGCCTCTCCACGAGCCTGTGACTGTCCACAACCCTGACAGTGCCGTTTACCACCAGGGCCCCCATCTTACAGGACTATAGTGACTCTTCCACACTGCCACTCCTGTATATATCTAGCTGCCCAGGATGGAGACTGGGAGGCCGGCTCATTTACTGCTGTCCAGCGGTCAGGAGTCAGCTGGGTGTAACATCTTTTTAAGGTCTGTGTTTTGGCCCCATCATTCCATGGCCGCGTAATGGTTGATGTTTACATAAAGGGTTAATGCCGATTCCGTGGATGACTTCATACAGGGTGGGTAGAATATTACACTCAATTAGTCCTGTGAAGCTATTTTGGTGCAGATTAGGGTCCCAGTCAAGATGGGATTTACAGGGTTTGGGTGGAGATCCCTCAGACATGTCCGCTCTGCCTGGAGAATTGATTACGTGAGATTTCGGAGCCCTCTGGGGGTGATTTACCTCTGTGGAAAGACGCGCAAACTTAAAAGGGATCTGAATTCAGCGTCACGTAAACTGGCATCATCCTACAGCCGACCATACATGTAATGAAGGAACAGTCCTCGTTCCCACCATGCACTGCAGCTCAGACACTGTCCAAGGAGTCCAGCCGTCGCATGGACTCTTTAGTAGAACAGACGTAGATGGGCTGAGTGTGTCATTTTAGCAGTGCTGAGTTTGTCAATACAGTGGAGCTGAGTTTGTCAATGTCGGAGTGCGGAGTTTGTCAATGTAGTGCGGCCGAGTTTGTCAATGTAGTGCGGCCGAGTTTGTCAATGTAGTGCGGCCGAGTTTGTCAATGTAGGAGAGCCGAGTTTGTCAATGTAGGAGAGCCGAGTTTGTCAATGTAGGAGAGCCGAGTTTGTCAATGTAGGAGAGCCGAGTTTGTCAATGTAGGAGAGCCGAGTTTGTCAATGTAGGAGAGCAGAGTTTGTCAATGTAGTAGAGCCGAGTTTGTCAATGTAGGAGAGCCGAGTTTGTCAATGTAGGAGAGCCGAGTTTGTCAATGTAGTAGAGCCGAGTTTGTCAATGTAGTAGAGCCGAGTTTGTCAATGTAGTAGAGCCGAGTTTGTCAATGTAGGAGAGCCGAGTTTGTCAATGTAGGAGAGCCGAGTTTGTCAATGTAGGAGAGCCGAGTTTGTCAATGTAGGAGAGCCGAGTTTGTCAATGTAGGAGAGCCGAGTTTGTCAATGTAGGAGAGCAGAGTTTGTCAATGTAGTAGAGCCGAGTTTGTCAATGTAGGAGAGCCGAGTTTGTCAATGTAGGAGAGCCGAGTTTGTCAATGTAGTAGAGCCGAGTTTGTCAATGTAGTAGAGCCGAGTTTGTCAATGTAGTAGAGCCGAGTTTGTCAATGTAGGAGAGCCGAGTTTGTCAATGTAGGAGAGCCGAGTTTGTCAATGTAGGAGAGCCGAGTTTGTCAATGTAGGAGAGCCGAGTTTGTCAATGTAGGAGAGCCGAGTTTGTCAATGTAGGAGAGCAGAGTTTGTCAATGTAGTAGAGCCGAGTTTGTCAATGTAGGAGAGCCGAGTTTGTCAATGTAGGAGAGCCGAGTTTGTCAATGTAGTAGAGCCGAGTTTGTCAATGTAGTAGAGCCGAGTTTGTCAATGTAGTAGAGCCGAGTTTGTCAATGTAGGAGAGCCGAGTTTGTCAATGTAGGAGAGCCGAGTTTGTCAATGTAGTAGAGCCGAGTTTGTCAATGTAGGAGAGCCGAGTTTGTCAATGTAGGAGAGCCGAGTTTGTCAATGTAGGAGAGCCGAGTTTGTCATTGTAGGAGAGCGGAGTTTGTCATTGTAGGAGAGCTAAGTTTGTCAATGTAGGAGAGCTGAGTTTGTCAATGTAGGAGAGCTGAGTTTGTCAATGTAGGAGAGCTAAGTTTGTCAATGTAGGAGAGCTGAGTTTGTCAATGTAGGAGAGCCGAGTTGGTTAATGTAGTAGAGCCGAGTTGGTCAATGTAGTAGAGCCGAGTTGGTCAATGTAGTAGAGCCGAGTTGGTCAATGTAGTAGAGCCGAGTTGGTCAATGTAGTAGAGCCGAGTTGGTCAATGTAGTAGAGCCGAGTTAGTCAATGTAGGAGAGCCGAGTTAGTCAATGTAGGAGAGCCGAGTTAGTCAATGTAGGAGAGCCGAGTTTGTCAATGTAGGAGAGCCGAGTTAGTCAATGTAGGAGAGCTGAGTTTGTCAATGTAGAAGAGCTGAGTTGGTCAATGTAGGAGAGCCGAGTTGGTCAATGTAGGAGAGCCGAGTTGGTCAATGTAGTAGAGCTGAGTTGGTCAATGTATCAGAGCCGAGTTGGTCAATGTAGTAGAGCCGAGTTGGTCAATGTAGGAGAGCCGAGTTTGTCAATGTAGTAGAGCTGAGTTTGCCACTTCTGGGAAAAATGCAAATGCCAACCATGAAAGAAAAAAACCAAAAACAGTAAAATCAAGGAATTATGCAAACGAGTTTATGTCCCATGAAGATTGTGCAGTCATGAATAAATTCACACACATCTCACAATGTAAAGTCTCCCGCCTATATGATGCAACGCCACAATAAAATGCTCCCAGCAGGAGGTTGCCGGCTATAAATACAGTACAGACCTACAGACCGGCAGCAACAAAACCATCAGGTCATTTATTAACAGGGACGAGCCGGTTTAATTAATGCGCACAAGTTCACGGAGAGGTTAATACAGAGACACGGCCCAAGTGTCAATCACAAGATAGATGGATATGAATATTCTGCGGCCAGGATCTGGTCTCTGTCCCGGTTTCCCAGGAGGGGATGTTACAGTAGATCTGATACAATAGGAACATTCATCTTCTCGTTACTCAACAGCCGCTAATAAAGTCCCAACAATGAGTTAACATTAGGACGGCAAAAGGAGAAGACTATGGGATCGAGGGGGTGCAGAAACCATAGATAATGACCGCTCCTAGATGGAGAGGAGTTCTCCGCTCTTGGCCATTTTGGGGCGTTTCTCGGTTGTAATCTGAGGTTTGTGGTCCCAGATTAAAAATCTATATCAGGGCCTCTCTCCAATTAAGTGCCATTTATAGTACTGGCGGTCCCTAATGCAGGGCCAGTTATATAGAAACTTACAGAGAGAAGAACTGGCACTGGAACAGAGTTTTGCTCACTTTGGCAATTCATAAATCGCAGGGGGTCACGACAATCAGGTGTGTCCATATATATTAGGCTTCGTTCACATCTGTGCTAGAGTCCCGTTCCGACATTCCATCAGAGCTTTCCGTTGGAACGGGACCCTGACAGACACCAAAGGTTTCCATTTCCATCACCATTGATTTCAATGGTGACGGATCCGGTGCCAATGGTTTCCGTTTGTCTCAGTTGTGCAAGGGTTTAGTCGTTTTGACGGAATCAATAGCGTAGTCGACTTTTAGTTAGCAGGAGTAAAAGAAAAGAAAAAAAAAAGATACTTTATCTTCAGTTATGAAGAAAATGGCCAAGGAATGAAAAGACCCCCGCATTTTTTAGACACTTTTTCTTGTAATTTCAGACAAGAAACTATTGTAAAACTACCATATAATGGCAAGATAATACTGCCATATGTAACCTACATAATACCACCATATAGTGCCTAAATAATGTGCAGTATTACACATAACACTCCCATATACTTCACCCACATCATACTGCCATATACTTCACCCACATCATACTGCCATATACTTCACACACATCACACTGCCATATACTTCACACAAATCACACTGCCATATACTTCACACAAATCACACTGCCATATACTTCACACAAATCACACTGTCATATACTTCACACACACATCACACTGCCATATACTTCACACACATCACACTGCCATATACTTCACACACATCATACTGCCCTATACTTCATACACATCACACTGCCATATACTTCACACACATCATACTGTCCTATACTTCACACACATCATACTGCCCTATACTTCACACACATCATACTGTCCTATACTTCACACACATCACACTGCCATATACTTCACACACATCATACTGCCATATACTTCACACACATCACACTGCCATATACTTCACACACATCACACTGCCCTATACTTCATACACATCACACTGCCATATACTTCACACACATCATACTGTCCTATACTTCACACACATCATACTGCCCTATACTTCACACACATCATACTGTCCTATACTTCACACACATCATACTGCCATATACTTCACACACATCACACTGCCCTATACTTCACACACATCACACTGCCATATACTTCACACACATCATACTGTCCTATACTTCACACACATCATACTGTCCTATACTTCACACACATCATACTGCCATATACTTCACACACATCATACTGTCCTATACTTCACACACATCATACTGCCCTATACTTCACACACACATCATACTGCCATATACTTCACACACATCACACTGCCCTATACTTCACACACATCATACTGTCCTATACTTCACACACATCATACTGTCCTATACTTCACACACATCATACTGCCCTATACTTCACACACATCATACTGCCCTATACTTCACACACATCATACTGCCATATACTTCACCCACATCACACTGCCATATACTTCACCCACATCATACTGCCATATACTTCACACACATCATACTGCCATATACTTCACACACATCACACTGCCATATACTTCACACACATCACACTGCCATATACTTCACACACATCATACTGCCCTATACTTCACACACATCATACTGCCATATACTTCACACACATCATACTGTCATATACTTCACACACATCATACTGCCCTATACTTCACACACATCATACTGCCCTATACTTCACACACATCATACTGCCATATACTTCACACACATCATACTGTCATATACTTCACACACATCATACTGCCATATACTTCACACACATCATACTGCCCTATACTTCACACACATCATACTGCCATATACTTCACACACATCATACTGCCCTATACTTCACACACATCATACAGCCATATACTTCACACACATCATACTGTCCTATACTTCACACACATCATACTGCCATATACTTCACACACATCACACTGCCATATACTTCACACACATCACACTGCCATATACTTCACACACATCACACTGCCATATACTTCACACACATCATACTGCCCTATACTTCACACACATCATACTGCCCTATACTTCACACACATCATACTGCCATATACTTCACACACATCATACTGCCATATACTTCACACACATCATACTGCCCTATACTTCACACACATCATACTGTCATATACTTCACACACATCATACTGCCATATACTTCACACACATCACACTGCCATATACTTCACACACATCACACTGCCATATACTTCACACACATCACACTGCCATATACTTCACACACATCACACTGCCATATACTTCACACACATCATACTGCCATATACTTCACACACATCATACTGCCCTACACTTCACACACATCACACTGCCATATACTTCACACACATCACACTGCCATATACTTCACACACATCACACTGCCATATACTTCACACACATCATACTGCCATATACTTCACACACACATCATACTGCCATATACTTCACACACATCATACTGCCCTATACTTCACACACATCATACTGCCATATGCTTCACACACATCATACTGCCATATACTTCACACACATCATACTGCCATATACTTCACACACATCATACTGCCATATACTTCACACACATCATACTGCCATATGCTTCACACACATCATACTGCCCTATACTTCACACACATCATACTGCCATATACTTCACACACAATACTGCCTTATACTACACACAATACCACCATACATTGTTAAATAATACTGTGGGGTTTTAGTTTGCTCCTATAGTTTCTGTCTTTGGGGGGCCCATACAAAAGGGGCACTGGTTAATTGCCCAGTTTAAAACCTGCCAGTCCTGTTCCTATGTGGCACAGTGGGGTTATAGGCCCCCTAAGGCACCAAAGCCATGATATCACTGCAACCTCTGCACCCCCTATTGTTACGCCTCCGATATTAGGGACCTCTTGTTGGCTGGGGATTTTGCTTATTAGAGACTGATTGAGCTCACGATCACTAAAAGCCGCTTAACGATTGTATTATGAAAAGTTCTGCAACTTTCTAATAGGGGTTGTGTATCAATTCTTCCCCCTTTTAAAGATCTCTGCTTGCAGTCAGTAAGTGGAAACATTCTTTAAGTCCATTTAGAGGCTGAAAATTCGTACAGACCTTTAACTTCTGACAGCCGAGTGCTCCGCAGCGATGTATCACACATGATAAGCTTAGATACACTACTGGCAACTATGCACACGCCATTACCACATAATAGAGAAGATGATCCACTTCAAGATTAAGATGCTTCTTCCATGGTGCCAACAGACAAACCAGCAAGTCGACAACTGCCAGGCAGCCTGCTGGGCTAAAAGTTGCCCAGTTGTTTGCCCTATCGATAACACAGCTGTTATTTCCTTTTGTATCAGGTAGACCGTGGGAGATCGATCTTGTACACTACTGAGCTCCCCCATCTCATATTCTCATGTAATGTGCGCTGAGCCAGTCCCTTCCAGGGATTGAGTGCTGCCATTTAAAGGCACAGTGCATCGCAATGACAGATGAGGATTATGTTGTCCCACTGGGCAGGTTCTCTGTCCCGTTTTTGTTTCTGCAGTTGTCACACTTTCACATTGATAATATCTCAGTAGATTTGTCAATGACAGAATACACATCACAAGGTAGCGCTTCGTAGGGGTTAAACATGAAACAAAGTATCCAGCAATGCAAGTGCAAAAACAAATATGTTATATTATTACAATGAATGACATTGTAGATTTAAAGGAAAACTCTGAAATAAAAATACAGGTTTCCCATTCTATATAATCCCTAGAGCGGACTGTCAGGGCATGATGAGAGTTGTAGTTTTGCAACAACTAGATAACCACGGGTTGATGAACACTAGGGGGAAAAGCAATCATTAAATCATTATTGTAGGAGGTTTACCCATTCCGGATCCTCATATATTAGCCAGAGCGGAGTGCGGCTACAATGAGTGTCTCTTGCTCCGGAGGACCTTGAGCGTTCATGAAATACATGTACAGGCCATTGATTTCAATGAGGACTGTGTAATAACTCATTTCTCCTGTGGAGGCGCTGCAGGGAAATGAAACACTTACTTCCCCAACAGATTTCAGTTGATCACTGTGATCATCTTGGGGACCCTCTTACTCACACGTGCTATAAATTAGATTCTAAGTATCAATACTGCAAGTCAGGAGATTCTGGAAGATGAAGGCCTTTCTGCTTTATACGTGGACAGAGAATTTTCCCGCTCGCCACCGGCAGGACGCACTACTCTAGGCCTCTTTAATCATCCGCTGATGAATAAGCGACTGTTAGGATTCCATCAGTATTATCTGCTGATCAAAGCCGTGAGGAAAGACAGACATGAGACCCGGTTCCACTCCCCCCCCCCCCCCCCCCTATACGTCATGGTGGAATTGTAGGGCTGCTGATCTGTGTGATGTCCAGAGCTCATCCAGCCGCTCTGCTTAATAATAACAGCATTTGTTTTACATGGCAGACTGATATCCCGGCCAAACTGGACTGCGCTTCGTTTCTGGACCACAGGTCACGGTGCGGCCCCTCCTGTTTAAACATTTACATTGAATTCACAATGAGAAATTACTTGGCTGCGAAGCGCGGTGAATCACATGGTTGTGTTGCAACATTTGGTTTGCGGGTTCAACTCCAATCAGGCAACAACTACATTGCGTTTTAAAGCCCTCCCTATGTTTTTAGGGAGTTTCTCTGGGGATGACCTTACAAAACGCGTATTGTAAAGGGCAAATTAAAGTTCCTGCATAGCGGCATCCTTTTAGGACGATCCCCCTATATTGTAAGGGTGGGACATATAGGAAGGTACAGCCAATTTTGGAATGGGGCATGTAATTATCAATACGATGAATGAACTCATGGGTTGGTGAATATAGCCCGCCAAAATGGGGCAGGTCTTCTATAGATTTGGCACATTTTACGACTCCTCTTAGCCATGCCCCTTATCCGCCACGATCCTAGTAGGTGCTGCATATGAGATACAGGGGTTTAATATGGGAGTGACTATAAACAAAACCATCAAATATGCAAAATTAAAGAAGGAAGAAGAGAACAAAGAAGAGACGGGGGTATGTGTATGCAGGTAGGTGACCGGATGACCAAAAGATTTATCTATGTAGCTCCAAAATGGCGGAATATGGAAGCTATTTTTTTTCTTCCCAGGTTTCAAGAGCAGCTCTGGAGCACAAACTGCTGCTGTAACACCTTAAAACACTCTGCAGACTAAGAAAACAGGAGGAACAAAAGCTATGTTCACACTGAGCTTTTTGACAAGTTTTTTGACAAGTTTTTTGACGCGGAAAACACGCCGCAAAACTCATCAAAAACGGCCCGAAAATGCCTCCCATTGATTTCAATGGGAGGCGGAGGCGTCTTTTTCCCGCGAGCGGTAAAACTGTCTCGCAGGAGAAAGAAGGGACATGTCCTATCTTCGGGCGTTTACGCCTCTGACCTCCCGTTGACTTCAATGGGAGGCAAAGAAAGCGTATTTCGCTGTGCTTTATGCCCGCGGCGCTCAATGGCCGCGGGTGAAAAACACAGTGAAAATCGGCGTGCAGGGAGAGGAAAATCTGCCTCAAACTTCCAAACGGAATTTTGAGGCACAAATTCCGCCTGCAAAAAACTCTGTGTGAACACAGCCTTAGTTTGGAGCTTCTTTTGAGGCGTTTTTTTGAGGCGTTTTTTATAGTGTTTAATGGAAAATCAGCTCCAAAAAACGCCTCAAGAAGTGATATGCTATTTCTTTTTACGGAGCATCTTTTTACGCTCCGTTTTTTAAAACAGCGGCGTAAAAGACGCCCCGTATGAACTAAATGCTGTTTTTCCAATTGATTTCAATGGCCAGATGTGTGTGGGCGTTCAGCTTCCATTTTTTTCATGCGTTTTTCAAGGTGTAAACCCCCCGAAATACGCATGAAAACACTGCGTGTGAACATACTCTAAGTCACACTTTAAAGGGGTTGCATCACAATCGACAATTACGACCTATCCACAGAATAGGTGATAATTGTCTGATCACTTAGACCCCCACCGATCACAAGAACGAGGGTCCTGAACCCCCAGATCCTCCTTACTGCACCCCTCGCTCGATCCATCTATTTCAAGTCTATCTAATAGATATCTCAAATCTTCTATCAAATAACTATCTATCTATGGCAGGAAAAAAGACAAAATGTCTATCCATCTATCTAATATCTCTCTCATATCTCATATCTATTTATTTATCTATCTATCTATCTATGTCATATCCATCTCATATCTATCTATCTATCTAATATCTATCTATCTATCTATCTAATATCTATCTATCTATCTAATATCTATCTATCTATCTATCTAATATCTATCTATCTATCTATCTATCTATCTATCTATCTATCTATCTATCTATCTATCTATCTATCTATCTCATATCTATCTATCTATCTCATATCTATCTATCTATCTATCTATCTCATATCTATCTATCTAATATCTATCTATCTATCTCTCTATCTATCTCTCTCTCTCTCTCATTTCTATCTATCTATCTATCTATCTATCTATCTATCTATCTATCTATCTATCTATCTATCTATCTATCTATCTATCTATCTATCTATCTATCTATCTATCTATCTATCTCATATCTATCTCATATCTATCTCATATCTCTCTCATATCTATCTATCTCATATCTCTCTCATATCTATCTATCTATCTAGTCATTTGTCAGCTGTAAATGACGTGTTAAATGCTGATAAACGTTCCCTTGTAAAACTTCTACTATGTAACTGCTTGTAATAACTTCTGCTGGAAATCACCGTCCTGATTCGCAGCAATGCCATCACACGGTTTACTGGCGCTCCTAAAGAGAATGATGTTTGATCTGGAACGCTCACTTATTAGTAGCATTTATTTTAATTAGTAATACATTAAAGCATCTTTAGTACTTTCTTCCAAGAAACACAAAATTAAAAGTGAGACGTCTGTACTTAGGATAATTATTGGTCCTATACATAAAATTATAGAGCGCTCTGCTTAGACAGGCAGGATCCTCAGGGCACGGTATTTTTTTCTATCAGGACCTCGGAGGATTTTGTGGTTGTTAAGAAGCTGGAAGAAGTTGTCCTCCTGGAGGAGGTTTTCTTAATTTATTGGGTCTGCCATTTTTTTTGCGCTCTCTAATAAATAAAGTTCTGAGACAATCAGCATGCACACGAAGATGTATGTCTCCTATAATACATCTGTGGTCAGGAATGCTGGAAGGGCGCTACTACAAATCTACTACATATTTTCCCTTTTAGAAAAATTGTTCTCATAAACCATAACCTACTATACATTGGAATAAACACAAAACTGTGTGTGTTCTCCTCCGCCCATTCCAAGGGTAATATCTTTATAGTAAAGTTATTAAAAGGGGAAAACAAGTTCCCCACTGCAATTCTTTATAAGCGGGTCCTTCAGATTTCCTTATGCATACATAAATTATCTTTGCCAAGAAAGTGTAAGACGTTACCTAGCAACACATCTGGGTGACCACCCATGATCTGCATACTCTGGAGTAGCTCCAGCCTGGTCACCACTATTACAGAAGGTGCTCTGGTGCCCTAGGCAGATAATAATTGCTCCCAACCCCCCTATACATTGTAATCAGTTCAATTTACTCAAAGAAATGAACGTCTCCCTATGACACAATCATCACTCTATGTGTACCCATATACAGTGCCTGACAGAAAATGTCCCCATATACAGTGCACCATCCAGAGAGCTCCCAGTTCTACAGTCATATTGCACTATATACAGTGCCCCAGCCATACAGTGACCCTCGTTTGGAGTACCCCAGCCAGAGAGTGTCCCCCATATAGTGTCCCAGTCATGAAGTGCTCGTATATAAAAGGGCTCCTGTCAGAGAATGCCCACATATACACTGTCATCCAGAGTGCCCCCATATACAGTTCCATAACCAGATTGCCCCCATATACAGAGCCCCAGGCAGAGAGTGCCCCATTATACAATGCCCCAGCCAGGGAGTGATCCCATATGCAGTGTCCCAGCAAGAAAGAGCCCCACATATAGTGCCCCAACCAGAGAGAGTGCAAGGACAGATAGACCCAGGTAGCTGACGGGCACCTTTATTTTATCACTAATACTAATTTGCCAAACAAAAAATTCCCTTAGAGAGAGCCCACATATACAATTCCCCATCCAGAGAGTGCACCTATATACAGTTCCCAAGCCAGAGAGTAACCCTATTTACAGCCAGGGAGAACTAACCGTTATATGGGTTGGGTGGTTTAGACAACCCATTTTAAGGCCAGATCCCCTGGTGCTGATCCCCAATGTAAAAGAGGGAATTACATTACACCCTTAAAAACCGAGCCAATGGGCACCTCGGTCCTGTCCTAGAGCTTTCGGTGATAGATAGTAGGGGCTGTCCCCTCAATTACCTCAGGATGGTCTTAAAGAGTAATTTAGAAGGGGTTGTCCAGATGGACCAGTACCTGCCTATGTGATGCAGATATTTAAAGCTGGTGACAACTCTTTCCATTTTTGTTCCAGGAAAAATATTAAACATTTGTCATCGTTCCCAGGATTTCATATGACTGATCTCCTTATAAATAAACCTGTTCCATTCTGTAAATCTGATTCCTAATGTTAAATTTGCCCTTAATAATCTCAGCACATAGTGCTCTTTATCTTTTCCTCTTTCCAGTGATGTCATCCTTGTATCAGTGCAATAAACTGCAAGTTATAGACACAGATCTCCACTAATCATCCAATAAATAGCAATAAATGAATAAATATTTCTTGACAGGTTATTTTTGTGCACACTTTTTAAAAATTATCCAAAAATTCCTCTTTACATGCCGCTCCGTGGCAAGAATTTATTTTTTTCAAGAATACGAACAAACCAATAACCATCTAGAGGCACCCACTGACCTATCAAGGAGGAAGAAAGGAAAACGAGGAACAAAAAAAAGGGAGACATCGGGAGGAGATGGAAAGGGAACTTAGGGAGTAAAGTTAGGAAAAGGTAAATTTGGTAAAAGAACAAATGAAGAGAGGAATGGAAAAAAAAAACGAAAAAAAAAAAAAACCTGTGGAGTGGAAATTAATGGATGTACCTTAAAACTAGGGTTGATTTACTAAAGAAAGAAAAGGTAAAAAAAGAGGAAGGGAAAGAAAGGGGAGAATTAAATGCTAATTGTGCTGGAGAAAGAAAGAAAGAAAGAAAGAAAGAAAGAAAGAAAGAAAGAAAGAAAGAAAGAAAGAAAGAAAGAAAGAAAGAAAGAAAGAAAGAAAGAAAGAAAGAAAGAAAGAAAGAAAGAAAGAAAGAAAGAATGGGAGGAAGGAAGGAAGGAAGGAAAAAAGAAAGAAAGGAAGGAAAAAAAGGAAAGAAAGAAAAAAGGAAGGAAATCAGGAAGGAAGGCGAAAAAGAAGGAAGGAAGGAAAAAGGAAGGAAAAAGGGAAGTAAAAAGGAAGGAAGGAAAAAAGGAAGGAAAACAGGAAGGAAGGCAAAAAAGAAGGAAGGAAGGAAGGTAGAAAGGAAAAAAGGAAGGAAAAAAAGAAAGGGAGGAAGAAAGAAAGGAAGAAAAAAAGGAAGGAAGGAAGGAAGAAAAAAAGGAGGGAAGGAAAAAAGGAGGGAAGGAAGGACAAAAGGAAGGAAGGACAAAAGGAAGGAAGGAAAAAAGGAAGGAAAAAAGGAAGGAAAAAAGGAAGGAAAAAAGGAAGGAAAAAAAGGAAGGAAAAAAGGAAGAGAGGAAGGAAAAAGGAAGACAGGAAGGAAAAAAGGAAGACAGGAAGAAAGGAAGGAAGAAAGGCAAAAAGGAAGGAAAGAAGGAAGGAAGGAAGAAAGGCAAAAAGGAAGGAAAGAAGGAAAAAAGGAAAGAATTAAGGAAGGAAAAAAGGAAAAAAGGAAAGAATTAAGGAAGGAAAAAAGGAAGGAAGGAAAAAAGGAAAGAATTAAGGAAGGAAAAAAGGAAGGAAAGAAGGAAGGGAAAAGTGTACAGAGAAAGGGAAGAAAGGCAGTAAAAGAAGAAAAGTAGAGAGGAAGGGAAAGAATGTGGAAGGGGGTTCTAATATAGTTAGATTTCACAATAAAAATTTTCTCATTTCGATTTCTACATATTATTTTACTGGTTTCTCCTATTTCTCAAGCAGTGAAATACAGACCCATTTATAGCAGGAGGATTTCTCAATACTTTTACTGAGAATTTTATTAAAAGAATAAGCTTCACCTATTGACCTGTGCAGTAAAGTATAAGTTTACAATGAATTTCACAATACGTTCCAGCAAAATCATTTACTGATAAAGAAAATCTAAACCTATTGTTTCCCACTGGAAATTGCTGCCATTATTGTAAATGAGGCCCACGTTTCATAACAGGTTTTACATCATTAATGAGCAGTCTGAATCACTACAGTATTCACACTAATCTGATGTCAGTACATTACACATAGTCCTATACTGTTCTGCTGTAGAAACACACATCAATCCTACCAAATGCTGTTTACCATGGGAGAAGCTTTCTACTGTGCTCATTATCAACTCCTACAGAATAATGCCGTTTTATAAGATACTAAGAGGAGTGGGGGAAGGGAAGTGACAACTGTTTTAGAATATTTTTGCATCACAAAAGTAGTAGTCACTTTTCAGGCCTTTCAATCCGTTGCTCTAACTAACAAGTTGAGTATTGACACTGCACCAAAACTGATAAAACTCAAAATAATGCAATAATACTGCCCCCTATGTACAAGAATATAACTACTATAATACTGCCCCTATATACAAGAATATAACTACTATAATACTGCCCCTATATACAAGAATATAACTACTATAATACTGCCCCCTATATACAAGAATATAACTACTATAATACTGCCCCTATATACAAGAATATAACTACTATAATACTGCCCCCTATATACAAGAATATAACTACTATAATACTACCCCTATATACAAGAATATAACTACTATAATACTGCCCCCTATATACAAGAATATAACTACTATAATACTGCCCCCTATATACAAGAATATAACTACTATAATACTACCCCTATATACAAGAATATAACTACTATAATACTGCCCCCTATATACAAGAATATAACTACTATAATACTGCCCCCTATATACAAGAATATAACTACTATAATACTGCTTCCTGTACACAAGAATATAACTACTATAATACTGCTCCTATATACAAGAATATAACTGCTATAATACTGCCCCTATATACAAGAATATATCTACTATAATACTGCCCCTATATACAAGAATATATCTACTATAATACTGTTCCCTATATACAAGAATATAACTACTATAATACTGCTCCAATATACAAGAATATAACTACTATAATACTGCCCCCCTATGTACAAGAATATAACTACTATAATACTGCCCCCTATATACAAGAATATAACTACTATAATACTGTCCCCTATATACAAGAATATAACTAATATAATACTGCCCCCCTATGGACAAGAATATAACTACTATAATACTGCCCCCCTATGTACAAGAATATAACGACTATAATACTGCCCCCCTATATACAAGAATATAACTACTATAATACTGCTCCAATATACAAGAATATAACTACTATAATACTGCCCCCCTATGTACAAGAATATAACTACTATAATACTACCCCTATATACAAGAATATAACTACTATAATACTGCCCCCTATATACAAGAATATAACTACTATAATACTGCCCCCTATATACAAGAATATAACTACTATAATACTACCCCTATATACAAGAATATAACTACTATAATACTGCCCCCTATATACAAGAATATAACTACTATAATACTGCCCCCTATATACAAGAATATAACTACTATAATACTGCTTCCTGTACACAAGAATATAACTACTATAATACTGCTCCTATATACAAGAATATAACTGCTATAATACTGCCCCTATATACAAGAATATATCTACTATAATACTGCCCCTATATACAAGAATATATCTACTATAATACTGTTCCCTATATACAAGAATATAACTACTATAATACTGCTCCAATATACAAGAATATAACTACTATAATACTGCCCCCCTATGTACAAGAATATAACTACTATAATACTGCCCCCTATATACAAGAATATAACTACTATAATACTGTCCCCTATATACAAGAATATAACTAATATAATACTGCCCCCCTATGGACAAGAATATAACTACTATAATACTGCCCCCCTATGTACAAGAATATAACGACTATAATACTGCCCCCCTATATACAAGAATATAACTACTATAATACTGCTCCAATATACAAGAATATAACTACTATAATACTGCCCCCCTATGTACAAGAATATAACTACTATAATACTGCCCCCCTATATACAAGAATATAACTACTATAATACTGCCCCTATATACAAGAATATAACTACTATAATACTGCCTCCTATATACAAGAATATAACTACTATAATACTGCCCCCTATATACAAGAATATAACTACTATAATACTGCCCCTATATATAAGAATATAACTACTATAATACTGCCTCCTATATACAAGAATATAACTACTATAATACTGCACCTATATACAAGAATATAACTACTATAATACTGCCCCTATATATAAGAATATAACTACTATAATACTGCCTCCTATATACAAGAATATAACTACTATAAAACTGCCCCCTATATACAAGAATATAACTACTATAATACTGCTCCTATATACAAGAATATAACTACTATAATACTGCTCCTATATACAAGAATATAACTACTATAATACTGCCCCTATATACAAGAATATAACTACTATAATACTGCCCCCTATGTACAAGAATATAACTACTATAATACTGCTGCTATATACAAGAATATAACTACTATAATACTGCCTCTATATACAAGAATATAACTACTATAATACTGCCCCCTATATACAAGAATATAACTGCTATAATACTGCCCCTATATACAAGAATATAACTACTATAATACTGCCCCTATATACAAGAATATAACTACTATAATACTGCCCCCTATATACAAGAATATAACTACTATAATACTACCCCTATATATAAGAATATAACTACTATAATACTGCCCCCTATATACAAGAATATAACTACTATAATACTGCTTCCTATATACACGAATATAACTACTATAATACTGCCCCTATATACAAAAATATAACTACTATAATACTGCCCCTATATACAAGAATATAACTACTATAATACTGCCCCTATATACAACAATATAACTACTATAATACTGCCCCCTATATACAAGAATATAACTACTATAAAACTGCCCCCTATATACAAGAATATAACTACTATAATACTGCTCCTATATACAAGAATATAACTACTATAATACTGCTCCTATATACAAGAATATAACTACTATAATACTGCCCCTATATACAAGAATATAACTACTATAATACTGCCCCCTATGTACAAGAATATAACTACTATAATACTGCTGCTATATACAAGAATATAACTACTATAATACTGCCTCTATATACAAGAATATAACTACTATAATACTGCCCCCTATATACAAGAATATAACTGCTATAATACTGCCCCTATATACAAGAATATAACTACTATAATACTGCCCCTATATACAAGAATATAACTACTATAATACTGCCCCCTATATACAAGAATATAACTACTATAATACTACCCCTATATATAAGAATATAACTACTATAATACTGCCCCCTATATACAAGAATATAACTACTATAATACTGCTTCCTATATACACGAATATAACTACTATAATACTGCCCCTATATACAAAAATATAACTACTATAATACTGCCCCTATATACAAGAATATAACTACTATAATACTGCTCCTATATACAAGAATATAACTACTATAATACTGCCCCCTATATACAAGAATATAACTACTATAATACTGCCCCCTATATACAAGAATATAACTACTATAATACTGCCCCCTATATACAAGAATATAACTACTATAATACTGCCCCCTATATACAAGAATATAACTACTATAATAATGCCCCCTGTGTACAAGAATATAACTACTATAATACTGCTAATATATACAAGAATATAACTACTATAATACTGCTCCTATATACAAGAATATAACTACTATAATACTGCTCCTATATACAAGAATATAACTACTATAATACTGCCCCCTATATACAAGAATATAACTACTATAATACTCCTCCTATATACAAGAATATAACTACTATAATACTGCTCCCTATATACAAGAATATAACTACTATAATACTGTGTACAATAGAACGTTTGTGCTCTGAGTAATTTTGGCAGTTTCGTAAATTCCCGGGTTGTGTTGAAAGTAAAGTGTGACTTTCTTAGATCAAAAAATTCCTAGATCATAATCTTCAAACTGAGATTTAGTTTAATTTTCTGTTTTACTTTGCTCCTCTAGGACAGCAGAACTTGTAGCGACTGGTTGTTTGTCCAAAATGTTTATTGTTCAATCAGGATATTCATTTATTTATATTCAGACAATGAACAATTTTCGAGTCCCTACATATGGCCGGCGCTAAGTCACTTCTTGTTTTACATCCCCTTGTGTTTTCGTTTATTATTATGCTCTCGGCAAGTCCTGTCCAAATAAACGTGACACACTATTTATTCGGGAGTTGGCCGAGGCCTCACTGCATCAAGAACGGTGATGACAGAACCTCTTAGGTGTCTGTAGTTATGGGTTAGCACATACAAATATCAAAAACAAAGGCTGACAAATCCAAAATGTGCT
Source organism: Rhinoderma darwinii (assembly GCF_050947455.1). Lineage (NCBI taxonomy): Eukaryota > Metazoa > Chordata > Amphibia > Anura > Rhinodermatidae > Rhinoderma > Rhinoderma darwinii. The sequence goes on along the minus strand of NC_134693.1, from coordinate 11,781,190 downwards.
CAAGAAAATCATTTCAAAGCACATTCTAAGCGCTTGGTGGGGGGAGGCCATATATTGGAAAAGGGCTAATATTCAAGGTGTGATACTTATATATTTAATTCCGTGGCCAAATAAAGGCACTTCAAGGGAGTTTCTATCTAGATAAGGCCTTATATGTGGTTATTTCTATTTATTGGAGAATATTTTTTTTAGTTATTTTCTTCCTTCAAGTTTTTAGATATTCTGTTTATCGTGTCTTAGTTGTAACGATCTTCTAAGTTTCTCATATGTGGCCACAGAAAGAAGCGGCCATTAAATCTGTTATAGAGGTAGTCACCTATTTTTTCTAGACTCTTGGAAGCTGGTTATGCTTTGATAATTTACTTGTCCTTGTATCGCTGTATTCCCAATAGCCATTCAGGAATCCATGTAAAATACGTAACAACCCCTATAGAAGCCGTAATGGCTGCCTTTTCCTGGTATTACTGAACAGAATTTTTTTGGGTGATTTTTGTCCATAGGGTAGGTTATTATGGCCAGGGTTCGAATATAAAGAAGGATAAAAATGAGGCAAATGCCCCAGGGTCTCCCACCTTTTATGGGCCCCAATATTACATGCAACAGGCCATCTGAAAATGGGCACCTAGATTATGTGAACCTTTTTGGACACTCTAGCCTACAAAACAGCCCCTCCCCATAATATTATCCGCAGGGTCTTCCACGGACCTTTTTCTGGCCCGGCTTATAAATGCTGGCAAAGTAAAACTATTTAGATTGTCAAGACAACAACTTAACTCGGTTATGCCCATCTCAAGTTGGCCATATGTATTAGACAGCAGTACGGCGATGTTCGAACAATCATTCGTCCATTGAATATTCATTAAGCCGACGTCTCCATACACAATTCAGATGATGTTGGCCTTTATAGTCGTGCAACGTGCCCATAAATGTCCGATGGGACAAGTAAATTACCTGCCAATATACGGCCGGCAGTGACCATCCCTCCTACTCTTTTACTTTGTGGGTTGTTATTTCCAGAACGATTGTATGTGGTCGCTCGAGTCACCCCTACACAATCAACTCCTTTCGATTCTTGGAGGAAAATTTAACTTGTTTTTTAGGATATTGTTGTTGACCATCAGTCGGTTGTAATTATCGTTCGCTTTATTTTCTAAGTAACATTCAGCATAAAGAAAAAAAAGGTCAACTTTTCAAAGCTCAAAAATTCCCCCAAAAAATTATTTATAGACTGTGACAACCACCCATTCAGTTGTCCTCATTGTTGACCTTAATTCCCTCTGAATTCTGAATTGAAATGATTTTATTTGGGGCTCTTGAGAAGTTGGTATGGAGAATTCGCATTATAATAGTTGTAGCCAGAAAAAAAGAATTTGTTCAGGTCTCCTACGAGCAGAAAGACAGGCACGCCAGCCTTAAATAATTAGAGGGATTAGTTTTGTATAACACAACGTAGATTACTAATGATGTTATGATACAAGATCATGGGCACCGGAGTACACGGGGATGGAACACTTAACCCTCCGCTGGTCCTCAATGCAAGTTATTTAAGGACACGTTAAGGAACAGATTAATAAAATGTGAGTAAATCCACATTTCTGGCCTTCAAGCCAAAAAAAAAAAAGCCTGTTACTGGGATCGACATTTGATGTGAAATCCGACCTCTCCGGCGCTTAAATCTTTAAGACCTCCAAACAAACATTTTGGAGGAAACCACTGGAAAGCGACAGACCCTTCAAAATAGTCAATGATCCGGAGCATAAATTTTATCCTTGGGAAGGAAAACCATTAATTCATAGGAGAGGAAACAAAAAATAAATTAAAAATACAATATATTTTTGAAAACCTCAGACCTCCAGGAGCAAAATGGAACGCAGACCCTGATGTATCTAAGGCATTGTCCTTATAAGTAGTATTGTTAAAGGATAATATATTTATCATAATGACAGTATTTACATCTAGAATCCAAAAATACCCAGTAAATATAAGTCCTAGAATCGTCTTCTACGTTAATTTTTATTTTTATTTTTGGGGGGCAATCAGCATGGGTTAGCACAGCTCCCGAGCTTCTCCAAAATGGCAAACAACTCCAACTAGTTAGAAAGATATGCCTTCAGAGCTCCAGTAAAGCTGGCTTACAACTGCTTGTGTGAGATATAATGGCAGCAATAGTGGTTGTCACCCAACTTTCCCCTAAACGGTCACAATTAACAGTCCCATTTTGTTGGAAAGGTCCACCGAAAAGGAGTTAATCTAAGGTTGACCCTCAGCAATCAGTTGTTATATGCAAGAGAACATAGAAGCAAGTGTTCTATTTCCCTGCAGCGCCGCCACAGGGAAAATAAAGAATTACATGGACATGCCGAGTCCTCCAGGGAGAGATTGCCTAACCTCTAAAGCATAAGTTTTAGAAGCACCACACAATACTCCCCCCAAGTGCCCCACAATACTCCTGGAAAATCAGAGTTTCAGGTTCGAACAGTGACCAAACCAGTGGCTTACATTTTACAGATTAATATATTGAACTCAATAATAAACCTGTCTGCAGCAAGCTTCAAAGCTCCCCCTAGTGGTGGTTAAAGGCAGCCAGTATTTTATCATTTAACTATAGATGTGTGAATTGGAGCAGGAAACTTGGTGCTCTATCAGAAAAATTGTGATCTAACCCCTGTAAACATATATTGTGAATTTGGCACAGGATTCTGGACCTAAAAATCAAATGATGTTAAAAAGGTGGACACTCACTTTAAACTGACCATAGACGCCAAATACTGGTTGGCAGATCCTGCAGATGTCAAAAGAATGCCCCAACAATATAATGTGTATGGGAACAGCCTGAACGCCCGACGTCAAGTTTTAACCTGTCCAAACCTTGGTTGCCAACAGGGTAAGCAGTGTTAGATTGCCGCTTATCTCCACCCCACCATCCCAAATAAAATAGCAATGAATTGTAGCCAAATGTACATGCCCCGAAGGCTGCCAGGGCAAGCTGGGGAGCCAACGGTTGGAGATTACTGCTCTAATCTGTATGGGCAGCAGTAGTTGCAGGACTTTTGAATACAAGGATAAAAGCATCAGAACTGTTTTCATTTGATTGACTCTTTCCAGATAAAACATCTACCAAGATTTATCCAAAAGTCATAACGTCTGCAGAATTTTCACATTTCAGTCAAAAATATTATTATTTCAGATCTGAAAATCCAGATAATAAGCTCTTGTCTGGCAGCTTTGTGAGAAAGAACACAGGCCCGCCGCCATAGCATAGACCTGGAAGCCGGTGACGTTTAAAGGGTTGTCCATTTTTGACAATTCCTACTTAGAATTGTCCCTTGACAAAAAGCAGTGTCCCCCTGCCGGGATCCTCAGCGATCAGGTGTAATCTATGGGGAAACCAGGCAGTAAGTGTTCAATTTTCCTGCAGTGTCTCCATAGGGGAAATGAAGTATTACACAGCGTCCATTCATATCAATGTGTTGTCTGTGTAATACAGGACAGGTCCCCCAGAGAGAGAGAGACGCTCTATGTAACCGCTCTCCACTCTGACCAAGAGATGAGGATCCTGAACAGAGAAATCCGCTCTATTAACTCAAAATCACCTAATAGGGTGTATGACCATAGGTTTTCTGAACTAGACCCCCACAGGTAGAAAAAAAAAACATAAAAACTAAGGGTATCAGTGTTTATGCCAAAAGAAATGGCATTCATACATTACAAGGATCATGAATAGAAAATATTAACATGCATGTGACTTGTCAAATTAAAGGGTAATTAAACTTTCAAAAAACTTTTGACATGTCTGAAATTTGATCGAACTAAGACCTCCACCGATCACTAAAACCAAGTGACTGAAGCGCTCGGGTGATCCTTTGTCGCTTAGTTTCTGATTGGCTTTCCTAGGAAAACCAGAGCGAGCAGTGTACGGGGTCAAGAGAAAGTCTATTAGCCCATAAACCGCTCGCTCATAAAGCATTGGCAAATGACACAGAATATCATTTAATGCCAAAACATACCATTAAGTGTCACATAATTCCATTTTGTCACACAAGATACAATTCTGTGATGCGGAAAACAATTGTGTGAAAACAGAATACAATTTTGTGATAAAAAATAAATAAATATGCAATTCTGTGAAACAGAATAAGATTTTGTGACAATGAATTACTTTTTATTAGGGGTGAAAGAATACTTTTTGATGCTACAGAGTAAGGCCTCATGCACACGGCCGTGCCCGTAATCACGGCCCGCGATTGCGGGCACGGCCGGCGACACCCGCGGGCTGCATTTTCGTGCCATGCTCCCATACAAAGTATGGGAGCATGGCCCACAAAAAACTAAAAGTAGGACATATTTCCCAGCATGGTTCAACGGCACGGACACTCTTTTGTAGCGATACAGAAATATGGCCGTGGCTAATGGAACCGGGCGGGTCCTTAATCGCGGTCCGCAATTTCAGACTATTTTTACGGTCCTGTGCATGGGGCCCAAAATTTTGTGGCACGTAACTTCACTTTGAAAAACAAAACTTACTTTTGTAATAGATGGTTTTAATTTCACCCAATTTAAGTATTTTGTGTTTATAAATTGCATTTTCCTACAAAATTTACGGATTACAAACAGCACCCCCTAGTAACTAATTTTCGGGCTTTAGTTGCTGCAGAACAGGCAGAGCAAATTTTACAAAACTGCAGTACTTGCCCCTTACAAGTAAAGGTACAGGGGAGCCGAGAAGATTGAAGGGTTGTCACTATAAGAACAGAGATCTGCTAGCCCATGAAGAAGACCTCTCATTGGGACCAATTCAGGACCATGACGCAAGCATTTTTTATTTACTTGTTAAATCCGTCATTCCCAATACTGTACTTATCCCTGGATACTGGCGACATTCCAGTAAAAATACCTTTGGATTAAAAAGAATTAAGACACAATTAAGGCATTAGTAATATTCCAAGTAATTGAAGCTTCTAAGGCTTTGTTGAGACCCCCTAATGTCATTCATTTACAGCACTTTAAAGCCAGGTCAACCACTCTGACCCCGGCCTTTACGTTCAGACACTTCCCTTTGATGGTATTTTCCATTCTACTCCTGTTGATTGTTTACAAACTGCAAACCCCCCCCCTCAAAGTAAATCCGAGACAGGCGACTGAAGCAGGACCCATGTATTACATGTACAACCATGTATCTGAATGGAGGCCATGTAATTCTAGGTAAATGCCTGGCCAGCCATGACTTCAGGGGGTCTCGGAAGCCTTTAAGGAGATGATCCACCCCTTAAAGATCACACTAATTACTGGAGGGGGGTCCTAGCACTTGCTATCACAGGGGAGAATGCAACGTGAATGCTCATTTTCCTAAAAATACAAATTACACAGCTTTGATTGAAACCAATGGGCAACCATTGGTTTCAATGGGCTCCAGTGGCCCTCCAGGAGAATGGGCTCCAGTGGCCCTCCAGGAGAATGGGCTCCAGTGGCCCTCCAGGAGAATGGGCTCCAATGGCCCTCCAGGAGAATGGGCTCCAGTGGCCCTCCAGGAGAATGGGCTCCAGTGGCCCTCCAGGAGAATGGGCTCCAGTGGCCCTCCAAGGCAAAGGACCAGACTTGACCTTCCGCAGGGAGACATTGCTCAGCTCTGCTGCCTTTCAACACTGTGGCCATGGGTTTGAACCCAACGAGAGCAACATTTACATGGAGTTTATATGATCTCCTTTGTGTTCACGTAGGTTTCCTCCCATACTATACATCAAGATCATCATAAGTTGTATTATTCGACTCTCATAACAGGCACATTTTTGTGATTTCTGAACATTTTTGGGACAAAAAAAAAAGGAGAAAACCCCCCGAAATAAGTGAAATGTATTACAGACTTGACCTACTGAACTAACTTGTGGCCAGGCTGGATGTTTCAGGGATGTCTTGCTAACACTTAGCTCAGTTGAGGACGGTCTGGTGATAGATCAGATCCCGCTGTCTCAGCACAAAAAATCTGTATTGAGAGCTACAAGTCGATTCCTAAGGCAAACTGCTGTTCTTCCCCATTAAATAAACCGGGGTCATTTGTCAGGGTCTTTGGGGAATGATGCAGATGTTAAAGCCGTCTCTGCCAAAGGGCGCAGCACAATGTTTTATATATCCATCCCGCTCTCAAAATGGTCAATGGAGTTTTAAAATTTGTAGAAATATTTAAAGAAAATTGCATTCCAAGCTTTTTCTTAAAGGGAAAGTAACCATTATTTGTTTCTATTTAAAGAGGCTCTGTCACCAGATTATCAAATCCCTATCTTCTATTGCATGTGATCGGCGCTGCAATGTAGATAACAGTAACGTTTTTTTTAATTTTTAAAAACGATCATTTTTGGCTAAGTTATGAGCAATTTTATATTTATGCAAATGAGCCTGTCTAATGGACAACTGGGCGTGTTTTCTCTTATTTCCAACTGGGCGTGTCTTGTGTTTTTTAGCAACTGGGCGTGTTTACTTCTTTCACTGCACAATCACACTGTGCTGTGGATCATGCTGGGCTGGAACAATGAGAAGTGCAGGACACTGATTGGTCACTGATTGGTCAGCGTCATACACTCCTCTGTACAACACCCAGTTGGTAAAAAGTAAAAACACGCCCAGTTGTCCATTCAGAAACTCATTAGCATAAATCTAAACTAGCTCATAACTTGCTCAAAAATGATCGTTTTTCAAAATAAAAACCACTATTGTTATCTACATTACAGCACCAATCAGATTATGTAGGAGATAGAGCACTTATAATCTGGTGACAGAGCCTCTTTAAAGCAGACCTGTCAGGGCCCAAATGTTTCCCTATCTAATTTCTAATACCTAGACTCCTTTCTCAGCTCTCAGGAGTCTGGAGGGTGGTCTTTCTTGCCCACACAGTGATTGACAGCTTCTCCTGTATACACGATCTTACAGGTAGGGTGGCTCATATTATACGAGTGGATGCATGTCAAGAAGCCTGGAAGTGAAAGAGGCCCAATAATGGCAGTGCTCGAAGACCACTAGCGATCATACAGATAAATGTGGGTAAGTTAAATCACAGATGCACTGTGACATTTATCCCCTACCCTGTGAGTACATAGCGTCTAACATCCTGCCAGAGGCGTCGGGGATAACTGTGCATCATAGGGAGGTCAGTAACCCATTGAACCAGATGTTTAGCTTTTCCAAAATTACAGACCATCAGGAATTCTGATATAAACCTCTTCAATACCATAAACCACCAGGGATGTTGGCATTAAGCCCTTCACTAGACAACCAGGGATGTTGGCATTAAGCCCTTCACTAGACAACCAGGGATGTTGGCATTAAGCCCTTCACTAGACAACCAGGGATGTTGGCATTAGGCCCTTCACTAGACCATCAGGGATGCTGGCATTCGGCCCCTTCACTAGGCCACCAGGGATGCTGGCATTAAGCCCTTCACTATACCACCAGGGATGGTGGTATTAGGCCCTTCACTAGACCATCTAGTGTTTCACTAACCAAGATCACCACAGATTCCGGCATAAAACCCTTCAATACCTTAGACCACGAAGGATGCTGGCATTAAGACCTTCACTAGACCACCAATGATGCTGGCAGTAAGACCTTCACTAGACCACCAATGTTGCCGGCAGTAAGACCTTCACTAGACCACCAATGATGCTGGCATTAAGACGTTCACTAAGCCACAGGGATGTTGCCATATGCCCCATCAATACCCTAGACCACCAGGGATGCTAACATTAACCCCTTACCTAGATCATCAGGAATGCTGGCATCAAGGCGTTCACTAGACCACCAGGGATGCTGGCATTAAGTCCTTTATTAATCTAGACCACCGCAGATTTTGGCATAAAACACTTCAATACCCTAGACCACCAGGGATGCTCTCTAGACCAAAGAATCAGGGTTATTGACATTAACTCATTCACCCCCAAAGGCCATTAAGCCGTAAACTACCCTAGAGCACCTGGGTTTTTATTAACTTCTAAGCTATTTTAGAACTTACCTCCTGACTGCAGAAGGGATAACCAACATTTTATCTTGTCAGGGGGCCCAGAAATTCTTGGGGTGACAGAGGACTGTATGTGACATCTAGAGGGCTACTTATCTAATCCACCATGAGGGGCCAACAACGCAACAGAATAGTATTAATCTGCCGGGCCGCTACCTCTACGGTGAAGATTAGATCGCCAACTCTATTTAACACACGGCTTCCAATAAATTATCTCTGTACCAGCCTCTGTATTAAACAACATTAGAGAACATGTAACCTGCTCCTTTATAATACATTAGACAGACGCGGATAGAGCTGACATCTGTTTATATACAGGGACCTGCTCCCAAATACAAACCCTGTTCTTTAATGTCCAATACACAAACAATAAGAAGCTCGGACATAATTACTCAAGTAATAAGCGGAGGTAAAAACGTGAACAGGATCCAAATTCATCAAACTTTGTTGTCCCCATAAATTGGCGGCCATAAATCATGACGTAGTGTTTACTAAATCCCAGTCACATGACATAGCGCAGGATTTAGGATCCCCGACAAAGACGGCACTATGTTTAACAATCATTAGTCTTAATGATGCCGTTAATGATCCTAAATGGCGGCTGCGTCTGCTTTCAAGCTCTGTTAAATGTTACATGACAGGAAATGGTCTAACGGTATTAAACCATTACGAGTATTATAGACGGGAGGCATTTTAGGTCAAATTAAAGCGGTCGTCACGTCCCTAAGCACGATCAGGCTTTAATTCTAACATAAAAAAAAAATAATATATACACATACATACATACATATACATACACACTACCGTTCAAAAGTTTGGGGTCACCCAGACAATTTTGTGTTTTCCATGAAAACTCACACTTATAATTATCAAATGAGTTTCAAAATGACTAGAAAATATAGTCAGGACATTGACAAGGTTAGAAATAATGATTTTTATTTGAAATAATAATTTTCTCCTTCAGACTTTGCTTTGGTCTTGGAATGCTCCATTTGCAGCAATTCCAGCATTGCAGATCTTTGGCATTCTAGCTGTTAATTTGCTGAGGTAATCGGGAGACATTTCACCCCATGCTTCCAGAATGCCCTCCCACAAGTTGGATTGGCTTGATGGGCACTTCTTGCGTACCATACGGTCAAGCTGCTCCCACAACAGCTCTATGGGGTTGAGATCTGGTGCCTGCGCTGGCCACTCCATTACAGATAGAATACCAGCTGCCGGCTTCTTCCCTAAATAGTTCTTGCATCATTTGGAGGTGTGCTTTGGGTCATTGTCCTGTTGTAGGATGAAATTGGCTCCAATCAAGCGCTGTCCACAGGGTATGGCATGGCGTTGCAAAATTGAGTGATAGCCTTCCTTATTCAAAATCCCTTTTACCTTGTACAAATCTCCCACTTTACCAGCACCAAAGCAACCCCAGACCATCACATTACCTCCACCATGCTTGACAGACGGCATCAGGCACTCTTCCAGCATCTTTTCAGTTGTTCTGTGTCTCACAAATGTTCTTCTGTGTGATCCAAACACCTCAAACTTCGATTCGTCTGTCCATAACACTTTTTTCCAATCTTCCTCTGTCCAATGTCTGTGTGCTTTTGCCCATATTAATCTTTTCCTTTTATTAGCCAGTCTCAGATATGGCTTTTTCTTTGCCACTCTGCCCTGAAGGCCAGCATCCCGGAGTCGCCTCTTCACTGTAGACGTTGACACTGGCGTTTTGCGGGTACTATTTAATGAAGCTGCCAGTTGAGGACCTGTGAGGCGTCTATTTCTCAAACTAGAGACTCTAATGTACTTGTCTTGTTGCTCAGTTGTGCAGCGGGGCCTCCCACTTCTCTTTCTACTCTGGTTAGAGCCTGTTTGTGCTGTCCTCTGAAGGGAGTAGTACACACCGTTGTAGTAAATCTTCAGTTTCTTGGCAATTTCTCGCATGGAATAGCCTTCATTTCTAAGAACAAGAATAGACTGTCGAGTTTCGCATGAAAGCTCTCTTTTTCTAGCCATTTTGAGAATTTAATCGAACCCACAAATGTAATGCTCCAGATTCTCAACTAGCTCAAAGGAAGGTCAGTTTTATAGCTCCTCTAAACAGCAAAACTGTTTACAGCAGGTCTAACATAATTGCACAAGGGTTTTCAAGGGTTTTCTAATCATCCATTAGCCTTCTAACACACAAAGCAATCACAATGTACCATTAGAACACTGGAGTGATGGTTGCTGGAAATGGGCCTCTATACACCTATGTAGATATTGCATTAAAAACCAGACGTTTGCAGGTAGAATAGTCATTTAGCACATTAACAATGTATAACGTGTATTTCGGATTAATTTAATGTTATCTTCATTGAAAAAAACTGTGCTTTTTTTTCAAAAATAAGGAAATTTCTAAGTGACCCTAAACTAACTGTGTTAGAAGGCTAATGGATGATTAGAAAACACTTGAAAACCCTTGTGCAATTATGTTAGCACCGCTGTAAACAGTTTTGCTGTTTAGAGGAGCTATAAAACTGACCTTCCTTTGAGCTAGTTGAGAATCTGGAGCATTACATTTGTGGGTTCGATTAAACTCTCCAAATGGCTAGAAAAAGAGAGCTTTCGTGCGAAACTCGACAGTCTATTCTTGTTCTTAGAAATGAAGGCTATTCCATGCGAGAAATTGCCAAGAAACTGAAGATTTACTACAACGTTGTGTACTACTCCCTTCAGAGGACAGAACAAACAGGCTCTAACCAGAGTAGAAAGAGAAGTGGGAGGCCCCGCTGCGCAACTGAGCAACAAGACAAGTACATTAGAGTCTCTAGTTTGAGAAATAGACGCCTCACAGGTCCTCAACTGGAAGCTTCATTAAATAGTACCCGCAAAACGCCAGTGTCAACGTCTACAGTGAAGAGGCGACTCCGGGATGCTGGCCTTCAGGGCAGAGTGGCAAAGAAAAAGCCATATCTGAGACTGGCTAATAAAAGGAAAAGATTAATATGGGCAAAAGCACACAGACATTGGACAGAGGAAGATTGGAAAAAAGTGTTATGGACAGACGAATCGAAGTTTGAGGTGTTTGGATCACACAGAAGAACATTTGTGAGACGCAGAACAACTGAAAAGATGCTGGAAGAGTGCCTGACGCCATCTGTCAAGCATGGTGGAGGTCATGTGATGGTCTGGGGTTGCTTTGGTGCTGGTAAAGTGGGAGATTTGTACAAGGTAAAAGGGATTTTGAATAAGGAAGGCTATCACTCCATTTTGCAACGCCATGCCATACCTTGTGGACAGCGCTTGATTGTAGCCAATTTCATCCTACAACAGGACAATGACCCAAAGCACCTCCAAATTATGTAAGAACTATTTAGGGAAGAAGCAGGCAGCTGGTATTCTATCTGTAATGGAGTGGCCAGCGCAGGCACCAGATCTCAACCCCATAGAGCTGTTGTGGGAGCAGCTTGACCGTATGGTACGCAAGAAGTGCCCATCAAGCCAATCCAACTTGTGGGAGGGGCTTCTGGAAGCATGGGGTGAAATTTCTCCCGATTACCTCAGCAAATTAACAGCTAGAATGCCAAAGGTCTGCAATGCTGGAATTGCTGCAAATGGAGCATTCCAAGACCAAAGCAAAGTCTGAAGGAGAAAATTATTATTTCAAATAAAAATCACTATTTCTAACCTTGTCAATGTCTTGACTATATTTTCTTGTCATTTTGCTACTCATTTGATAAATATAAGTGTGAGTTTTCATGGAAAACACAAAATTGTCTGGGTGACCCCAAACTTTTGAACGGTAGTGTATATGTTTGTTTATATATATATATATATATATATATATATATATATATATACATATACATACACACTGGATACAACCATAATATAATTGTACTTACTCTATACATAGAACACTACACCTCCCAACATGACCCGACCACTCCACATAATGCAATTCTATTATACTCCATTATATACGTAGACTACAACCCCCACGACTGCTGTATTAAAATGTATCTGTGCCCTCAGGACGCAGATACAATTGAATATTATGGCAAAGAATGGAGCCTGCTCCCTGCTCTGCCATTCACTAGGCCACAGGCCATATTAGGACTGCAGCCTATAAAATGCTGGAACAGGATCCCTGCACGATGATTTCACTGGATCGTGCCGGCCCACGAGAGGATCCTGTCTCGGTGCCTCATAAGCTGCAGGACTGAGGAGACTGTGGAGCTCCGTTCTTCGTGGGAACGGGGCTTGGCGAGTATAAGGTCTTTTTATGTGTTTGGGGGGCACCCGGGCACTATCTGCAGGGGTCCGTGTGTGGCACTATCTGCAGGGGTCAGTGTGTGGCCCTATCTACATAAGAGCTGTGTGACACTATCTACAGGAAGTAGTGTGTGGCAATATATACAAGGGACACGGAGTGTGGCACTATCTGCGCTGGTTTTTACACTACCAGTATTGGTCCGCACATATCGCCTAGCCCAAGTGATAAAGTGAGAAATCACCTGCCTGTATACAACCAGATAACCAGACAGATATACTGGCCACCATAGTAGTGGTCAGCCAAACAAGTACAGCAAAAACTAGTGAAGAAAGCCACGCCCCATTAGTCACACCCGACAGATAAGCCATGCCCCATAAGACACACCCACTAGATAAGCCACACCCTAAGTGTCCCTGGGGAAAAAAAAATTGCCAACTAGGCAACCCCCAACATGACCCGACCACTAGACATCATGCAATTCTATTATACTCAATACACATAGAACACTACAACTCCCAACATGACCCAACCACTGAACATAACCACAGTACAAATCTATTATACTCATAGTTACATAGTTTGTACGGTTGAAAAAAGACACATGTCCATCAAGTTCAACCAAGGGATGGGAAAGGGGAAGTGGGATAGGAAAGGGGAAGTAAAAAATTTCTACACATAGCAGTTAATATTTTTTTGTTCTAGGAAATTATCTAAGCCTTTTTTAAAGCCATCTACTGTCCCTGCTGTGACCAGCTCCGGTAGGCTATTCCATAGATTCACAGTTCTCACTGTAAAGAAGCCTTGTCACCTCTGCAGGTTGAACCTTTTTTTCTCCAGACGGAGGGAGTGCCCCCTTGTTTTTTGAGGGGGTTTTACATGGAACAGGATTTCACCATATTTTTTGTATGCCCATTCATATATTTATATAAGTTAATCATGTCCCCCCTTAATCGTCTTTTCTCAAGGCTAAATACAGTGGCGTAACTACCGCCGTAGCAGCAGTAGCGGCTGCTACGGGGCCCGCGGCATGAGGGGGCCCGTGTCGCCCGCCGGCACGGGCCCCCACCATGGCCGGAGGCTCCGCTAGCAGCCGCCATGGCTGCTACAGCGGGACGCCACTGAACACTACGGCAGAGCAGGGAGGTATCTCCCCGCTCTGCCATTAACTGGTTCCCGACCGCTGGCTGTGTTTTTACGGCCAGCGGTCAGGGTCCTTAAAACCCGAGCCATAGACTTTCTACGGCTCGGGTTTTAACTTGCTGCCCGCGCGATCGGGCAGCTGAATGTCGGGTCTCTGGCTGTCAGTGACTGCCGGGGACCCTGAGGAGAGGATAGAAGCAGCTTTCGCTGCTTCTGTCTTCTCTGATCACTTGTACACAGCGCTGAATGAACGCTGTGTACAGGAATAGAGACAGCAGCAGTGGCGCTGTCTCTATTCCTCCCGGTGATCATGTGACTGGTCACATGATCGCCGGGTGCCGTTAGTGGCAGGCTACTGCTGGGTCTTACTAGACCCAGCACAGCCCTATTAGTGACAATCGTCACTATGAGAGGGCTGATTTCCCCTGTAACTGGGGCTGCTGTGCAGCTCCAGTTACAGTGGAAAAACATGGTGCAAAAGAAAGAAAAAATATATATAAAGTTCCCCAAAGGTCTTTTTTAACCTTTGAGGGACAGACCATAGTAATAAAAAAATAATAAAGTAAAGTGCAAAAAAAATGTAAATAATAAATACACATAAAATCCACCCCAAAAAAAACGTTCCCCCGCCAATCATTGTTGTAACGCTAGCGCTGACCCAATTACCCTAATATAGACATGTAATATATAGAAATTTACGGTAGACAATGGCGATCACGGATAAAAGGTCTATTTTAGGGTAAAACTATGTTATTACCCAAAAAAAAAAAATAGCTGAAATGTAAAAAAGCTTATTTTTTTACGATTATTTTCAAACTTTATGAATAAAAATTCTAAAATAGCAAAAAAGGTGTGTATAAAAACGATAAAAAATGAAACCTGAATTGTCTACAGAAAAAAACGTCGCAAAAAAATCACGTCGTTAGCCCAACAAATAAAAAAGTTATAGCCATTTAACTAACACGTGCTAAAAATGGCTAAACGGTGTCTGGTCCTGAAGGCGCAAAATAGAGCAAAAGACATGTATCCCCTCTCCACAGGACACGTATCCCCTCTCCACAGGACGTGTATCCCCTCTCCACAGGACGTGTATCCCCTCTCCACAGGACGTGTATCCCCTCTCCACAGGACACGTATCCCCTCTCCACAGGACACGTATCCCCTCTCCACAGGACATGTATCCCCTCTCCACAGGACATGTATCCCCCCCCTCTCCACAGGACATGTATCCCCTCTCCACAGGACATGTATCCCCTCTCCACAGGACACGTATCCCCTCTCCACAGGACATGTATCCCCCCCCCTCTCCACAGGACATGTTTCCCCCCCCCCTCTCCACAGGACATGTATCCCCTCTCCACAGGACATGTATACCCTCTCCACAGGACATGTATCCCCTCTCCACAGGATCTCCACAGGACATGTATCCCCTCTCCACAGGACACGTATCCCCTCTCCACAGGACGTGTATCCCCTCTCCACAGGACACGTATCCCCTCTCCACAGGACACGTATCCCCTCTCCACAGGACATGTATCCCCTCTCCACAGGACATGTATCCCCCCCCCCCTCTTCACAGGACATGTATCCCCTCTCCACAGGACACGTATCCCCTCTCCACAGGACACGTATCCCCTCTCCACAGGACACGTATCCCCTCTCCACAGGACATGTATCCCCCCCCTCTCCACAGGACATGTATCCCCCCCCCCCTCTCCACAGGACATGTATCCCCTCTCCACAGGACATGTATCCCCTCTCCACAGGACATGTATCCCCTCTCCACAGGATCTCCACAGGACATGTATCCCCTCTCCACAGGACACGTATCCCCTCTCCACAGGACACGTATCCCCCCTCCACAGGACATGTATCCCCCCCCTCTCCACAGGACATGTATCCCCCCCCCCTCTCCACAGGACATGTATCCCCTCTCCACAGGACATGTATCCCCTCTCCACAGGACATGTATCCCCTCTCCACAGGACACGTATCCCCTCTCCACAGGACACGTATCCCCTCTCCACAGGACACGTATCCCCTCTCCACAGGACACGTATCCCCTCTCCACAGGACACGTATCCCCTCTCCACAGGACACGTATCCCCCCTCCACAGGACATGTATCCCCCCCCCTCTCCACAGGACACGTATCCCCTCTCCACAGGACACGTATCCCCCCTCCACAGGACACGTATCCCCCCTCCACAGGACATGTATCCCCCCCCCTCTCCACAGGACACGTATCCCCCCTCCACAGGACATGTATCCCCCCTCCACAGGACATGTATCCCCTCCACAGGACATGTATCCCCCCCCCCCCCTCTCCACAGGATCTCCACAGGACAGGGGATACATGTGTGATCGCTGGCATTGATAGGGTGAACGGGGGACTGAAAGTCTCCTGAAGTTCTCCATCACAAACCTCGGACTTCCAGGGTCTGTGTCGGCAGCTCCGTAGAAATGAATGGAGCGCGGTCGTGCTTGTGCGCATGCGTGACCAGCGCTCCTTTCATTTTTATTGAGCTGCGCAGACGCCGGAAGTCAGAGGTTTGTCATGGAGAAGTTCAGGGGACTTTCAGTCCCCCGTTCTCCCTATCGCTGCCAGCGATCACTCATGTATCCCCTATCCTGTGGAGATCCTGTGGAGAGGGGATACATGTATTTTGTAGGACACACTGTAGGTCGCATTTTTTTGGGAGGGGGGACGCTGTATGGCGTTCCCTACAGGGGGGGGGAACGCTGTATGGCGTTCCCTACAGGGGGGGAGCTGTATGGCGTTCCCTACAGGGGGGGAGCTGTATGGCGTTCTCTACAGGGGGGGGGCTGTATGGCGTTCTCTACAGGGGGGGGGCTGTATGGCGTTCTCTACAGGGGGGGCTGTATGGCGTTCTCTACAGGGGGGGGCTGTATGGCGTTCTCTACAGGGGGGGGCTGTATGGCGTTATCTGCAGGGGGCTGTATGGCGTTCTCTACAGGGGGATGTATGGAGCTATCTACAGAGGGGGGCTGTATGGCGTTATCTACAGGGGGGGACTGTAAAAAAGGCACTATCTACAAGGGGGGGGGGTTGTGTGACACCCAGGGGATGGGGGGCCCCAGTCAAACGTTTGCTATGGGGCCCAGTCTTTCCTAGTTACGCCCCTGGCTAAATAGGTTTAATTCTTTTAATCTTTCCTCATAACTCAGATTCTCCATGCCCCTTATTAGCTTCGTTGCTCTTCTTTGTATTTTTTCCAACTCCAGGGCATCCTTTCTATGAACTGGAGCCCAGAACTGAACTGCATATTCTAGATGAGGCCTCACTAATGCTTTGTAAAGTGGTAATATTACATCCCTGTCCCGCGAGTCCATGCCTCTTTTTATACACGACAATATTTTGCTGGCCTTTGAAGCAGCTGATTGACACTGCATGCTGAAATTTAGTTTATGATTTACAAGTACACCCAGATCCTTCTCAACAATTGACTCCCCCAGTGTAGCTCCCCCTAGGACATATGATGCTTGCAGGTTTTTCGTACCCAGATGCATAACTTTACATTTATCTACATTAAACTTCATTTGCCAATACATAAAACCCTATAACTCCCTTTAATGGCCACCGCTCTCCCTGGCTGCTATATACAAGATGGGCCATTTATATGGATACACCTAAATAAAATGGGAATGGTTGGTGATATTAACTTCCTGTTTGTGGCACATTAGTATATGGGAGGGGGGAAACTTTTCAAGCTGGGTGTTGACCATGGCGGCCATTTTGAAGTCGGCCATTTTGTATCCAACTTTAGTTTTTTCAATGGGAAGAGGGTCATGTGACACATCAAACTTATCGAGAATTTCACAAGAAAAACAATGGTGTGCTTGGCTTTAACGTTACTTTATTCTTTCATGAGTTATTTACAAGCTTCTCTTTGTTTACAACCATTGACATGTCGCAGAGGTTAACACGTGAAGAGCGGATAAAAATTGTGTTGATGTCTGGTGAATGCAGTACCCGGGTCATTGCAGCAGATTTCAATGCAAGACACCCTACGAGACCACCCATCTCCAAAGCTAAAGTTTGCAAACTGCTTGCCAAGTTTCGTGAAACTGGTTCAGTGTTGGATTTGCCCAAATGTGGACGCATGAAAACTGTCACTAATGAAGAAACATCAGTGGCCGTCCTAGCTTCATTCAGCAAGAGCCCACAGCGTAGCACTCGCCGCATGTCACTGGAGAGTGGCATCAGTCGAACATCCCTTCGTCGGATATTAGCTACTCACAAATGGCACCCTTACAAACTCCAGCTGCTGCAGCATCTCAACGAGGATGACCCAGATCGGCGCACTGAATTTGCAGAATGGGCAAAACAAAAATTGGAACAGGACCCTCAGTTTACACAGAACATTTTGTTCAGTGATGAGGCAAACTTTTATGTGAATGGTGAAGCTAACAAACAAAACCACCGCTATTGGTCTGACACTAACCCACATTGGATAGATCCCTCCAAGACTGTTGGAACACAAAAATTGATGGTATGGTGTGGTATATGGGGTACAAAGATAGTGGGGCCATTCTTCATCACTGGAAACCTCGAGGCCACGGGATATCTGAAATTGCTACATGATGATGTGTTTCCCTCTTTATGCACTGGAGCTGGCACGTTCCCTGAGTTTTTCCAGCAAGATGGTGCACCACAACATTATGGGTGTCAGGTCCGAGCATTCCTAGATGAACAGTTTGCTGGAAAGTGGATTGGTGGTCGTGGGCCAGTTGAATGGCCCCCTAGGTCTCCCGATCTGACCCCCTTAGACTTTTATCTTTGGGGTCATTTGAAGGCAATTGTCTATGCTGTGAAGATACGAGATGTGCAGCAACTGAAACTACGGATACTGGAAGCCTGTGCTAGCATTTCTTCTGCGGTGTTCCTATCAGTGTGTGAAGAGTGGGAGAAGAGGCTTGCATTGACAATCCAACACAATGGGCAGCACTTTGAACACATTTTATAAGTGGTCAGAAACTTGTAAATAACTCATGAAAGAATAAAGTAATGTTAAAACCAAGCACACCATTGTTTTTCTTGTGAAATTCTCGATAAGTTTAATGTGTCACATGACCCTCTTCCCATTGAAAAAACTAAAGCTGGATACAAAATGGCCGACTTAAAAATGGCCGCCATGGTCAAGACCCAGCTTGAAAAGTTTCCCCCCTCCCATATACTAATGTGCCACAAACAGGAAGTTAATATCACCAACCATTCCCATTTTATTCAGGTGTATCCATATAAATGGCCCACCCTGTACTTACCTCTTCATGCATTCTCTGGCTCATGGCCGTATCCCTCAATTACTCTGGGCTTGTCGTGCTCTCCATCGTCGACGCTCTCCTCCTGTGGCTCCTAAGGGAGCATGCACGCTGACCCGCCAGTGCGCGCCTAATTATTCACCCAACCTTTCCCTGGGTTTAATCATTGCCTAAGCAATACATACATATATATATACATATATATACATACACACACACACATACACACATATATATATCTTGCTAGGGACACTCTGCTGATCATTAGTTTTCAATTCCTGACCTCTTGCTAGTGAACCGTGATGAACCTTTGCTGCCTGCCCTGATGTTTTGCCAACCGTGAATGCCCGTTCGCCACCTGCCCTGATCTTTGTTATACCGGACCCTGCATACGGTCTGCCGATTTTAATACTATGCCTGTTTATGTTGGCTGTCACCAAGGGAGACTACTCTGAGGGTAGCTACCTGGAGTTCCCTAGCAGCGAAGTCCAGATCCCTGTATAGGGGTTAAATTCCGTGAAATTCTTTGGTGACCAAGTGGGCTTACACCATCCTCTGAAGGCCCCGTGATAATCCCAACATGACCCGACTACTGGACGTGACCATAATTCAATTCTATTATACTCTACACATAAAACACTACACCTCCCGACATGACCTGACCACTGGACATGACCATAATTCAATTCTATTAACCATTATACGTAGAATACTACAACCCCAAATATGACAAAGTCACAAAAATTTAGTAATAGGGTAAATTGCGTCTTATTGGTTCTTTGAGATGTCTTCTGCCTCGCTCTTTCGGTTAATATATGGATCTTGAGAATCTCTGGATTTCCTTCCGTCAATTCCGTATCATCACTGGGAAGGTTACCGGCATTGACGTTTGTTTAGAGGTTGGCTAGTAGAAATCAGTAAGCAAGCCACAACACAACGAGCGAGGAATTCAAAGACTCGGAGACCCTGTGGTTCCCTGGGTCCATGATTGTTGAATAAACATAAGTAAGAAGACACAGATCATATGTCACAGGAAAGTTTCACTTTCATATACAGCTCCAGCAAGGTCACGGCCACATGTGTTCAGGAGATCACAGGGCACTCTCAAGCCGAGAGGGCCGTCATTAGTCAAATTCTTGGTCTGTACTCTCCTCCCCGACCAGGGGCTGAGTATGGCTGTCGGGACAAATGCTTTTCACATTAAAGGATCCATCAGTTATTTAACCAGCCTGAGAAAATATGTACTGTATCTCAAAGGTTGGTGAGATGCCTCCTGCAGCAAGAGATGGAATAAACCCAAGGAAAAGTCCATATCGGAGCTCAGTCTCTGGTCAACACTTGAAACTCAAAACCATACAGTACAATCCAGAAAGATCAGCAGCGGATGTTCTAAAAAAATAACATAAGTACTAATAGTAGTCACAAACTCAACTTTAACCCAGAATTTTCTGACTCTAAACATGTAAGATTGAAGAAGGTCATCACTAGGCTGCCCATGTAGATGCTAGGGACCCCATCTCAGACTACCCTTATCTCCTTCTCTCATGAGCTTTATGAACTTACAAAGGACTCAAACTGTTCTCAATTACGACAACAATAGCGTGTGGTTGAAATAACCAGAGGGTCTGTCGCTCTTCTGCCCTACAAAAAGTTGGGTGGGTAACAAGGCTGGGCCCCCAGTAATGGGATAACCTATGGACCTCCTCCGCTCTATGAATGCTCCTGCCACCAGGGACGACTTCAAAAAGGCGAATTCTTATCTGCAACTATGTCACACAATGTAGCAAAGATAGAAGTTTCATGCTCTAGGACTCTTCAATATCAAATTGAATTACTTTAGCATGTGGTTAAAGGGGATGTCTAGTTTGAAAACCCATTTCCATACACCCTATTAAGGAATTCTTGTTAATAGTGGGGATCCCCATCTCTTGGTCAGAGTGGAGAGTGGTTACATAGAGCGTCTCTCTCTCCGGAGGACCTGTTCTGTATTACAGACAACACATTGATATGAATGGACAATGTGTAATGCTATATTTCCCCTGTGGTGGCGCTGCAGGAAAATGTAACACTTACAGACAGGTTTCCTCACAGATTACAGCTGATCGCCGGAGACCCAGGATGAGGACACTTTGTGATTAGCTTCTTGTCAAGGGACCTTCTAACAAGTAGGGATTGTCCAAAGCGGAGAACCCCTTTAAGCACCATAACCCGTTTGAGTTATAGAAATCTCCAAATAGCACCTATACACTCACATCTCTGACTTGTCTTCTAAGCAGCTCTTTTTTCAATGTCACGACTGGAAGCAATGGCGTGCCAAAGTTGGAGAAAGCGGATACAGCTACAATGTAACGAGACACCATGAAGAGCAAAAACAACAGAACCATGTGGAACCCAAAAAACTCTACAAGACCCAAATAACAGTGCTCAGGTGCCCTAGGTTTTCAAGCCAAGCATCCGAGGCCATACAGGGAATCATCTGGAGGAGGGTGGTGGAGTAATTAGATGGTGGAGACGCTGGGGCATTTGCCTTTTTAATAATCTGGCCCTAAATTATAAGATTATGTAAATATTGACATCCATTGCCTCAAAAGCCAAATTATTTAGCCCTTTTTTAGTATTCTGGTTTACTGCTAGGACCAAAAGCCTGACCCCTTGACAATGGTTATGGTCCTTTTGCCCCCTATTGGGACCATACACAACCAGAAAAAAATGTCTGCCTCCAAATTGTATGACGGACGGGTGAATGTTCAGATTTGATAAACCCTCCGAATTTTTATATATTTGATATCATAATGCTCAAAAATCTACATTTTATTAAGATCCGATGAGGTCATGGAATTCCATAAATTTTTGGCTTTTTCCAATAATTATATAGTGGAAATATAAAGCTATAAAAATTAATAATTTTATGGAGTCGGAATATAAAATATCTCACTGTGGATTGAACCTGATGAAAAAAATGCATAAAATAAATTATAGTTATATAAAAGTAGTTTAGTCTCGGAGACGAAGGCAATTTTCCTGACGTGAGCTCCGAAAGATGCCAAATCATTCCCCCTCACTAAAAATATATATAAAATAATAAAAATAATAAAGAAGAGAAAAAAAATTAATTTACGTTAACAGCGTCCAACATTTTTCATGCGGTCAACTGTTTGGGTTTGATGGCCACCACATCCTGGTGGTCTGCACGCTACACAAATTGGGTTATAATTTAATAAAAAAAGTTTGGATCGGTCAAGCATTCTTTGGGCCGTCCAAAAGCCCTTTGTGGCTTTAGGGTTTTCATTTGGTCAGCGACTTGAGGCTTACCCAATCTCTACTGGTCTAAGCGGCTATAGTACGGAAATATTGTGCTGCCTATTATTTATAACTGTCGGACATTATTATGCCAAATTTCAATCAAGGCATCCGCAAGAAAATAATTTAAAGGGATACAACACCTAATAGTAACAGCAGCTTATAAAAGTGCGGCGACTGATACCAGTCACTCATATGGAGATATATGACATTAAGACGTGATCATGGGGAGGGGGAGGAATGTTTGTGGGGTCATCCCATTGCAGAACACTACAGTAAAGCTACCCATACACTTAAGATAGAGGCCGGCCGACAGCGGTCCCTCCCGACCCCCGTACACATGTACGCTCAGTTTGGACGAGCGTGCATGTGTATTTAATGGAAGACGGGAATAAGCCGCCGCCAGACATCCCTTATATGCTGCAAAAACAATGAATCAGGCTTGTTGAAATCCCACAAGCATTAACCTCACCCCCTGACATCTGGCGTCGAAGGAAGTCGGACACCCCCATACATATCAGAGAGACGACCCATCCCGGCGGGTTCGTACGGCTGTTTTTCTGATGTGTATGGGCACCTTAAGATTCTTCCCAGCCTAAAATGACTGATAACAGAGAACAAAATATTACTGTAAATAAAATTCCACCTCCGAATAACATGGGCTGTAAATAAAATTTAAGCATCTTTTTTAATACTTCTTCATTAACTTTCTGCTTTTTTTTTACTTGTGTGTCAGTTCATTTTCACAGCACAATGTAAGATAAAAATCTGTTGTTTCATAGAAACCATCAATAAGCAGCTGTTAACTGATCTATTATGGCACAGCAATTACACACAAATAACCTGAAAAAAACAAATCCAGTACCAAGATTGGATATTCATATGTCAATGAGCAGAGGCTATTGAGGGGTTAATGAGGAGATGACCTCATTTACATAAGGAAACCATTAGGATAAAATCACATGGCGTTATAGTAGTGCGGCACGGGTGCGGTTTTACGCTCTGCTGCACCATTACCGATCCGTTAGGATATACATTTAAGTTCCGCTATCTTAGTCGTATTACGACTCTGTGAAGGAGATAAAAATATTAAATGTCAAAGAAGGGATCAGACCTTAGAGGACAGAATCCCATCCCATCCTTACCACTTAATGAGCTTAGACAATAACAGGGATAAAAGATCTGTCAACACCAGCTTGTTGATGGTTTCTATGTAGTAAAGGGAGATTTTCTTTCTGTAAATGTCAAAGAATTTGCACAATTAGTAAATTTCTTTAATCTGACAACAACCGTAATTTATAGCTGCCAGAGGAACGTCCTAGTTGTAAAACCAACTTTACCTTAAGGGCATGCCCCCACGTGGCGGATTTCCTCCGTAACTGTCCGCATCAATGCCGCACCTAATCCGGGTTGCGGATTACGGCTGCGGATCTGCCCAAAATGTGCAGTAAATTGATGCGGACTAGCTGCTGCGGACTGCGGTAAAAGTGCTTCCCTTCCCTCTATCAGTGCAGGATAGAGAGAAGGGACAGCACTTTCCCTAGTGAAAGTAAACGAATTTCATACTTACCGGCCGTTGTCTTGGTGACGCGTCCCTCTTTTGGCATCCAGCCCTACCTCCCTGGATGACGCGGCAGTCCATGTGACCGCTGCAGCCTGTGATTGGCTGCAGCCGTCACTTAGACTGAAACGTCATCCTGGGAGGCCGGACTGGAGACAGAAGCAGGGAGTTCTCGGTAAGTATGAACTTCTATTTTTTTTACAGGTTGCTGTATATTGGGATCGGTAGTCACTGTCCCGGGTGCAGAAACAGTTACTGCCGATCGCTTAACTCTTTCAGCACCCTGGACAGTGACTATTTACTGACGTCTCCTAGCAACGCTCCCGTAATTACGGGAGCCCCATTGACTTCCTCAGTCTGGCTGTAGACCTAGAAATACATAGGTCCAGCCAGAATGAAGAAATGTCATGTTAAAAAAGCAAGACGCATCCGCAGCACACATAACATGTGCATGACAGCTGCGGACTTCATTGCGGAATTTAGAATCTCCATTGAAGTCAATGGAGAAATTCCGCCATGAGTCCGCCACTGCTCCGCAACAGACAGAGCATGCTGCGGACACCAAATTCCGCTCCGCAGCCTATGCTCCGCAGCGGAATTTTACGCATCGTCTAAACGAACACTTCTAAATTTAAGTGGAAGTCAATGGAGAAACGGCTCCGCTGCGGATTAACGCTGCGGAGTGTCCGCAGCGGAATTCAAGTGAAATTCCGCCACGTGTGAACCCAGCCTTACAGTTCCATGGTAAAAACATACGATGGATTATCAGAATTCTGACAAGTATGACACTTAGATACTGTATATGTTCAGTGCCTTGATATGTATGTAGGAGTCCTTTAATAACGGACTGGTCCTCGCTAAATACAGCGTTAGAGTAGAATCTTAAGCGATCGCCATAATGAACGCCAGTACGCCACTCTCCGTTCTATAGTTTATCCACCTACTTCCTGACAATAATACAATTATTACGCTTCCTATTTTATTCCCTATAGCAACACGGTGTCGGCTCCGGGTTCCCAGGCGTCCTGACTGCGACCGTGAGCTAGAACCGTATAACCGCTCTGAACACATTGACTCCTGATTATTCTTCCCTCCTGGAGGGGCAGGTGATGAAGCGGATATTTACATTTTCTTTTCTCCATTCTTGGGGGCTGTAAAAAGTATTTCTCGTGAACTCCATATGGTGAACAGCGGGGTCTCATATCCTATCCCATCGCCGTGAACTGACCCAGGATTCCTCGTCTTCCTGGATATGGGATCCTACCCTCTGTGCTCCCCACACTTGCAGCCGATCAATCACGTAATGTTATGCAGGAATATTATCACTTTACAGGCGGAGTGAATTCTGGTACAACAATTATCTGATACACAATATGTTATGGGGTGATGGCTATGTTGCATGAATTTAAAGGGACAGTACACCATTTATAGAGTGATAGTAAAACTCTTTTAAAGGGGTTGGCTGCGTTCAGAGAAATAGGTGTTTTTTACTAAAAAGTGTTGAGTTCGGCACGATTTGCAGCAGGAAAAGAGTCATGCCGGCTGTAATGTGGTCGTGTGATTTAACCACATGACTACCACGATCACCCATGGTCTCATGCATTAATTGAAATCAAGGTGGGACACGTAGCTCTTACCAAAGGACAAGTGCCGACTGCATAGATTATAGGTATAAATATAAAAACTCGGGTGCGTTATGTGCAGATCCGTAAAACCACATCCATAACCGACCCATGCTAGTTCTCACATAATATGGAATTTCCTAAATAATACCACCATACACTGCTAAATAATACTTGGTGGTATTAGTTTGCTACTGGGGTTCTCATCCACAAGGCTCCCCTACTATATAAGGGCCCTGGGCAATTGCCCAGTTTGTCGCCACCTAAAAATGGCCCTATATATTGACTTCCCATATGGCCCTCTACCCACTGTACACCGCTGATACATGAGCTTAGGAAAATAAGGGGGTACTGGGCAAAGGATGGCTAGAAGAAAAAATTCTGCACTACGACAACGATCAACAGAAGTGAATAATCGCGGCATCACAGGCGTCTTTATTTCACATTAGTCGAGAATATCACAGACTAAGAAAACAACCCTGAATACAAGGTCCTCAGCGGGTCGATGATTTGCAAGCAAAAAGTTTCTCATTTTCAAAGGACTCCCACAAAAGCTGCAGTCACCCAAATTTGGCCTTGACAATCGACGATAAATTACGTCCTATGGTAAAAGAAACATCACGGAATGAAGAAATGTCACTTCTACCAAAGAGATGTCCATAGAGCCGCAGTGTGCGCTGACGGACTCCATATGCTCTGTTTAAACAAGTGTTTAAACGCTAAGGAGAAAGATCTGAGGCCTGACATAACAAACCGATCACACCTCAATAATCCGACCCAGGGAGATACTGGGAAAATAACATATCAAAGAAGAGGTTGACCCCTTCAGTACAGCCACCAACCGACCTCCACAGCTAGGTAGACAGAGATTATTGTATCACAGGGTCCAGAACTTTACATGGAACAGAGACTTGTAAGGGGCTTCATACAGCAATGGCAGAGCTGGCTCTATTGTTAGAGTACACACCTATCTCCACCACAATTATTAACAAGAAATCTGGATTTACAACGTGTACATGTACAAGACTAAACCCACTATAATACTACCCCTATGTATGAGGATATAACTACTATAATACTGCCCCCTATATACAAGAATATAACTAATATAATACTGCCCCCTATATACAAGAATATAACTAATATAATACTGCCCCTATATACAAGAATATCACTACTATATTACTGCCCCTATATACAAGAATATAACTACTATAATACTGCCCTCTATGTATGAGGATATAACTACTATAATACTGCCCCCTATGTATAAGGATATAACTACTATAATACTGCCCCCTATGTATGAGGATAGAACTACTACTGCCCCTATATACAAAAATATAACTACTATAATACTTCTCCTATATACAAGACTATAACTACTACAATACTGGTCCTATATACAAGAATATAACTACTATAATACTGCCCTTATATACAAAAATATAACTACTATAATACTGCTCCTATATACAAGAATATAACTACTATAATACTGCTCCTATATACAAGAATATAACTACTATAATACTGCCCCCTATATACAAGAATACAACTACTATAATACTGCCCAATATATACAAAAATATAACTACTATAATACTGCCCCTATATACAAGAATATAACTACTATAATACTGCCCCCTATATACAAGAATATAACTACTATAATACTGCCCCTATATACAAGAATATAACTACTATAATACTACTCCTATATACAAGAATATAACTACTATAATACTGCCCCTATATACAAGAATATAACTACTATAATACTACTCCTATATACAAGAATATAACTACTATAATACTGCTCCTATATACAAGAATATAACTACTATAATACTGCCCCCTATATACAAGAATATAACTACTATAATACTGCCCTCTATATACAAGAATATAACTACTATAATACTGCCCCCTATATACAAGAATATAACTACTATAATACTACTCCTATATAGAAGAATATAACTACTATAATACTGCTCCTATATACAAGAATATATATCTACTATAATACTGCCCCCTATATACAAGAATATAACTACTATAATACTGCCCCTATATACAAGAATATAACTACTATAATACTGCTCCTATGTACAGGAATATAACTACTATAATACTGCCGCTATATACAAGAATATAACTACTATAATACTGCCCCCTATATACAAGAATATAACTACTATAATACTGCCCCCTATATACAAGAATATAACTACTATAATACTGTCCCTATATACAAGAATATAACTACTATAATACTACTCCTATATACAAGAATATAACTACTATAATACCCCTCTATATACAAGAATATAACTACTATAATACTGCCCCCTATATACAAGAATATAACTACTATAATACTGTCCCTATATACAAGAATATAACTACTATAATACTACTCCTATATACAAGAATATAACTACTATAATACTGCTCCTATATACAAGAATATAACTACTATAATACTGCCCCTATATACAAGAATATAACTACTATAATACTACTCCCTATATACAAGAATATAACTACTATAGTACTGCCCCTATATACAAGAATATAACCACTATAATACTGCTCCCTATATACAAGAATATAACTACTATAATACTGCCCCTATATACAGAATATAACTACTATAATACTGCTCCTATATACAAGAATATAACTATTATAATACTGCCCCCTATATACAAGAATATAACTACTATAATACTGCCTCCTATATACAAGAATATAACTACTATAATACTGCCCCTATATACAAGAATATAACTACTATAATACTGCCCCCTATATACAAGAATATAACTACTATAATACTGCCCCCTATATACAAGAATATAACTACTATAATACTGCCTCTATATACAAGAATATAACTACTATAATACTGCCTCCTATATACAAGAATATAACTACTATAATACTGCCCTTTATATACAAGAATATAACTACTATAATACTGCTCCTATATACAAGAATATAACTACTATAATACTGCCTCATATATACAAGAATATAACTACTATAATACTGCCCCTATATACAAGAATATAACTACTATAATACTGCCCCCCTATATACAAGAATATAACTACTATAATACTGTCCCTATATACAAGAATATAACTACTATAATACTACTCCTATATACAAGAATATAACTACTATAATACCCCTCTATATACAAGAATATAACTACTATAATACTGCCCCCTATATACAAGAATATAACTACTATAATACTGTCCCTATATACAAGAATATAACTACTATAATACTACTCCTATATACAAGAATATAACTACTATAATACTGCTCCTATATACAAGAATATAACTACTATAATACTGCCCCTATATACAAGAATATAACTACTATAATACTGCCCCCTATATACAAGAATATAACTACTATAATACTGTCCCTATATACAAGAATATAACTACTATAATACTACTCCTATATACAAGAATATAACTACTATAATACCCCTCTATATACAAGAATATAACTACTATAATACTGCCCCCTATATACAAGAATATAACTACTATAATACTGTCCCTATATACAAGAATATAACTACTATAATACTACTCCTATATACAAGAATATAACTACTATAATACTGCTCCTATATACAAGAATATAACTACTATAATACTGCCCCTATATACAAGAATATAACTACTATAATACTACTCCCTATATACAAGAATATAACTACTATAATACTGCCCCTATATACAAGAATATAACCACTATAATACTGCTCCCTATATACAAGAATATAACTACTATAATACTGCCCCTATATACAGAATATAACTACTATAATACTGCTCCTATATACAAGAATATAACTATTATAATACTGCCCCCTATATACAAGAATATAACTACTATAATACTGCCTCCTATATACAAGAATATAACTACTATAATACTGCCCCTATATACAAGAATATAACTACTATAATACTGCCCCCTATATACAAGAATATAACTACTATAATACTGCCCCCTATATACAAGAATATAACTACTATAATACTGCCTCTATATACAAGAATATAACTACTATAATACTGCCTCTATATACAAGAATATAACTACTATAATACTGCCTCCTATATACAAGAATATAACTACTATAATACTGCCCTTTATATACAAGAATATAACTACTATAATACTGCTCCTATATACAAGAATATAACTACTATAATACTTCCCCCTATATACAAGAATATAACTACTATAATACTGCCCTTTATATACAAGAATATAACTACTATAATACTGCTCCTATATACAAGAATATAACTACTATAATACTGCCCTTTATATACAAGAATATAACTACTATAATACTGCTCCTATATACAAGAATATAACTACTATAATACTTCCCCCTATATACAAGAATATAACTACTATAATACTTCCCCCTATATACAAGAATATAACTACTATAATACTGCCTCTATATACAAGAATATAACTACTGTAATACTGCCCCCTATATACAAGAATATAACTACTATAATACTGCCTCCTATATACAAGAATATAACTACTATAAGGGTATGTTCAGACGGCCTATTTACGGACGTAATTCGGGCGTTTTTGCCCCGAATTACGTCTGAAAATAGCGCCTCAATAGCGCTGACAAACATCTGCCCATTGAAAGCAATGGGCAGACGTTTGTCTGTTCACACGAGGCGTATATTTACGCGCCGCTGTCAAATGACGGCGCGTAACTAGACGCCCGCGTCAAAGAAGTGACCTGTCACTTCTTTGGCCGTAATTGGAGCCGTTATTCATTGACTCCAATGAATAGCAGCGCTAATTACGCCCGTAATTGACGGGACGTTCAAGCGCCTGCACATGCCGGTACGGCTGAAATTACGGGGATGTTTTCAGGCTGAAACATCCCCGTAATTTCAGCCGTAACGGACGCACTCGTGTGAACATACCCTAATACTGCCCCTATATACAAGAATATAACTACTATAATACTGCCCCCTATATACAAGAATATAACTACTGTAATACTGCTCCCTATATACAAGAATATAACTACTATAATACTGCTCCTATATACAAGAATATAACTACTATAATACTGCCCCTATATACAATTATATAACTACTATAATACTGCCCCCTATATACAAGAATATAACTACTGTAATACTGCTCCCTATATACAAGAATATAACTACTATAATACTGCCCCTATATACAAGAATATAACT
Source organism: Rhinoderma darwinii (assembly GCF_050947455.1). Taxonomy (NCBI): domain Eukaryota; kingdom Metazoa; phylum Chordata; class Amphibia; order Anura; family Rhinodermatidae; genus Rhinoderma; species Rhinoderma darwinii. Next base: position 11,750,746 of record NC_134693.1, on the reverse strand, counting down.
ACTGTAATACTGCTCCCTATATACAAGAATATAACTACTATAATACTGCTCCTATGTACAGGAATATAACTACTATGGAAGGTGGTACTATAGTCAAGTTGTTGTTATTATTATACGGCTAATATTGTCATTAGGACGGCTCTACGCATTTCATATAGCGGGTCATTATAATTTGCAGCATTCCATGTAGTAACAGTCTCCGGCTTTAGAAGCCACATTCCCAGGTAAGGAAATAAATGGCGGTTATGCCCCCATGAAGCTGACCCCAGCGTGTGTGCTGGGATCTGTCATCTGATTGGTCAATCCATGACTCCCCCCCCCCCCCATTTCATATTGATTGGAAAATTACTCGGCATTGTGGAACAGCAGGCCCAGGCTCACGCTGCTATCACAGCACATGAGATGTTATGAGAGGGGAGGATCCAATGTCAGCCGCGCCAATTTATGAAAGCCAGATGTGCAAAAAGTGGCCTAATGTGACTACACAAGAGTATTCTCCATAAATAGTCAGAGGACTCGCCGACTGTAAGATGTCATGTTTCTGACAACAGAAATATTACTTCCCCTCTGTTCTAATTTTCTAGATAACGCTCGGCTCTACAAGCCAGGATAGCATTTCCCTGCGCTAGAGCGCGCCGGATGCAGAGCGGCTTGTACGACATCTGTACAACACATTGAAAAAACATGGCCGCCAACCGAGCCTCTGCTGGGAGACCGGATCAGCAGCAGAAAAAGCAATATCACATAACGACTTCTATGAATTAATAAGAGGAAATAGAACCGGATCAGGAAAATATTCAAAATCTGGGAAATGTATGTTTAATATAAAGGGAAGCTCAACTTTGAGACCGTATCACACGACAGGCTTAGATACAGTGGCTCCGAAGACTGTATGAAATATGACAGGCTTAGACACATCAGCTCAACAGACAGAATCACACATAAGGGCATGACCACACATGGCGGAATTCCTCCGCAACTGTCCGCATCAATGCCGCACAGAATCTGCGTTGCAGATTCTGCAGCGGATCTGCACAAAATGTGCAGAAAATTGATGCGGACTGGCCGCTGCGGACTGCAGGAAAAGTGCTTCTCTTCTCCCTATTCAGTGCAGGATAGAGAGAAGGGACAGCACTTTCCCTAGTGAAAGTCAAAGAAATTCATACTTACCGCCCGTTGTCTTGGTGACGCGTCCCTCTTTCGGCATCCGGCCCGACCTCCCTGGATGACGCTCCAGTCCATGTGACCGCTGCAGCCTGTGCTTGGCCTGTGATTGGCTGCAGCCGTCACTTACACTGAAACGTCATCCTGGGAGGCCGGACTGGAGACAGACGCAGGGAGTTCTCGGTAAGTATGAACTTATATTTTTTTTTACAGATACATGTATATTGAGATCGGTAGTCACTGTCCCGGGTGCAGAAACAGTTACTGCCGATCGCGTAACTCTTTCAGCACCCTGGACAGTGACTATTTACAGACGTCTCCTAGCAACGCTCCCGTCATTACGGGAGCCCCATTGACTTCCTCAGTCTGGCTGTAGACCTAGAAATACATAGGTCCAGCCAGAATGAAGAAATGTCATGGTAGTAAAAACAATACGCTCCGCAGCACACATAAGATCTGCGGACTTCATTGCGGAATTTTGACTCTCCATTGAAGTCAATGGAGAAATTCCGCCATGAGTCCGCAACCAGTCCGCCACTGCTCCGCAACAGACAGAGCATGCTGCGGACACCAAATTCCGCTCCGCAGCCTATGCTCCGCAGCGGAATTGTACGCATCGTGTAAACGAACACTGCTAAATTAAAGTGAAAGTCAATGGAGAAACGGCTCCGCTGCGGATTAACGCTGCGGAGTGTCCGCAGCGGAATTTAAGTGAAATTCCGCCATGTGTGAACCCGCCCTAATAGGCTTAGATACACAAGCTCAACAGACAGTATCACGTTTGTTAGATACAGAGGCTCGGCGGACAGTATTACACGTGATAGGCTTAGACACAGCAGCTCAGAAGACAGTATCACCCATTTCAAAATTAGATACACCAGCACAGCAGACAGTATCGCACATGACTGTTTAGGCCCAGTTCACACATCGCAATAAAATCCAACGTGTTTTTCCGAAGCAGCAATCAGGGGGCAGTGTGGGACACCATCTCCAAGAGGCACTGAGTGTGGCACTATCTACGCTACCAAGAGTGGGTAGCACATGTCATCTCACATATATATTTTTTTATTATAGCTTGTAATATAAAGGGCATAGTTGGCGGTTATGTGCAGAACAATACTCAGCGTAAAAACCAGAGGGTAGCGGGGGCGTGACTAAAATAACCTGGTTTAAAAGTTATGCGTTTGGAAACCAACCTTTAAAAATCCTGCGTTTGCCCCTGACCTTATACATACCGACCTCGCTCCGGAGTTGGGTCCGGGCACAGCACGGGTCCGGACGGCTTTCAGTATCACAACCATATGTGCGCCGTGAAGTCGTGACGCTGAATGTCGCCCGGCCACGCACTGCGCCCAGAGCCGAAGAGGACTCAGCTCAGGAGCGAGGAGGGTAAGTATAAGAATACTGTCCACTGAGGCCCTGTATCTAAGTCTACCATGTGGTTGGCTTAGATACAGGGCCCAGCAGAGAGTATCACACATGTCTGCAGGCAATAAAGAGAAGTTGGGGGGCCCCAAGAAGGACTTTTGCACCGGGGCCCATGAACCTTTAGCTAAGCCTCTGATGATAGGCTTAGATACACCAACTCAGCAGCACAGTATAGGCTTAGATACATGTAATTAAAATATCCTTGTATTTTTCACATAGAAACTGGATTAAACAAGTAGGCGTCTCAAGCAATGAGGAAGGAATTTTGTGCGTTTCTTGCGGAGCATGAGGGAAAATAAAAAAAAAAAAACAACTCATATTTTTTATCAAGATTTCAATGGAAATACGGAATGGAGTAAAAAAATTATCCCATTTGTCTCAGTGGAGTCATTAATTTTGACAACCGGCGTCACTCTCACTCTTTAATTTACTGCGTTAAACGGAGGTCGGTCGTCTTTGAAGACAATACAGGCAGATGGTCCAAGATGAATTCCCTTCCTCAACCGTCTCTGTACAATCATAGATGCCCCCCGATCATCTCCCCAGATTCCTAAAAGAAAAACACAGGTGTTCCCCCCCCCCCCCACCCCCGGCCTGTAGGAGCAGGAAATACTGGGCTGATTAAAAAGTTCACCGACATTAGCCAAAACAGACCAGCGCTTATATTTTATTACATAACGGATATCGTAAGAAACCAAGTTCAGCCGCATATTTTAAGACCTAAACAAAAAGAAACAATTAAAACAAATTGTTTATTAAACTTTATCTTTTAAAAAAACAAAAATGGTAAAACGGGCCTCGTTGGCTTAGAATGATCTGAAATAAAAAAATTTAAAAAAAATGCTAATAAAAAAACTCATTATTTTATGGAATGCAGGTTTTTTTTTTAACTCCAATTTTAAGATTACGTCTGTAGAGGACGACAGTTTTGACAACCATTATTAAAAAAAAAAAAAAACGTAGGCAAAATATTCTATTAAAAAACCCATAAACAAAATAATAATAAAAAAAAGCCAATGGAATATTATTTTATGACATGAAACTTTATTTCCCATTTAACATTTTTAGACGAGTTTCAAACAGCGTGACAGCGGGGGTCTTTGCCAATACCACATTTTACAAAACACACAATGCATTTTTTGACAGTGTTGAGGTTGTAATTTCCACATAAAGAAAAAAAAAGTGTTGTTTTTCCATTGAAAGTGAATATACAGAACTACATGTAAAAACGACATATACATTATTTTTTTTAACATGCAGCCAAGCTAGAGCATGCGGTGACTATGAGCTTAAGCATATGGCCATATTACAGCTCCATACAACCTGTAAGTCATATGCAGCCGTAATAAGGCACTCATAAAAGTCTATGGGACGTCATAGGGCAGCACACTGGGTGCCTACAAAAGTATAACTGTTTATAATGCTGCTCCATATGTTCAATAAAATAACTACTGTAATTCAAGAATATAACTACTATAATACTGCCCCCTATGTACAAGAATATAACTACTATAATACTGCCCCCTATGTACAAGAATATAACTACTATACTACTGCCCCCTATATACCAGAATATAACTACTATGATACTGCCCCCTATATACAAGAATATAACTACTATAATACTGCTCCTATATACAAGAATATAACTACTATAATACCGCTCCTATATACAAGAATATAACTACTATAATACCGCTCCTATATACAAGAATATAACTACTATAATACTGCCCCCTATATACAAGAATATAACTACTATAATACTGCCCCTATATACCAGAATATAACTACTATAATACTGCCCCCTATATACAAGAATATAACTACTATAATACTGCCCCTATATACAAGAATATAACTACTATAGTACTGCTCCTATATACAAGAATATTACTATAATGCTGCCTCCCTATATACAAGAATATAACTACTATAATACTGCCCCTATATACAAGAATATAACTACTATACTACTGCCCCCTATATACCAGAGTAAAACTACTATAATACTGCCCCCTATATGCAAGAATATAACTACTATAATACAGCTCCCTATATACAAGAATATAACTACTATAATACTGCTCCTATATACAAGAATATAACTACTATAATACTGCCCCTATATACAAGAATATAACTACTATAATACTGCCCCTATGTAGAAGAATATAACTACTGTAATACTGCTCCCTATATACAAGAATATAACTACTATAATACTGCTCCTATATACAAGAATATAACTACTATAAGACTGCCCCCTATAAACAAGAATATAACTAATATAATACTGCCCCTATATACAAGAATATAACTACTATAATACTGCCCCTATGTACAAGAATATAACTACTATAATACTTCTCTCTATATACAAGAATATAACTACTATAATACTGCTCCTATATACAAGAATATAACTACTATAATACTGCCCCTATATACAAGAATATAACTACTATAATACTGCCTCCTATATACAAGAATATAACTACTATAATACTGCCCCCTATATACAAGAATATAACTACTATAATACTGCCCCTATATACAAGAATATAACTACTATAATACTGCTCCTATATACAAGAATATAACTACTATAATACTGGCCCTATATACAAGAATATAACTACTATGATACTGCTGCTATATACAAGAATATAACTACTATAATACTGCCCCTATATACAAGAATATAACTACTATAATACTGCCCCCTATATACAAGAATATAACTACTATAATACTGCCCCTATATACAAGAATATAACTACTATAATACTGCCCATATATACAAGAATATAACTACTATAATACTGCCCCTATATACAGCAATGTAACTACTATAATACTGCCCCCTATATACAAGAATATAACTACTATAATACTGCCCCTATATACAAGAATATAACTACTATAATACTGCCCCTATATACAAGAATATAACTACTATAATACTGCCCCCTATATACAGCAATATAACTACTATAATACTGCCCCTATATACAAGAATATAACTACTACACTGCTCCTATATACAAGAATAGAAATACTATAATACTGCCCCTATATACTAGAATATAACTACTATAATACTGCATACTGCTCCTATATACAAGAATATAACTACTATAATACTACCCCTATATAAGAGAATATAACTACTATAATACTGCTCCTATATACAAGAATATAACTACTATAATACTGCTCCTATATACAAGAATATAACTACTATAATACTGCATACTGCTCCTATATACAAGAATATAACTACTATAATACTGCTCCTATATACAAGAATATAACTACTATAATACTGCTCCTATATACAAGAATATAACTACTATAATACTGCCCCCTATATACAAGAATATAACTACTATAATACTGCTCCTATATACAAGAATATAACTACTATAATACTGCCCCTATATACAAGAATATAACTACTGTAATACTGCCCTTATATACAATAATATAACTACTATAATACTGCCCCCTATATACAAGAATATAACTACTATAATACTGCCCTTATATACAATAATTGAACTACTATAATACTGCCCCCTATATACAAGAATATAACTACTATAATACTTACCGCCTATGTACAAGAATATAACTACTATACTACTGCCCCTATATACAAGAATATAACTACTATAATACTGCCCCCTATATAAAAGAATATAACTACTATAATACTGCCCCTATATACAAGAATATAACTACCATAATGCTGCCCCCTATATACAGCAATATAACTACTATAATACTGCCCCTATATACAAGAATATAACTACTATACTGCTCCTATATACAAGAATAGAAATACTATAATACTGCCCCTATATACTAGAATATAACTACTATAATACTGCATACTGCTCCTATATACAAGAATATAACTACTATAATACTTCTCCTATATACAAGAATATAACTACTATAATACTGCTCCTATATACAAGAATATAACTACTATAATACTGCCCCCTATATACAAGAATATAACTACTATAATACTGCCCCTATATACAAGAATATAACTACTGTAATACTGCCCTTATATACAATATTATAACTACTATAATACTGCTCCCTATATACAAGAATATAACGACTATAATACTGCCCTTATATACAATAATATAACTACTATAATACTGCCCCCTATATACAAGAATATAACTACTATAATACTGCCCCTATATACAAGAATATAACTACTATAATACTGCCCCTATATACAAGAATATAACTACTATAATACTGCCCCCTATATACAAGAATATAACTACTATAATACTGCCCCCTATATACAAGAATATAACTACTATAATACTGCCCCTATATACAAGAATATAACTACTATAATACTGCTCCTATATACAAGAATATAACTACTATAATACTGGCCCTATATACAAGAATATAACTACTATGATACTGCTGCTATATACAAGAATATAACTACTATAATACTGCCCCTATATACAAGAATATAACTACTATAATACTGCCCCCTATATACAAGAATATAACTACTATAATACTGCCCCTATATACAAGAATATAACTACTATAATACTGCCCATATATACAAGAATATAACTACTATAATACTGCCCCTATATACAGCAATGTAACTACTATAATACTGCCCCCTATATACAAGAATATAACTACTATAATACTGCCCCTATATACAAGAATATAACTACTATAATACTGCCCCTATATACAAGAATATAACTACTATAATACTGCCCCCTATATACAGCAATATAACTACTATAATACTGCCCCTATATACAAGAATATAACTACTACACTGCTCCTATATACAAGAATAGAAATACTATAATACTGCCCCTATATACTAGAATATAACTACTATAATACTGCATACTGCTCCTATATACAAGAATATAACTACTATAATACTACCCCTATATAAGAGAATATAACTACTATAATACTGCTCCTATATACAAGAATATAACTACTATAATACTGCTCCTATATACAAGAATATAACTACTATAATACTGCATACTGCTCCTATATACAAGAATATAACTACTATAATACTGCTCCTATATACAAGAATATAACTACTATAATACTGCTCCTATATACAAGAATATAACTACTATAATACTGCCCCCTATATACAAGAATATAACTACTATAATACTGCTCCTATATACAAGAATATAACTACTATAATACTGCCCCTATATACAAGAATATAACTACTGTAATACTGCCCTTATATACAATAATATAACTACTATAATACTGCCCCCTATATACAAGAATATAACTACTATAATACTGCCCTTATATACAATAATTGAACTACTATAATACTGCCCCCTATATACAAGAATATAACTACTATAATACTTACCGCCTATGTACAAGAATATAACTACTATACTACTGCCCCTATATACAAGAATATAACTACTATAATACTGCCCCCTATATAAAAGAATATAACTACTATAATACTGCCCCTATATACAAGAATATAACTACCATAATGCTGCCCCCTATATACAGCAATATAACTACTATAATACTGCCCCTATATACAAGAATATAACTACTATACTGCTCCTATATACAAGAATAGAAATACTATAATACTGCCCCTATATACTAGAATATAACTACTATAATACTGCATACTGCTCCTATATACAAGAATATAACTACTATAATACTTCTCCTATATACAAGAATATAACTACTATAATACTGCTCCTATATACAAGAATATAACTACTATAATACTGCCCCCTATATACAAGAATATAACTACTATAATACTGCCCCTATATACAAGAATATAACTACTGTAATACTGCCCTTATATACAATATTATAACTACTATAATACTGCTCCCTATATACAAGAATATAACGACTATAATACTGCCCTTATATACAATAATATAACTACTATAATACTGCCCCCTATATACAAGAATATAACTACTATAATACTGCCCCTATATACAAGAATATAACTACTATAATACTGCCCCTATATACAAGAATATAACTACTATAATACTGCCCCCTATATACAAGAATATAACTACTATAATACTGCCCCCTATATACAAGAATATAACTACTATAATACTGCTCCTATATACAAGAATATAACTACTATAATACTGCCCCTATATACAAGAATATAACTACTGTAATACTGCCCTTATATACAATAATATAACTACTATAATACTGCCCCCTATATACAAGAATATAACTACTGTAATACTGCCCTTATATACAATAATAGAACTACTATAATACTGCCCTCTATATACAAGAATATAACTACTATAATACTGCCCCCTATATACAAGAATATAACTTACTATAATACTGCTCCCTATATACAAGAATATAACTACTATAATACTGCCCCCTATGTACAAGAAAATAACTACTATAATACTGCTCCTATATACAAGAATATAACTACTATAATACTGTCCCCTATATACAAGAATATAACTACTATAATACTGCCCCTATATACAAGAATATAACTACTATAATACTGCCCCCTATATATAAGAATATAACTACTATAATACTGCCCCCTATATACAAGAATATAACTACTATAATACTGCTCCTATATACAAGAATATAACTACTATAATACTGCTCCTATATACAAGAATATAACCACTATAATACTGCCCCCTATATATAAGAATATAACTACTATAATACTGCCCCCTATATACAAGAATATAACTACTATAATACTGCTCCTATATACAAGAATATAACTACTATAATACTGCTCCTATATACAAGAATATAACTACTATAATACTTCTCCTATATACAAGAATATAACTACTATAATACTGTTCCTATATACAAGAATATAACTACTATGATACTGCCCCCTATGTACAAGAAAATAACTACTATAACAATGCTTCCTGCAGCAAAACCATAGAAAAAAAAAATCCTTGTTGGAATTAACCCAAAATCAAAATGTAAAAAAAAAAAATGTTTAGAAAAATCTAAAATTTGTTTTTGTTTTATTTGTTTTTTTCTTGTAAATTACAGTATCTACGGGTTTTAATTTGTTTTATTCTTCATTGTCATATTAAGGGAATATTTATACTTCAGGCAGGTCTTGTGTGTGAGGAAATTACCCGTTATGGGTCACCGACTCCCAGAAATCAGAGTCATTTTCACCTTTGCCCTGAATTGTAAATTGCAGTAATCTTCCTTTAGAGCCACGGGGATTCGCAGCACATTGCTGGGTTATGGTCTGTAACTTTGCAGGATTTGCCCTTCACAAAGAGATTAATGGTGACCCAGACTCAAACAAAGTAAATTCCTAGAAATAAAAATAAAAAAAGAATTTTAAGTCCTGGGACAATTATAAATTTATTAAGTAAGGTCAACGTCGGCTTGTTTGGAGTGTAAAATTGTTCCTTAATAAAATGCACCTGTCGGCCGCCATTTTGTCGCCGCTGATAGAGAGGCCTCTATAAAGTCCTTATGATTATTGGGGCTCATGTAACAATCTGTAAGTCAGAAAGCATAGTGCGTAAATTGTGAACCATATTTATAGGACTATTAAGTCCTTGCCCCCTCGGACCTTCCAAATAGAACAGGTTTTTTTATTTTTTTAAAATAAATAAATGGGCGCAAGAAAGTGGTTAAAGTGTTCCCATTCACGTATCATCTCATTATGTCAGTTATTTCTACGCCCCCAAACCAAAAAGATTGGCACACAACCAGCTAAATGTGTCAGAAGATTAAAAAATAGGTTGGAATTTATCAGTTGGCACGGGCTAGAATCTGAGGACTAGTCTAGTTTAATATTTTTTTCTCGGTTGTTATTAGGTTCAGGGAATAAAATTAGGATAGATAGATAGATAGATAGATAGATAGATAGATAGATAGATAGATAGATAGATAGATAGATAGATAGATAGATAGATAGATAGATAGATAGATATGAGATAGATAGATAGATAGATAGATAGATAGATAGATAGATAGATAGATAGATAGATAGATAGATAGATAGATAGATAGATAGATAGATAGATAGATAGATAGATAGATATGTGATGATAGATAGATAGATAGATAGATAGATAGATAGATAGATAGATAGATAGATAGATAGATAGATAGATAGATAGATAGATAGATAGATAGATAGATAGATAGATAGATAGATAGATAGATAGATATTTTTATGATTAATATCTTTCTATAGCGGTAACATATTCTACAGCACTTTACAATTGGGTATTGTATTTAGATATTATTTTTCATTGGTTGGTAATATGGGATGAGCATCATTTTCCCAGAATTGCAGTAATCCACACGCACAGGTCAGAAGGTTTGCATACTTATCCGTGTTAGCTCCTCGGTCTATGTTTCTGATGAAAAGAGAGGCCTACAATCTCCGATACAAGAATCGCCAGTACGACCTATACCGGGCAAAGAAAGGGACCATTGATGATCCAATATGACTGCCTCATTGTCCTTCCCTCACACCGGGACCTGCAATTATCCTCATTCCTTCAAAGAACTCTGCAGTTATTCCACCTCAATCTTATCATTACGATGTCAAATTATATTGCAGGAATCATCTCCTGTAAGAATAGACCTTTATAAGCAGCAAGACCCTGTGCAATGCTGCAGATCAAGATAAAGGTTAAAAAATATATAAAAAGATGTCGTCTATATATCTGTACTTACACAAATATCTATCTGTAACTAATACGCTTTAGGAGATTCTATCTCCCTACAACGTCATGCCGGGAAACCCAAACAAACACAGAACAGGAGACATGGCTGATACATTGTGTACATTCACTACATGTAATAGGGGCTGGGGGCTTCTGACAATTCCTGTTCTCATGATTATACTTCTTATACGTGCAGATTGGAAGTTCAGGACTATGAATAAAAATGTTATGACTGGGAGGAGTCCTTATGGTTCCCTACTAGAGGCATAGGCACGATGGTCCGCACTGGGGAAGATTTACTACAGTGTCTGGGTCTATATAGTGTGGGAAAATGCAACAAATCTTGGTGCAAATTGGTGCAGTTTGGCAGAATTTTGACATTTGTACCTCACTAGACAGTTTAAAAAAAAAGTGTTTTGAAAAGGGTGTGGCTTAGCAGGAAAGGGATTTATCTGGTCACCAAGGGGGCGTGGTTTTAAAAAAAGCGGCATATCCTTTCTTGCCACGGTTTCGGCCATTGAGTCAATGGGAGGCAGAGAAAACCTGCGGAGTTGGTTTCTGAGCGTTTTTCGCAGCGTTTTTTGCCCGTGGTCCTCGCATTAGCTTCAATGGCCACGGGGGAGAATCTCAGCAAAAAAAAACAAACTGAAAAATACGCACAGGCAGTTTAAAAATCTGCCTCAAAATTCCTGAAGGAATTCTGAGGCAGATCTTTTCTGCCTTCGGAAAAACTCTGTGTGAACAGGGCCTAACAGGTCATGCAAAATGGGCCAAAATGATCATGCAGGATGCACCACTGTCATAAATTTGGCCCATTTTGTTCCTGCCCGTTCTAAGTTTAAGCTGTCTAACTATTACACAACATTACTAAATGTGGCCATTGTTTTTAGGTCAGTCTAAGTAAAGAAGGTAGTCAGAGTGATTCGCGCCAAATTTATTAGACAGCACATGACTCTTAACCAATTTGGCGCATTTTTAACTGTCAGATAATTAAATCTATACCTGCTATGAACAGGTGTAGATGTGCTCCAAAATTTGCGCCATTTACATCTATTCTGCACAGCAGATCTGGCCTGCATGACGTCTTCCTTTGGAGACCAGAGTCAACTTCTCGTCACTCTACAAATTTAGGCCCCATGCACACGACCGTGCTCGTAATTACGACTCGTAATTACGAGCATGGCCGGGCACGGCCGGCCACGGGCAGCCGACTGTTTTTCCGAGCCGTGCTCCCATTATAAAGTATAGTAGCACGGCCCGTAAAATAAAAAAATAGAACATGTTCTATCTTTTTCAACGGCACGGACACCTTCCCGTGAGAAAACGGGAAGGTACCTGTGGCCAACAGAAGTCTATGGGCCCGTTATTTCGGGTCGTAATTACGACCCGTAATAACGGGTGTTTTTACGGTCGTGTGCATGAGGCCTTAGGGAGTGAAAAAAAGAAAAAAAAAAGTTCACATTTTTACCTCTAAAATTATGATTTTTGAGTTGCTACATTTTAGCAGCACAGTTTACGCCAAAAACTGACGTTAACGGTTTTATATAGGTTTGTACCTTTAGTACCTCACTGTATACCTCCATAATATGGAAAATCTCATGGAGGTTTATATGGTATCCGACAGAATAAACTTCCTAGGTATAAAATCGGATGTATACAGAGGTTCAGTATGGCCTCATAGACTTCTATGGGTGATGTATTACGGAGTTTGTACGGAGCCCTAATACGGCCGAGTGCCTGAGGGCTAAGGTTTCATGCATTCAACAGTGCATTACGGTCCACTTACTATCCACAATAGCGGCAAGTATAGGACACATTCTATCCTATGGGCCAATGCACATGATCGCGGTTTTCACAGTCCGTGCTTTGTCCGGAAGTCTGGACTGCAAAAAAATTGGTAAGAAAAAGTCATTTTAAGGGCCGCATTTTTGGTCCGAATTGAAAAGATTGATTTGCCTACCGGCAAAAAAGCCCTGTTTTCCAACTATCAAAATTGAAAATAATAAAGTATTTATGTGATTTATGCAACAAGGACAGACTACATAAACATAAAAACAAGGTCCATTGCTGACTGCAATATGCACAGTGCAGAGTATAGGGAGCCTAGAGTCAACGGCTGCAGCACGTTGCACCCAGCTCACAATTAGATTCAAGGAGTCAGCAGGACTGGTGTTTAAAATTGAAAAGGAAGCCCCCCCGACATGTTTCGCTACGATGTAGCGTCTTCAGGGGTATCGGGGCTACTGACAGCGCGCGGCGAAATGTCCGTGCTTAAGTGTATACTGAGGTTGCTCCACGTGTTCCCCTGATTGTCCATTGGCCAATCAGAGAGAGGGCTAGGGACGAGCCCTCTGATAAATGACAGACGGCATTTTTGGTCCGGGCTCCTTAAAGTCAATGCGCATCTCGTGTGTGCACGGACCGTGATTGCAGACGGCCCGTGGTTGACACTCCTCGGACCATCCGTGCCGTAATCACAGACTGAGCACACGGCTACGGTCATGTGCATGAGGCCTTAGGGTTCACACACAGAGTCAAAAACGTCTCAAAATACGGAGCTGTTTTCAAGAGAAAACAGCTCCTGATTTTCAGACGTTTTTTGTGCCACACGCGATTTTCGCGGCGTTTTTTACGCCAATTTTTGGAGCTTTTTTCACTAGAGTTTATGGAAAACGGCTCCAAAAACATCCCAAGAATTGTCCTGCACTTCTTTTTCGCAGCCGTTTTTTTACGCGTAAAAAAACACTGTGAAAAACGCTCCGTCGGAACAGAACGCCGTTTTCCCATTGAAGTCAATGGAGAGATGTTTAGAGGCGTTCTGCTGCCGATTTTTCGGCAGTTTACGGCCCGAAAAACGGCCAAAAATGGGCCGTGTGAACGTATCCTTAGTCTTCTATGTATATTTACCTGGCCTAAAAGTAGTAACAAATATAACAAAGCTGCAATTGATGTTTTTGCTCTACAGTGCCACATATAGGTCACAAACAGTAATGCACCTCTTACGGATAGACCATTAATGTGCATTCCCGGAAAAACTTTTAAAGTGACTGTCACAAAATCAAGTAATTCAGACATGTCACACATAGTCATACCAGTGTGGCCCACTCCCAGATCCTTGGGGTATCTTCCTGACTTGTCCAGTAGTCAGGTCTGGTCCTTAAAGGAGCTGTAAATTAATCTACTTTCCATTGAAATTAATGGAGGTTACGTAACCCTCGGAGTTCTCTCCCTCACACATCTCATAACGCTCTTGCTTGAGACAATATTCTGGTAATAAAAAAAAAAAATTATACAGGGAAGAAAAATTGGACAGTGGATCCACCTGTAAATACACTGACTCATGACAATACCGGGGATGGGGGAGGGGGGTGGACAGCTGCATAAATCTGATGTGAAATATTATGAGTGAGTCAACACAACTGACAAAATCATGAGGAAGAGTCTCTATGATCAAATACATGGCCCCAAGGTCTGGGAAGATAGGCGGATTAGCCGGACCTTGCATCCCTGTCACTGGAAAAACCTTGAAGCAGAATTAATTCCTTATGAAAAAACCAACATGCCAACACCAGACCGCGTAAACCGGAGGCCTGAAGACTGTACAGTAATGCAGACACTGTCCCAACAAGAAAGGAAGGAGGGAGTACTCAGGTCTATATGTAAAATTGCATAATAATAAAAATAATAATAATAAAAAAATAATAATAATATACAATTAGGACGGGTTCACATGTAGCGTGAATACTGAGAATTTTCCGCAACTGATTTAATTGTGGGAAAACCCGTTGCATAATACAGTAGCAGCAGAGTGGATGATATCTAAACAAGTCTCCTCCACACGCTGTGTAGGTGCTGAGCGGAAAAAACGCTCACAAATTGACATGCGGTGAGCAGCATGTCAATTATATTTGCAGAATCGCTTCTTTTTTGTTGCAGGTTTTTCCCATTGAATTCAATGGGGAGTTAAAACCCGCAACAAATAGCAGATGTTGCGATTTTTGCAGCGGAAAATCTGCGACTACACCGCAAAGATAGCAACTAAGAAAAAAAAATATCTTATACTTACCCAAAATTCGGTGCTTCTTCGTCCAGGCCGACCTTCTGGGATGACGTTTCATCCCATGTGACCGCTGCAGCCAATCACAGACTGCAGCGGTCACTTCGGATGAAACATCATCCCAAGGCTGCAGAACGTTAGGAGGGATGAGTCGTCATGCTAAGTATAGCCATCTTTATTTTTTGCATGATTTCCACAGCGGACATTCCGGTCTTAAAACTACACCACAATTTGGTGCGGTTTTTCGGGCGGCATTCCTTGCGGCCGCTAGGGCGGATACGCGGTGTACCTTTACGCAGCGTATCTGTCCTATGTGAACATACTCTGAAAGTTTAAATGTCGCCAATAACAGAGCGTGGTGAGGCCAGGTTTGGGGATTGCATTGGCAGCACATTTGCTAATATAGATCTACTTTCAGACTGGGGGGGGTGACAGTAATACTGCTATAATAGTGCACAAATAATAGCACCATACGGTGCAAATACTAGTATTATACAATACTGCCTAAATATAAACAATACAGTGCCACCAGCCTCCAGAAAATAACTTTATAGGGGGTAATGGGGCGGTGCAGGGCGTGGGGCCTTGCTATGATCCGACCTTGCTGATAATAAAAAATGTAAATACACATACATTTACATTTAGAAAATTCGGACTGTTGTGGCGTGACGGCTACCAAACTTCCATCCCCACTCCCTGTTCTCTGTACGATTCCAGTCCAACCTAGATCCAAACTGCTCAAGACTAGTTGCTATGGATACACTGCCTGACAACGATAGTCTTTTCAATAGGGTCGTCAGGCAGCGCATCCCTAGCAACCAGCCAGCTCAGATTACTTTCATCCTAAACACAAGACAGATTTGACACTGAAGTGAGGGCAGAGAAGGGGTGAGTTGTCTCGGGAGAACACCAGGCCTTTCCCTTACTGTAGAACTAACCATACGATGGTAAGAAGAAGCTTATATGACTCCGGCACTTGGAATAGAACGGAGTTGTCTGACATAATATTTGGGTTTCCTCATAAATTTAGGACGCGCTCAAGGAGCAGGAAATGATTGGAGCAGGAGTTTGGATCCAGAAACCATACAGAGCAAGTTTCAGTCCTTCAGTGCAGAAGGGGTTAATCTCCAGTAAAAAAAACTTTATGAGTGAAAAAGGCATTTGGGAACATTACCAATTGTGTTAATTTCCTCCCCAAAACCCATGTGTCAGAAAATGACACCTGATAAAGCCTTGGCCGACTGCACGCGTTCCGCGCGCCAAATATTAAACCCACAGAGCTTAGTAAGCGGGACACAAAAATTCCTCACGTCTGTAGGATGGACGGTGCAGGAACCCGGAGGGGTTTATACTGGAGAGAGGCGTCTTGGAAAAACACTTGGATTCAGAATACGAAGTCTTATTCGGCGGCGACATTGGTCTTAGTTGGAATATTGAACAGAGAATGGGGGGGGGGGGTTCAGTGTGGAAATTTATACGGGAGAAATGGTTCACAATGAGCTGTTGTATTTGCCCTATCTGGAAATGAGCACTGTCGCTTTAAGAAGGACTACATGGTGGATCAAAGTTGTATTTGAATTTCGTCACAACAAGTTTGGAAATTTTGCGGTCACCTGCAACTTTTTTTTTACCCATAAGCAGCAATTAAAATCATATTGTGACCACAATTTTACTGCGAAACGCGCAAATCTTTTTTAGTCACCATGTAACCCCAGACTAAGGGTATATTCAGATAGGGTGGATTTGCTGCGTAAGAGCAAGCAGCGTATCCGCCTGGTCGCCGCAGGGAATTCCTGCCGAAATAGGCCTGAAAAAAAAACCAACAAAAAAACCGGTCACATGGGATAAAACGTCATCCCAGGAGGCCGGCCTGGCTGAAGAAACAGAATTCTGGGTAAGTATAAGATTCATTTTTTTTTCTAAGTTGTGCTATTTGTTGTGGGTTTTACCTCCTCATTGAATTCAATGGGAAAAACCTGCAAAAACAAAAGGCAGCATTTACGCAAATACAATTTAAAAAAATCGCACGGCAGGTCAATTTGTGAGCATTTTTTCCGCTCAGAATTTACGCAGCGTGTCTTGCTGCTACTGTATTATGCTGCGGATTTTCCACAACTAAATACGTTGTGGAAAATCTGCAATATTTATGCTATGTGTGAACCCGGCCTTATAGTAGAAAACCATGCATTCTCCCCAAAAAAATCTTCTCGTGTCGTGTTCTTTCATTAAATTGATGTTTACGGGAAAGTTTGGTAGCAACCAATATGGCTGCCGTATAACGCCCACCTTTGCTCTACTCTTGAATTACACAGCTGTGTCCCGTTCTGGAATGATACATACCCCCCTGCCTATTAGGTTGTCATCCAGCTTTCTCAGAGAAATAAAAAGTGAATAGTTTGCCCGCAGACAGCACCTCATGCCTCAGCTTCCCATACCCAGAGAATGTGACATGACAGAAACACATGGATATTTGGGTTTTGAGTGGAGTTACACTTTAACCAGATCTCATAATAGTAAGAAAAGTTCTCTGCACTCACTTGGCCATAAAAAACATCAGACAGAGGGAATGTGACGGCATTGCGAGGCTGAGCTTACTGTCTCTCAGGTTCTATTATCGAACATCTGATGAACCGAGAGTATAAGGATTTAGGCCTCATTTACACGAGCGTATTATACGCGCGTGCGACGCGCGTGCTTTTCACGCGTGTCGTACGCACCTATAATAGTCTATGGGGCTGTTTAGACGATGCGTGAATTTTGCGCAGCGTGAGTGCGTTGCGTAAAACTCACGACATGTTCTATATTCTTGCGTTTTTCACGCAACACGCACCCATTGACTTCAATGGGTGCGTGAAAACAACGCATGCCACACTGACGGTCCTGCGTTGCATGCGCGAAAATCACGCAAGAGCTGTCAAAAGGATGAATGTAAAGAGAAAAGCACCACGTGCTTTTCTGGTTACAAACATCCAAACGGAGTGTCAAATTAGAGATGAGCGCACCGAACTTCACCGGGTTCGGGCGAACTCGTTTTAACCGAACCCGGCAAAAAATGTTCGGGTACGCGACGTCAGGAGACAGTCACTGCCCACGGTGCTGAAAGACTTAAACTGTTTCAGCACCATGGACAGTGACTTTCGATCACAATATACATATACGTGTAAAAAAAAAAAGAAGTTCTGACTTACCGATAAGTCCCGGCTTCTTCCTCCAGTCCGACCTCCCGGGATGACAATTCAGGCCAAGTGACAGCTGCAGCCAATCACAGGCCAAGCACAGGCTGCAGCCAATCACAGGCTGCAGCGGTCTCATGGCCTGCCGCGTCATCCTGGGAGGTGGGGCCGGATGACAAGAGAGGGACGCGTCACCAAGGCAACGGCCGGGAGACCGGACTGGAGGAAGCAGGAAGTTCTTGGTAAGTGTGAACGTCTTTTTTTATTCACAGGTTGGTGTAGATTGTGATCGGCATTCACTGTCGAGGGTGCTGAAAGAGTTACTGCCGATCAGTTAGCTCTTTCAGCACCTTGGACAGTGACGGGCGTCGACTACCTCATCTCTATGATGGCGGCTGCGCGAAAATCACGCAGCCGCGCATCATACACGGATGACACACGGAGCTGTCAATTGCCTTTTGCGCACGCAAAACGCAGCGTTTTTTTGCGTGCGCAAAACGCACACGCTCGTGTAAATGAGGCCTTAAGGTGGAAATTACATTCAATGAGTCCACTTAATATCCATGATACAGAGTGTGGTAACCACTAATGTTCTCCCTGAAAAATGATTCCGAAAGTGCAGAGAATAAAGGAGAACAGAAACTAATGTGATGTAACCCTGGAGCCTTTACTAAATATATAATAGTACATTCCTGTATACAGGGGGCAGTATTATAGTAGTTATATTCTTGTATATAGGAGCAGTATTATAGTAGTTATATTCTTGTATATAGGAGCAGTATTATAGTAGTTATATTCTTGTATACAGGGGGCAGTATTATAGTAGTTATATTCTTGTATATAGGAGCAGTATTATAGTAGTTATATTCTTGTATACAGGGGGCAGTATTATAGTAGTTATATTCTTGTATATAGGGGGCAGTATTATAGTAGTTATATTCTTGTATATAGGGGCAGTATTATAGTAGTTATATTCTTGTATATAGGAGCAGTATTATAGTAGTTATATTCTTGTATATAGGGGGCAGTATTGTAGTAGTTATATTCTTGTATATAGGGGCAGTATTATAGTAGTTATATTCTTGTATATAGGGGGCAGTATTATAGTAGTTATATTCTTGTATATAGGGGGCAGTATTATAGTAGTTATATTCTTGTATATAGGGGCAGTATTATAGTAGTTATATTCTTGTATATAGGGGGCAGTATAATAGAAGTTATATTCTTGTATCTAGGAGCAGTATTATAGTAGTTATATTCTTGTATCTATGACCAGTATTATAGTAGTTATATTCTTGCATATAGGAGCAGTATTATCGTAGTTATATTCTTGTATGCAGGGGGCAGTATTATAGTAGTTATATTCTTGTGTATTGGGGGCAGTATTATAGTAGTTATATTCTTGTATATAGGGGGCAGTATAATAGTAGTTATATTCTTGTATATAGGGCCAGTATTATAGTAGTTATATTCTTGTATATAGGGGCAGTATTATAGTAGTTATATTCTTGTATATAGGGGGCAGTATTATAGTAGTTATATTCTTGTATACAGGGGGCAGTATTATAGTAGTTATATTCTTGTATATAGGAGCAGTATTATAGTAGTTATATTCTTGTATATAGGGGCAGTATTATAGTAGTTATATTCTTGTATATTGGGGCAGTATTATAGTAGTTATAATATTGGATATAGAGGGCAGTATTATAGTAGTTATATTCTTGTATATAGGGGGAAGTATTATAGTAGATATATTCTTGTATATAGGGGTCAGTATTATAGTAGTTATATTCTTGTATATAGGGGCAGTATTATAGTAGTTATATTCTTGTATATAGGGGCAGTATTATAGTAGTTATATTCTTGTATATAGGGGCAGTATTATAGTAGTTATATTCTTGTATATAGGAGAAGTATTATAGTAGTTATATTCTTGTATATAGGGGCAGTATTATAGTAGTTGTATTCTTGTATATAGGAGCAGTATTATAGTAGTTATATTCTTGTATATAGGGGGCAGTATTATAGTAGTTATATTCTTGTATATAGGGGGCAGTATTATAGTAGTTATATTCTTGTACATAGGGGCAGTATTATAGTAGTTATATTCTTGTATATAGGGGGGAATATTATAGTAGTTATATTCTTGTATATAGGGGCAGTATTATAGTAGTTATATTCTTGTATATAGGGGCAGTATTATAGTAGTTATATTCTTGTATATAGGGGCAGTATTATAGTAGTTATATTCTTGTATATAGGGGGCAGTATTATAGTAGTTATATTCTTGTATATAGGGCAGTATTATAGTAGTTATATTCTTGTATATAGGGGCAGTATTATAGTAGTTATATTCTTGTATATAGGAGCAGTATTATAGTAGTTATATTCTTGTACATAGGAGCAGTATTATAGTAGTTATATTCTTGTACATAGGAGCAGTATTATATTAGTTATATTCTTGTATATAGGGGGCGGTATTATAGTATTTATATTCTTGTATATAGGAGCAGTATTATAGTAGTTATATTCTTGTATATAGAGGCAGTATTATAGTAGTTATATTCTTGTATATAGGGGGAAGTATTATAGTAGTTCAATTCTTGTATATAGGGGGCAGTATTATAGCAGTTATATTCTTGTATATAGGGGCAGTATTATAGTAGTTATATTCTTGTATATAGGGGGCAGTATTATAGTAGTTATATTCTTGTATATAGGAGGCAGTATTATAGTAGTTGTATTCTTGTAAATAGGGCAGTATTATAGTAGTTATATTGTTGTATATAGGGGCAGTATTATAGTAGTTATATTCTTGTATATAGGAGGCAATATTATAGTAGGTATATTCTTGTATATAGGGGCAGTATTATAGTAGTTATATTCTTGTATATAGGAGTAGTATTATACTAGTTATATTCTTGTATATATGGGCAGTATTATAGTAGTTATATTCTTGTATATAGGAGCAGTATTATAGTAGTTATATTCTTGTATATAGGGGCAGTATTATAGTAGTTATATTCTTGTATATAGGAGGCAGTATTATAGTAGGTATATTCTTGTATATAGGGGCAGTATTATAGTAGTTATATTCTTGTATATAGGAGCAGTATTATAGTAGTTATATTCTTGTATATAGGAGGCAGTATTATAGTAGTTATATTCTTGTATATAGGAGAAGTATTATAGTAGTTATATTCTTGTATATAGGGGCAGTATTATAGTAGTTATATTCTTGTATATAGGGGCAGTATTATAGTAGTTATATTCTTGTATATAGGGGCAGTATTATAGTAGTTATATTCTTGTATATAGGAGGCAGTATTATAGTAGGTATATTCTTGTATATAGGGGCAGTATTATAGTAGTTATATTCTTGTATATAGGAGCAGTATTATAGTAGTTCTATTCTTGTATATAGGGGGCAGTATTATAGTAGTTATATTTTTGTATATAGGAGGCAGTATTATAGTAGGTATATTCTTGTATATAGGGGCAGTATTATAGTAGTTATATTCTTGTATATAGGAGTAGTATTATACTAGTTATATTCTTGTATATAGGGGCAGTATTATAGCAGTTATATTCTTGTATATAGGAGCAGTATTATAGCAGTTATATTCTTGTATATAGGAGCAGTATTATAGTAGTTATATTCTTGTATATAGGGGGCAGTATTATAGAGGTTATATTCTTGTATATAGGAGCAGTATTATAGTAGTTATATTCTTGTATATAGGGGCAGTATTATAGTAGTTATATTCTTGTATATAGGAGGCAGTATTATAGTAGGTATATTCTTGTATATAGGGGCAGTATTATAGTAGTTATATTCTTGTATATAGGGGGCAGTATTATAGTAGTTATATTCTTGTATATAGGAGGCAGTATTATAGTAGGTATATTCTTGTATATAGGGGAAGTATTATAGTAGTTATATTCTTGTATATAGGACTAGTATTATACTAGTTATATTCTTGTATATATGGGCAGTATTATAGTAGTTATATTCTTGTATATAGGAGCAGTATTATAGTAGTTATATTCTTGTATATAGGGGCAGTATTATAGTAGTTATATTCTTGTATATACAGGGCAGTATTATAGTAGTTATATTCTTGTATATACAGGGCAGTATTATAGTAGTTATATTCTTGTATATAGGGGCAGTATTATAGTAGTTATATTCTTGTATATAGGGGCAGTATTATAGTAGTTATATTCTTGTATATAGGAGCAGTATTATAGTAGTTATATTCTTGTATATAGGAGCAGTATTATAGTAGTTATATTCTTGTATATAGGGGGCAGTATTATAGTAGTTATATTCTTGTATATAGGAGCAGTATTATAGTAGTTATATTCTTGTATATAGGAGCAGTATTATAGTAGTTATATTCTTGTATATAGAGGGCAGTTTTATAGTAGTTATATTCTTGTATATAGCGGGCAGTATTAGGGTATGTTCACACGGCTTATTTCCGGACGTAATTTGGGCGTTTTACGCCTCGATTTACGTCTGAAAATGTGCCTCGATAGCGTTGGCAAACATCTGCCCATTCATTAGAATGGGTCTTACGATGTTCTGTGCACACGGTCATTTTTTTTACGCCCCACTGTCAAAAGGCGGGGCGTAAAAAAGACGCCCGCGTCAAAGAAGTGCCTGTCAATTCTTCAGACGTAAATGGAGCCGTTTTCCATTGACTCCATGGAAAACCAGCTCCATTTAACGTCCGTAATGGACGCAGCAAACAGCGCCTCAACATGCCATTACTGCTGAAATTACGGTGCTGTTTTCTCCTGAAAACAGCCTCGTAATTTCAGCCGTTACGGACGCTGCCGTGTGAACATACCCTCATAGTAGTTATATTCTTGTATGAGCGCCGTGGCCCCTTTCAATAGCTGATGGGCTGAAGTTTCGGGAGTTGGACCCCCGCTGATCTAATATTGACGGCCTAGCCTAAATAAAAACCTGGATAAACCCTTTAAAAATCCACCGTGATTTTTCCCAACAAACATAGAGTTAAATGTCAGATATGACTTCTCCTTGTTACATATTTGGCAGACGCACCAAATATTATTGAACGTGCCACAATTAAAGAGGATCATTTATTTTTTATTATGCCCCAGCAAGAAATCTCTGTGTGAGTGTTCCAGCTCTCACAAATCCCCGTGTAGCTTTGGGAAAGTCTTCTGTCTTAATGAAAAATTTCACAATGAAACAATTGTACTGAGCGTATAATAAGTTGTTCCCAAATGAGTGTTGACATCTGAGTAAAGTCGCTGAGTCTGGGACACGGGATCAGCTGACAGCCAGCAGGGAAAACAGAAAAAGAAGAACTTTGTGCAACTTTGCATCTCAGTGACTATAGAATGTGAAGTAGATTGTAGATCACAACGCGTTTCGCATCCAGCGCTGCCTCACTTCGTGGTCACTGTTCGTGCTCTGGGCCCAGATTTCCTGGAATATATTATTGTTCCTATGTGAATGTCTCCTCCGCTGCCTCAGTGACTCCTCATGGCAGGAATGTTCCTCATTTTCTGCTTCATGTAGTGAACGCTATTGCGTTTCAGAGGCTGGGGCTGTGCAGTTATTATCAATGATTATCTGTGGTTGTAGCAAATTATGGGGTTTACTTACCTGGCATTCCTGGTACGCCATATTTCTATACAGCGTTGTCAACCTAATATTTATAGCTTATACATAGATCATAGAATATATAGTCAACTGGAAGATGAAGCATTGAAGTAATATACCCAGGGGTGTAGTTATAGGGGTTCAGAAGTTACCGTCCCATCAGGGCCCTGGTTCCTGAATGGGCCCAAAGGCCACATAAGAAGATGCCATTATTATAAATGTTGCTTGTAGCTGGGGGCCCGGTTACAGAATTTGCAGTAGGGCCCAGGAGCTATGCAGTGCAGTGTGTGAACCTGGGCAGGTAAAGGTCCCTGGATCTCCATATAACTTTGCTGGCAAATCAGAGTGAAGATTTGATATAAAATACATTAAGAAATTGGCAAATACAGAAAGAGATTTATCCCGCAGACTCTGATTCTGGGGCAGCGCATTTCTCCAGGAAGAATAATCCGCTGGATGCAATTTGATATCGGACCCAATAAACTTGGACACTTGTGCTGAAACTCTGCAGCTGGGAGGATTAGATAAATGAATCACAGCGCCGGCGATTTGTTAGGCTCAATTATGTGTTAACGTGGCCCGTCCATATGGGTCTAAAAAAATGAGTGCGAGAAGTTAAAGGGACTATTTCATTCAGAAAACTCATCAAATAGTCAATTGAGCTTAGTCCCCATTAAGAACCCCATCTATTAGTCAGAGTGCAGATCGGCTGCAAAGCGCGTCTCTCACTCTGGGGACCAGCAAATCCATGCGTTATACGGACACCCCACAGTGAAAAACACTGATCAGAGAAAGAAACTGACCTTCAAACATCTGTCGATTGATCATCCTCTTGTGTGAAGTCTAAAATGTTATTTTCAGCCATATCTGGGTTACTTTAATCTCCTACAGACTGAACTAAGAGACAACCACTGATGGCGGCCATGGAAATGCTCATGAGTAGGGGTAGAGTTGGGATAGTATAGTATAGTTCTGGTAGTATATTATAGTATAGTTGTAGTAGTATATTATAGTATAGTTGTAGTAATATAGTGTAGTATAGTTGTAGTAGTATATTATAGTATAGTTCTGGTAGTATATTATAGTATAGTTGTAGTAGTATAGTGTAGTATAGTTGTAGTAGTATATTATAGTATAGTTGTGGTAGTATATTATAGTATAGTTGTAGTAGTATATTATAGTATAGTTGTGGTAGTATATTATAGTATAGTTGTAGTAATATAGTGTAGTATAGTTGTAGTAGTATATTATAGTATAGTTGTGGTAGTATATTATAGTATAGTTGTAGTAGTATATTATAGTATAGTTGTAGTAGTATATTATAGTATAGTTGTAGTAGTATATTATAGTATAGTTCTGGTAGTATATTATAGTATAGTTGTAGTAATATAGTGTAGTATAGTTGTAGTAGTATATTATAGTATAGTTGTGGTAGTATATTATAGTATAGTTGTAGTAGTATATTATAGTATAGTTGTAGTAGTATATTATAGTATAGTTGTGGTAGTATATTATAGTATAGTTGTAGTAGTATATTATAGTATAGTTGTGGTAGTATATTATAGTATAGTTGTAGTAGTATATTATAGTATAGTTGTAGTAATATAGTGTAGTATAGTTGTAGTAATATAGTGTAGTATAGTTGTAGTAGTATATTATAGTATAGTTGTGGTAGTATATTATAGTATAGTTGTAGTAGTATATTATAGTATAGTTGTAGTAATATAGTGTAGTATAGTTGTAGTAGTATATTATAGTATAGTTGTGGTAGTATATTATAGTATAGTTGTGGTAGTATATTATAGTATAGTTGTAGTAATATAGTGTAGTATAGTTGTAGTAGTATATTATAGTATAGTTGTGGTAGTATATTATAGTATAGTTGTAGTAGTATATTATAGTATAGTTGTAGTAATATAGTGTAGTATAGTTGTAGTAGTATATTATAGTATAGTTGTGGTAGTATATTATAGTATAGTTGTGGTAGTATATTATAGTATAGTTGTGGTAGTATAGTTGTAGTAGTATATTATATTATAGTTGTGGTAGTATACTTCTAGTAGTATAGTTGTGGTAGTATATTATAGTTGTGGTAGTATATTATAGTATAGTTGTAGTAGTATATTATAGTATAGTTGTAGTAATATAGTGTAGTATAGTTGTAGTAGTATATTATAGTATAGTTGTGGTAGTATATTATAGTATAGTTGTAGTAATATAGTGTAGTATAGTTGTAGTAGTATATTATAGTATAGTTGTGGTAGTATATTATAGTATAGTTGTAGTAGTATATTATAGTATAGTTGTAGTAATATAGTGTAGTATAGTTGTAGTAGTATATTATAGTATAGTTGTGGTAGTATATTATAGTATAGTTGTGGTAGTATATTATAGTATAGTTGTGGTAGTATATTATAGTATAGTTGTGGTAGTATAGTTGTAGTAGTATATTATATTATAGTTGTGGTAGTATACTTCTAGTAGTATAGTTGTGGTAGTATATTATAGTATAGTTGTGTTAGTATTGTTGTAGTATATTATAGTATAGTTGTGGTAGTGTAGTTGTAGTATATTATAGTATAGTTGTGGTTGTATGGAATTGTTGTAGTAGAATAGTATAGTAGTGGTAGTATAGTGTAATTGTGGTAGTAAAGTTTAGCATTATTGTTCTAGAATAGTATAGTAGTGGTAGTATAGTCTAGTATAGTATAGTTGGTTGTGGTTGTATAGTTGTGCTAGAATAGTATAGTAGTGGGGTACAGTATAGTTGTATAATATACCTGTGGTAGTATAGTATAGTTGTGGTTGCAGTAGCGTATAGCTGTGGTAGTAGTGTCGTAAAGTTGTGGTTGCATAGTATAGTATTTTATGGTGGCATTTTGGAATACCAGGATAAACCTCTCTACTCGTCTATATAATAAAAGCTCTCGGCCTGTCTCTTAACATCCATTTATACCAGAGCGGGGTATGGGGACTCCTGGCACACGTTTTCCGTCTCTTTTTCAGCTTCTTATTTTGCCACTTGTAAAATGTGAGTGAAATTGCTATAAAACGCCAATGAAATCAATGATTACGCAGCGCCTGGAAGTCAATGAGCAATAAACTTCAAATTTCTCCAGTATATAAAACAGCGCTTGCCCCTCGTAAACTGAAAAATTCTGCTCAGTCAACCGTCAACTGGAACAAGCATCAGGTACAATACACGGCACCAATAAAAACGTCGATGGTGGGCAGGAAAACGAGCGTAAAGCCAAATAAAAGAAATCTTATTGAAATATACGATAAAAAAAAAAAATGATGTCAAACTAATTCTGTCAAAGGCCATTTTGCCCATAGCAACCAATCAGTGATCAGATTTCACTTTCTAAACTGCATTAGCTAAACGAAACGTTGACTCTAAGGGTATGTGCACACACACTAATTACGTCCGTAATTGACGGACGTATTTCGGCCGCAAGTCCCGGACCGAACACAGTGCAGGGAGCCGGGCTCCTAGCATCATACTTATGTACGACGCTAGGAGTCCCTGCCTCGCTGCAGGACAACTGTCCCGTACTGTAATCATGTTTTCAGTCCGGGACAGTAGTTCCACAGAGAGGCAGGGACTCCTAGCGTCTTACATAAGTATGATACTAGGAGCCCGGCTCCCTGCACTGTGTTCGGTCCGGGACTTGCGGCCGAAATACGTCCGTCAATTACGGACGTAATTAGTGTGTGTGCACATACCCTAAGGCTGGGTTCACACGAGCATGTTCGGTCCGTAATGGACGGAACGTATTTCGGCCGCAAGTCCCGGACCGAACACACTGCAGGGAGCCGGGCTCTTAGCATCATAGTTATGTACGACGCTAGGAGTCCCTGCCTCGCTGCCGGACAACTGTGCCGTACTGTAATCATGTTTTCAGTACGGGACAGTAGTTCCATGGAGAGGCAGGGACTCCGAGCGTCGTACATAACTATGATGCCAGGAGCCCGGCTCCCTGCAGTGTGTTCGGTCCGGGACTTGCGGCCGAAATACGTTCCGTCCATTACGGACGTAACATGCTCGTGTGAACCCAGCCTAAGGGTATGTTCACACGGGCTATTTTCAGCCAATTTTCGGGCCGTAAACGTCCCGAAAAACAACTGAAAAATCGGAAGCAGAGCGCCTACAAACATCTGCCCATTGATTTCAATGGGAAATATGGCGTTCTGTTCCGAAGGGGTGTTATTTTACGCCTCATTTTCAAATAACAGAGCGTAAAAAGAAGTGCATGTCACATCTTGAGCCGTTTTGGAGCCGTTTTTCATTGACACTATAGAAAAACAGCTCCAAAAACGGCTGTAAAAAACGCTAGTTTGATTTTAAAAAACAGATAAAAATCAGGAGCTGTTTTCGCTTGAAAACAGTTCCGTTTTTTGTTAAGCGAGTGAACATATCCTAATATGTTGCTTTGGGCAATAACAACACTTTCTCAGTTTTCATACATGGATCCCATTATATATCCCTGTCAGAGGAGTATGTTCCCATGTGCATATATTACCATAAAAAAAAACGCAGCGCAACAATTTTACATTGTAGTTTATGAGAATTTTCTGCTGGTGGAGTCACTGTGTACATACATTACATTACTTGTCCTGTACTGATCCTGAGTTATATCCTGTATTATACTCCAGAGCTGCACTCACTATTCTGCTGGTGGAGTCACTGTGTACATACATTACATTATTTATCCTGTACTGATCCTGAGTTACAGCCTGTATTATACTCCAGAGCGGAACTCACTATTCTGCTGGTGGAGTCACTGTGTACATACATTACATATCCTGTACTGATCCTGAGTTACATCCTGTATTATACTCCAGAGCTGCACTCACTATTCTGCTGGTGGAGTCACTGTGTACATACATTACATTACTTATCCTGTACTGATCCTGAGTTACATCCTGTATTATACTCCAGAGCTGCACTCACTATTCTGCTGGTGGAGTCACTGTGTACATACATTACATTATTTATCCTGTACTGATCCTGAGTTACAGCCTGTATTATACTCCAGAGCTGCCCTCACTATTCTGCTGGTGGAGTCACTGTGTACATACATTACATTACTTATCCTGTACTGATCCTGAGTTACATCCTGTATTATACTCCAGAGCTGCACTCACTATTCTGCTGGTGGAGTCACTGTGTACATACATTACATTATTTATCCTGTACTGATCCTGAGTTACAGCCTGTATTATACTCCAGAGCGGAACTCACTATTCTGCTGGTGGAGTCACTGTGTACATACATTACATATCCTGTACTGATCCTGAGTTACATCCTGTATTATACTCCAGAGCTGCACTCACTATTCTGCTGGTGGAGTCACTGTGTACATATATTACATTACTTATCCTGTACTGATCCTGAGTTACATCCTGTATTATACTCCAGAGCTGCACTCACTATTCTGCTGGTGGAGTCACTGTGTACATACATTACATTACTTATCCTGAGTTACATCCTGTATTATACTCCAGAGCTGCACTCACTATTCTGCTGGTGGAGTCACTGTGTACATACTTTACATTACTTATCCTGTACTGATCCTGAGTTATATCCTGTATTATACTCCAGAGCTGCACTCACTATTCTGCTGGTGGAGTCACTGTGTACATACATGACATTACTTATCCTGTACTGATCCTGAGTTACATCCTGTATTATACTCCAGAGCTGCACTCACTATTCTGCTGGTGTAGTCACTGTGTACATACATGACATTACTTATCCTGTACTGATCCTGAGTTACATCCTGTATTATACTCCAGAGCTGCACTCACTATTCTGCTGGTGGAGTCACTGTGTACATACATGACATTACTTATCCTGTACTGATCCTGAGTTACATCCTGTATTATACTCCGGAGCTGCACTCACTATTCTGCTTATGGAGTCACTGTGTACATTACATTACTTATCCTGT
Organism: Rhinoderma darwinii; assembly: GCF_050947455.1. Taxonomy (NCBI): domain Eukaryota; kingdom Metazoa; phylum Chordata; class Amphibia; order Anura; family Rhinodermatidae; genus Rhinoderma; species Rhinoderma darwinii. The sequence goes on along the minus strand of NC_134693.1, from coordinate 11,720,552 downwards.
ACTGATCCCGAGTTACATCCGGTATTATACTCCAGAGCTGCACTCACTATTCTGCTGGTGGAGTCACTGTGTACATACATTACTGGAGTAAATGCATAAGTATAGTACAGGATAAGAAATGTAATGTATGTACACAGTGACTCCACCAGCAGAATAGTGAGCGCAGCTCTGGAGTATAACACAGGATGTAACTCAGGATCAGTACAGGATAATTAATGTAATGTATGTATACAGTGACTCCACCAGCAGAATAGTGAGTGCAGCTCTGGAATATAATACAGGATGTAACTCAGGATCAGTACAGGATAAGTAATGTAATGTATGTACACAGTGACTCCACCAGCAGAATAGTGAGTGCAGCTCTGGAGTATAATACAGGATGTAACTCAGGATCAGTACAGGATAAGTAATGTCATGTATGTACACAGTATCTCTGATTTTTATGTAGATTATATTTATAGAGAAATGGCAGCACTTGTTATCAGACATGACATACTAGCACTCATCCCTCTGCTGGGTCTGAGCTGCCACGTTGGAGGTGCTGGTGTTTAATATTGAGAACCTTTCTCCCCGCCTGACAATGGTTCAATCCCATTAAACGATATAAAGTTGTGATTTTGGCCACGAGTACAATGTGCTGAAGGTCGATGGCTAAGTCACTCTTTAATTGTGTTTAATGCATGACAAGGCGGTGAATGCCCCAGATCCGTCTTTCTGAGCAGGAAACAAGATATATTTGTAGTTCAGTGAGAGGAGCTTATCTTCTGCACAGAACACCTGCCTTCACTTAACCCAAAGAGAACGTTCCGTCTCGGCTCGCCTTTTCAGGAAGGTCGCTAAATCAACAGGGGCCATGGGTTCTTTGGAAAGAGAGCGCTTTCTCTAAACAATATCTCCCCGGCCGCCTCGCTTTCCTTGTGAATTCAGACTCCAGGATCCACGGCATCACAGGACAAGGCGGTTTTGTTCCGACCAAGCGTTTCAATTCTGCGGTCCCCGCTCTCGATGCCAATCAGTCTCTTTCTCACAGGTCAAAAGTTATTCCCCGGCCTCTGGAGCTGTACGATCCTCACAAGGCGGCCATTTTTTTTTCTTGCACTGGACGATTCCAAAAATGCTTGACCTTGACCTGCGCATTCACTTTATTCACAAGGTGATTATTGTTTGCGTGGCGTTCTCATGGTGATGATAGAATTGTGGCATTGTATTATCCTTCTTGTTTGCAAATCTTAGACGTGAGCAGGACGGGCGGAACAACAAGTGCGAAGACATTAAATATTACCACGACAAATTTATTGACTGTCTGCGGTCTCCGCAATCGGCAGAGGACGTCCAAAGTGAACAACCCCTTTAATATTCCGTTCAGCTAATACTTAGTTATATCGGTTTCTGGGAAAGCTGAGTGAATTCCAATATGGCCGCCATTATAGCAAAGACAGGGTGTCTCATAAAACTTTCCAGAAATAGCAGATTATTCTATTTATAGTAATACGGGGGGCAGAAAACACATACGCTGCCAATTTCTAGTTCAGGTGTCTAGAAAAGCCGAATGACAACCCCCTCCCCAGGATAACCCACCGCAGCCGTTTTTGGATCCGTTTTTGTATAGAGTCAATGAAAAACGGCTCCAAAAACGTCCCAAGAAGAGACATGCAGTTCTTTTTCGCGGGCGTCTTTTTACGTGCGTTTTCGGAAAACGAGGAGCAAAAAAATGCCCTGTGGGAACAGAACGCCGTATTTCTCATTGAAATCAATGGGCAGGTGTTTGTAGGCATTCTACTTCTGATTTTTCAGCCGGTTTTCGGAACGTTTCCATTCACATACAGCAAGCAGAGATCTGTTTCTAAAGTAGAATTTTAACTTTAACCTGGAATTCTCCCAAAAATAGGTTGTCTCATGGTTGCAATAAGGACCATATGGACAGCTTAGGCCCTGTTCACACAAAGTTTTTTGGTGCTGATTTTGACGCGGAAACCGCGTTGGAATCAGTGCCAAAAAACAACCAAAATCGCCCATTTATTTCAATGGGAAGTAGAGGCGTTTTCTTTCCTGAGCGGCTTTTGGCCGCAGTTCCGCCTCTGACCTCCAATTGAAATCAATGCATTAGCTTCATTGGCCACGGGCGAAAAATGACGCAAAAACACTGTGAAAACTGCGGGAAAAACGTGCAGGAAGGTCAAAATCTGCCTCAAAATTCCTGAAGGAATTCCGAGACAGATTTTTTCTGCCTACAAAAAATCTCTGTGTGAACAGGGTCTTAGGGCTCATTCAGACAAGCGTGATTTTCGTCCATGTGCTGTGCGTTGAAATCAATGGGGCTGTTCACACATGCAGGAGTTTTAACGCAGCGAGTGTCCATTGCGTGAAACTCTTCTGGGACAACCCCTGTGGACAGTCCTTTAAAAACAAAATATCTAGAAATGAACCCGCATCCTAGAAGCTTGATAATGGAGCAATGTTAAATCCAGAGTCGGCCTTCGGCCCCCACGTGTGGTCGTCCGAAAACATTCTCAAATTCTAAACCCTCGTCCACGACGCGGCCAGCTCCGATTTGCCCAGTTTACTTGGGACCACATGTGGTTGTTTGGTGGTCGTATAGAAGAACTGGGGGTACAGCGTGTGTGGGGGGACTCTATGCCGGCTAAGTCAATACTCAGTTCAGTGACCATGTTTTTATAGATTACCCAAAATAGAACCTTCAGGAAATTAAGTGCTTTATTGAGCGGCTCCTGTGACCTCCCCCACAAAGCGCCCTGATCCCCCCTCTCCTCCGGAGTGATCTCTCTGGGGGATCAGTGCTCCCTCCCGACTCACATACTTTGAACTTGTTTGATGGAAAATCCATTTGCTGTGACAAAACAGAAGGGAATATCCGTCCGTCCCCGATCCCAAGCACTTGAACTTGTGCAAATAAGAGCGAAAGACACAAAGACAGTGAAACATATAGGAGACGCTTAGATCAGGTTTCAGCCTCATCCCGATTACGGGAAAAAAAAAAAAGAGGACACATGAATGACTTGAGCCTCTCCTGTAAATTCTTGGGAATGGTCACTGCATTTGTGTAGGTCGAGTTTTATAGAAATAGAAACCGGCCTATGGCCCGGTTCCCACGTGGCGTAAACTCTGCGGAATTTCCGCAACGGAATTCTGTACTGAAATTCCGCAGCATTTACAGTAGCAGCAAAATGTATGGGACTTCGAAAATCTCATGCCCACGGAGCGGAAAAAAACAACGCAGCGAAAACTTTCATAAATCGACCTGCGGTGCGAAATGTAAATCCGCAGCATGACAATTTATCCTGCATTTTCGTTGTTTTTATGTTGCGGGTTTTCCTTATTGAATTCAATGGGGATTTAAAACCTGCAACAAATAGCCAAATGTGGCGACTCTTGCGGTCGGAATCTCAGTGATTCCGTTGCAAAAATCGCAACCCAGAAAAAAAACAAACTTATACTTACCACCTGGGTATGGTCATAGCGACGCCATCTTGTTCTTCATCCAGGCCGGCCTCCTGGGATGACGTTTCATCCCATGTGACTGCTGAAGCCAATCACATCAACTGAGGGTTGCGGCGCAAGACTACAGCCAGGGTAAGTATGAATGTACTGGGGTAAGTATTCCGCCTGATAAACTGCACCAGAATATGGTGCGGTTTTTCGGACAGAATGTGCTGCGTGTTCTAGGTCGATAACGCTGCGTAGTTTTACGCAGCGTATCTGACCCGTGGGAACCTGACCTAATGGTCCTTGTGTTATCTTCTTCTGAAGTTGTCCCGCAGCTTTTTCAGAATCCTGAATGGCATATCTGCCAATATGTAGCAGTGTCAGAACTCAGGATTTTTCACCATGTAACTAAGGTGAATACCGGCTGAACCAAACTTTTAACAATTTTAGGACGACGACTCTGGCCCCATGCACACGACCGTAGAATTTGACCCATTCGTTTTTATGGCCGACAGACCCCTTCCTGTATATTTCCAAGATGGTGTCCGTGCCGTAGAAAGGCTCCACAGAAGATAAGACGTCCTATTTTTTACTGTTTACGGACAGTGCTCCCATACTTTATATGGGAGCACCGCACACAAATGCGGGTGGCGGTCTGCGGCCGTCTGTGCCCGTAATCACTGACTGTGATTACGGGCACGGTCATGTGCGTGGGGCCGAATAGCTTATATTTACTTAAGATTTTATTTTAGGCCGTGTCTCCCAAAACATCCAGCAAATCATAGATCATTCCCAGACCCGAGAGCTACAGACCTCTCCCAGCTGCGAGAATTGTTCCATTATCTCATATGTTTAATTAAGCGTCCGGAGCGCGTGCGTCTGTGAATGTAACGCTGAGACATTTTCTCGGGAAGGCCTTTAAAGCCATCGTTTTACTGCGCACTCAGGTCTGATGGACTCACGTGACGCTTAGTAACGGGCATTATCTGTCTCTTTATCTAGAAAAACCACTGCTAATTGCAGCCATATTACAGATTATCAGGCAGACCTGCTGTTGGATGTTATCCAGGACCACCAGCATGGAGTCACTTACAAGGAGAACCCGGGTTTATAACACAAACAACATAGCCGTAACATTCACTAAAATAGACAAACGCCACAGAGAACAAGAGACGAGAGTACAACAAAATATGTCGCTAGTAAAAACATTCACACGTCTCACAGACGGCCCCTAAAGTAAAGGCATCGTCAGAGAATTACATAATCAAATTATTAAATTAGGTTTTTATCATAATTCTTAGGGATTTTTTTTCATTTTTGGTGTTTTTTTTTTGTTACTACCAAGATCTTGAAAGATTTTGGTTCTCACAGTGGCCAGTAGACCACACACAATAGACTGACACTTCCTGTTTTCTGTAGCTCACTTGTCAGCTTTGCTGTATAGACTGGGGCATTTTGCGCAGAGTCATCTCATTATCATTAGCGAGTAGGGGAGTGAATGACAGCTCTACTGCTCTGAACGGCTGTAGTAGTATAGTAACTCTATACACACAAATATGGCTCTGTATGCAGCTCCCCTGTCACTCTCTGGTCTCTGGGGGAGGGGACTGTAGGCCATCCCTTCTTTAAAACTGTAATAATCTATAAGATTTCTCTGTCCATTGACTACAGTTCATTGCATCCGCCAGTAAGCACACACACCATGCTGTACTTTCTATACAGATAATACAGGAAGAAAGTGGTCTCTTCAATATGGCCGCCCCCTTGTCAATGGCATGTGTCAGCACGGATAGGAGGGAGATTTATCAAAACTAGTGCAAGGCAAAAGTAGAGTAGTTGCCTATAGCAACCAATCAGATTTCACCTCATATTTTACAGAGCCCCTTTGGAAAATGAAAGCAGCAACCTGGTTGGTTACCATGGGCAACTACTCCACTATTCCTTTGAACCAGTTTTGATAAATCTCCCCCAAGTATTGGGTTTCATTTAGCAAAACGAACAGTAAAACTGTCCTTGTTGCCCATAGCAACCAATCAGAGCTCAGCTTTCATTTTTTTAAAGCCCTTTAAGAAATTAAAGCTGAGCTGTGATTGGTTGCTATGGGCAACAAGGACAGATTTTGATAAATGAGGCCTAATAATATTTCTATATTCAGAAAAGTGCATAAATACAGCGTTGGCGTCCGTGCTCGTTTTTTCCTAGTCTTTTAGCGCAGAGTAAATTGTCCACTCCTGATTCCCACAGTCTATTAAATCCAAGGTTTTATTTCCAGGCACTTGTTTGGATTTATTGTGAATGAATGAGCGGCGGTGATGGCGGCGGCCAGGCCGGGGTAATCAATCATTGTCTAGGTGTTTGAGTCACCGTGAGCCCCCGTTTCTCTCACTCTGTTCACTGTCAGGCTACATGTCTGACATCCTGCGTTTTCGGTTTCCTCATTATTATCAGCAGTGGGAGCGAATTTAATCCTCGAGTACAAAAACGTGCAAATATTCCAGCAAAAACACGGACACTCCCAATTATTTCAGCCACGGACGCTATTCTGACTTAATTAAGCGATTCCTCTAAAATGTGTGCAAATTACGGGGGTCAATCACTGAGTGATAAGCCTGCCTGCTGCACTGCTAGAACCGGGTCACACAGAACCGCTACATGATGTGCGCTTCTCAGAATGTATCACACAAGATTAGATACGCCAGCTCAGCACAAAGTATCACACATGGTTAGATACACAGCCTCAGCAGACCGCATCACACAAGAATAGCTTCGACAGCTTAGCAGACAGTATCACACATAGTTGGATACACTGCCTCAGACAGTAGTATCCTTTACTACTGTATACTTTACAGACAGTATCACACATTTTAGGCTTAGATACGGCAGGCCAGTAGCACACCGTCCTTGAAATGACTGTATAATGAAATTCAATAACATGACATGACGGGGAATGTGGACTGTGTGGTTCCCTGAGACAGTATCACACATGATAGGCTTAGATACAGCTGCTCAGAAGACAATTTCACACAAGATTGGCTTTGATACCCTGGCTTAGCAGACAGTATCACACAGGATAGGTTTCGATACAGAAAATTATCAGACTGTATCAAACATGAGAGGCTTAGATACACTGACTCAGCGGACAATATCACACATGATAGGCCTAGATACAGCAGCTTATTAGACAGTATCACACATGATAGGCTTAGATACACCGACTCAACAGACAGTATCACACATGATAGGCTTAGATACAGTGGCTTATTAGACAGTATCACACATGATAGGCTTAGATACACCGACTCATCAGACAGTATCACACATGATAGGCTTAGATACAGCGGTTCATTAGACAGTATCACACATAATAGGCTTAAATACAGCGGCTTATTACACAGTATCAGACATGATGGGCTTAGATACACCGACTCATCAGAGAGTATCACACATGACAGGCTTAGCTATACCGACTCATCAGACAGTATCACACATGATAGGCTTAGATACAGCGGCTTATTAGACAGTATCTCACATGATAGGCTTAGATACAGCAGCTCATCAGACAGTATCACACATGACAGGCTTAGCTACACCGACTCATCAGACAGTATCACACATGACAGGCTTAGCTACACCGACTCATCAGACAGTATCACACGACAGGCTTAGCTACACCGACTCATCAGACAGTATCACACATGATAGGCTTAGATACAGCAGCTTATTAGACAGTATCAGACATGATAGGCTTAGATACACCGACTCATCAGACAGTTTCACACATTATGGGCTTAGCTACACCGACTCATCATACAGTTTCACACATGATAGGCTTAGATACAGCAGCTTATTAGACAGTATCACACATGGTAGGCTTAGATACATATGAGATTTTCCCCATTATATGATAACTCGGTCACCTCGGCTTGTTAGCGCTGGACGTCATTGTGTGGATTATGGAGCTGAACACTGATGGATCTCTTATTAGATGTCTTGAACGCCAGGATCTCGCATGTTAATGATACTGTTACATGGGCCTGGCTCGGGTCCAGATGACCATTGTTGCCAACATTTGAAGACTTCCAAGAGGAAATTAAATAACTGCCCAGCTGGAAACATAAATCCATTTGTAGTGGTCACATCTGAGTTTTTCCAAAACACAACCATGGTTTCCTCAAAGTGAAGCTTTTCAGGACAAGGAGAGAGGGGGAGGGGGACTAATTAACTCCATCCGTTCTGGACATGAGTTGGTTAAGAGAGGTATTCCGTGAGCAGAAATACGCACGTTTCATTGTACTGTTTCTTAAAAGGTAACTCTACCCAAAACACAAAACTCCCTATTACTCTAGGTCACCATTACATCCAATTTTCCATATATCTCATACAACCGCAGCACATATTCTATTAATGATGACAACCGCGACTGCTCGTAAACAATAAATGAGTGGTTGTCACAGCCCCACCCCTTATTTCTACCATCACTAAATATATGTCCACCTTTGAAATCTAATTAGGTTCAAAGTTCTCTATTGAATAATATAATTTTAACAATCAGAGCTTTGTTTTTCTGATATAGAGCACCAAATGCTCTGCATAGACTTGTCAGCTGTCCTCTGTTATTCTTCTTGGAAATGTATGAATAAATTGACAACTGGGTGTTGCCATTTCCCTTTTCAATAGTGTGTTCCTATACAGTTTGACAATGTCCAATCAGTGTAGTAGACAGTATCAGAGTGTGTAGGGATACATGAGAGCGCCCACTTGTCAACGTATTCATACATTTCCGGGAGGAATAACAGAGGAACGACACAATGCAAAGTTCTACGAATTGTTATTTCATGGGGAATACAAGTGTTTATTAAAACAGACAGGAGAGGAGAGCTCACAGGTCCTGTTTAAATGATAAAAATCTGTCTGCCTGCAGCCACCACTAGGGGGAGCTTACTGCATACAGATTTATTATTGAGTTCAATGTATGAACAGTATGCAGCGAGCTCCCCCTAGTGGTGGCTGCAGGAAGACAGAAGTTTATCATTTAACTCAATGTCTATAAAGTTATATCTGCTTCTAAGGAAAGTGATATCCAATATGGTCCCTATTAGTCTCTCACAGGGGTGGTCACACTGCTTTTTCAGAATCCTGAATGGTAAATATTCTGAAATGTGCGTGATACATTAAAATTACTGTTTTTATTTTTTGTGTGCTTCATAAATTATATATTTTTAAATATTGAAAGTTCCTTTGAGGGATTCGCAATGGAAATTCCCACTCAGAACAGGAAGCTCCCAACGCTTCAGCCTCCAGTCTACTTAACAGGACACTGGTAAGGTCAACGCTCCGCGCACAGTGAATAGAATTAGCAGCAAGATTGTCACTCGCTTTATCAATGCAAAGTAAACACCGACTGATGCCCGCACCGCACCACAACTAGCGGACAAAAGGCCGACTGCACTAAATCAACACAAACTTTTTCCCACTATTGAAAAACACTCAGATAACTTGCTGGAGAGGTCTTAATCCCTTTAAGCAGACCGTACTGAATGGATTATCAACCGAAAAGTCTGTGTAAATCAGGACTAAATTAGATGTACAGAAAGCCTGGTACCATGGGGGATGGATAGACAGACAGACAGACAGACAGACAGACAGACAGACAGACAGACAGACAGACAGATAGATAGATAGATAGATAGATAGATAGATAGATAGATAGATAGATAGATAGATAGATAGATAGATATTAGATAGATAGATAGATAGATAGATAGATAGATAGATAGATAGATAGATAGATAGATAGATAGATAGATAGATAGATAGATAGATATTAGATAGATAGATAGATAGATAGATAGATAGATAGATAGATAGATAGATATTAGATAGATAGATAGATAGATAGATAGATAGATAGATAGATAGATAGATAGATAGATAGATAGATATTAGATAGATAGATAGATAGATAGATAGATAGATAGATAGATAGATAGATAGATAGATAGATAGATAGATAGATAGATAGATAGATAGATAGATAGATAGATATGAGAGAGATAGATATGAGATAGATAGATAGATAGATAGATAGATAGATAGATAGATAGATAGATAGATAGATAGATAGATAGATAGATAGATATGATAGATAGATAGATAGATAGATAGATAGATAGATAGATAGATAGATAGATAGATAGATAGATAGATAGATATGAGATAGATAGATAGATAGATAGATAGATAGATAGATAGATAGATAGATAGATAGATAGATAGATAGATAGATAGATAGATAGATAGATAGATAGATGATAGATAGATATGAGATAGATAGATAGATAGATAGATAGATAGATAGATAGATAGATAGATAGATAGATAGATAGATAGATAGATAGATAGATAGATAGACAGATAGATATGAGGTAGATATGGGATAGATAGATAGATAGATAGATAGATAGATAGATAGATAGATAGATAGATAGATAGATAGATAGATAGATAGATAGATAGATAGATAGATAGATAGATAGATATGAGATAGATAGATAGATAGATAGATAGATAGATAGATAGATAGATAGATAGATAGATAGATAGATAGATAGATAGATAGATAGATAGATAGATGATAGATAGATATGAGATAGATAGATAGATAGATAGATAGATAGATAGATAGATAGATAGATAGATAGATAGATAGATAGATAGATAGATAGATAGATAGATATTAGATAGATAGATAGATAGATAGATAGATAGATAGATAGATAGATAGATAGATATGAGAGAGATAGATATGAGATAGATAGATAGATAGATAGATAGATAGATAGATAGATAGATAGATAGATAGATAGATAGATAGATAGATAGATAGATAGATAGATAGATAGATATGAGATAGATAGATAGATAGATAGATAGATAGATAGATAGATAGATAGATAGATAGATAGATAGATAGATAGATAGATAGATAGATAGATATGAGATAGATAGATAGATAGATAGATAGATAGATAGATAGATAGATAGATAGATAGATAGATAGATAGATAGATAGATAGATAGATAGATGATAGATAGATATGAGATAGATAGATAGATAGATAGATAGATAGATAGATAGATAGATAGATAGATAGATAGATAGATAGATAGATAGATAGATAGATAGATAGATAGATAGATAGACAGATAGATATGAGGTAGATATGGGATAGATAGATAGATAGATAGATAGATAGATAGATAGATAGATAGATAGATAGATAGATAGATAGATAGATAGATAGATAGATAGATAGATAGATAGATAGATAGATATGATATGAGGTAGATAGATAGATAGATAGATAGATAGATAGATAGATAGATAGATAGATAGATAGATAGATAGATAGATAGATAGATAGATAGATAGATAGATAGATAGATAGATAGATAGATAGATAGATAGATAGATAGATAGATAGATAGATAGATAGATAGATAGATAGATAGATAGATAGATAGATAGATAGATAGATATGAGGTAGATATGGGATAGATAGTCATTATAGCAGCGGAGGATGGGTTTATGTAATGTAGTATATATGTGATATTCCTCAAACTGAATGCAAACAATTAGAGGCATGCGCGTCCTGTGCTGGTGGCGGCTCCTCATGCCGGGGTGCTGGGTCACTGATCTTTCCACCAATCCTTGTTTTATGTGAATCACAGGACATGGAGCACAGAATCAGTGACCCATATATAACAAATGACCTGTATACATACTTCTCCTGGTGTCAGGCCTTGAGTCGCCATCAACCATTCATTAGTTAGTCTGGTTTCAAACGTCCCCAATGCAGACACATTTTGGCGTCTTTATTACGGATGCAACACTCAGACGCCCTGCGGTTTTACCTAACCGAATTTACAGATGTGTCCACCCTTACCTTTGCTTGAATTTGGTTATGGACTCCAATATATCTTGAATCAAATTCAATACAATATCATAAAATACTAGTAAAACTCTCGACAAGCTGCAATCCACATTACAACCACTGGGTGGCCACATATACATAGACATCTCGTGATAGAATATCGCGAAATCATGTCTTTTTTAAAGCTGATCAGCAGCTCAGGATAGGTTGAGATAAGAGGAAAGGTAAGAAAGGACACATCTATAGATCCCCACAGATCCCTATAGCATTCTAGACGCAAGACATTTTATAAAGGGCCAATGGGCCTATTGCCCTTGTGTCTCCACCATCTAGCGACCACCTCCACTCAGTCAACTTAACATGAGTATCCAATTTTGGAACAGCAAAGGCCATAGGGGAAATGCGAAAGATTTGGATCCCTTGATGATAAAACATTTAATATGCAGTAGAGACTTAGGCCAGGTTCCGAAGGTTCGGATTCGCTGCATAAAACGTCCGTAAATTGACCGTTGTCATGGTGACGCGTACTTTGCCCTCCGGTCCAGCCTCCCTGGATTGTCTGCAGTGGTCACATGGGATGAAACGTCATCCCAGGAGGCTGGACTGGAGGAAGAAGCAGGGAGTTCTGGGTAAGTATATACTTTTATTTATTTTTCTGAGTTTCGATGTTTGCGGTGGAATCGCTGCGATTTCGCCGCAAAAGTCGTAACACTTGGCTTTCTGTTGCGGGTTTCGCATCCCCATTGAACTCATTAGGGAAAACCCGCAACAGAAAAGCAATGAAAACGCAGCATAAATTGATACGCTGCGGATTTAAATTCAGCGCCAGGTCAGATCATGAAAGTTTACGCTGCGATTTTTTTCTGCCGCGTGGGCGTGAGATTTTCTGAATCTCATCCACTTTGCTGCTACAGTAAATGCTGCGGAATTTCCGCACAGAATTGCGTTGCAGAAATCCCGCAGCGTTTACGCTAGGTGGGCATCCGGGCCTTCTAGTTCACCCCTGGAATGCCAGTACAGACGACTACAAAGCCAGCTGCAGATTTGGGCACTATATGGCACTGTTATTTGGCTGCTATATATCGCTGTATTATTTGAGAACTGTATGACTCTGTAATTGGGGCAAGAACAAGAAAAGGGAAGGGTCACCGCTGTGAAATGTTTTGCCAAGGAGCCTCCTTCATCCACAGTAGTCACCGATGTAGTGCAGCTCCTGTTGCTAGGCAACTGCTTGAATTTTATTTTAAATTCCTTGAGTGTCCCTTTAAGATAGAATATATACTTAATATTAAAAAAAATATGAACGGATCCTTCCCAAACCATTACGCTTCTATGCTAAAGAAAAAAAATGACCACATGAAATAATACTTAGACGTTCTGACACTGGTAATTTGAAATAAATAAAGCTGACATGGCATTTCTGGCGCGCCTTGGCAGCAGAGACCCCGTACATTGTAAGGTAGCTTGTTTTTCTTTCTTATTATATAGATTTTTTTACATTGTAATTTCTGCTGAATTGGAACCAGTGGCTGCAGGAGTCGGAGTGCTCCCCCGGGGACCCCTTAACTCCTGAGATAGTTACCTTTTTATGGGCCGGGGGTTTCTGGCTGCCCGAATACTTACAATGGCTGCTATCCAAGGCGTGCTACGACTGTCTGTTACGGTAACTATGGCAATGGAACACAACATGGCAGCTACGTATGAAGAGGTCCAAGGTGGAATTCAGTAGAATTTGTTGTATCTTTTTTTTTTTTTTTTTTACTAAAAAAATTTCTTGAGCTAGATAAGAAGACTATAATCAGCAATTGTCTAATATACTCGTACCTTTATGACCTCAATTTAATCCTTTGCGAGTGCGAATAACGGTACAATAACACAAAGCGGTAGTGATGCGGAAGAAATGCGCATCAATACTGCACCGCAAAAATAGTGGTTTTGCCGCAAATACTGTCACATTTTGCTCGCAGTTCTAGGAAAATGTTTTTAGAACTATTTATTTTAAAAAAAACGCAAATACAACTGCGGCAATGACTACTTGTTGTTGCCACTTTTTTTGCCGTGCAGTAATGGCGCAGCTAAGACCGGCTTCAGATTTCCGCTTTTTACCATGTGCATTACAACTTCTATTCCCGAACTGAGCATAGATCACCATAGATCTCTATGGTGTTCAATTCCCCTGCAGTGCCACCACAGGAGACATGAAGAATTACACAGTACTCATTAGAATCAATGGGCTATCTGTATAATGAATGAACAAGCCCGTTCCTCCAAAGTGAGAGACACTCTTTATGCTCCGGAATAGGGGACCCCTCTATTAACTCAGAACTACCTAATAAGGAATTTAAAAATAGGTTTTCGGAACTAATCAACCCCTTTGAACCATTGACTGTATTCTCCAAAATATCAATTCAGGATACAACACTCCAGACTTATATCAAAGCAATTATGAACCTATCCGCCGCAGGCTACAAAGCTCCAGACATTTAATAAACCTACATACACATTATATATAAAGTACAAATCCTTTAATCCGGCATTAATGGGACACCGATGCGACATTTATCTGTGAACTTGTGGGACCCTGGAAGCCCCATCCTGATTAGCCCAAAAACAGCCCCAAAACAGTTTAAAAAAAACACGTCTTTTTTGTGCTAATTTACATAAGCCCCGTTCCTTTCACCGTCCAGTTTGCTGGTACGGGATAGGTGCTGGATTATCAAATATTCTGGATAATTGGACAGTCATAAAATATGTATCAGTCTTCAGATTTTCCTGATGTCCCTGTGCTGTGGGGACACTGTGGTCACTGATGATTTTCTTTCCGGCTAATAAAATATATACTTGTCCCATCAGGACACTCCCTGTCCATATACCCTATGAGGGAATATACACATCATAGAGGGGGTATCCCGCTTAGGACTCCCCCCTTTATTAGCCGGAAAGGAGGGCCTCTGCAAAAAGGTCAGCATGCAATACTACAGGAGTGTGCGCCTGAAGATCGCCCCAGCGATCGCCAGGGATTTCAGCTTCCAGATCCGCAGCGATCATTTGATTTCTAGCCGATCCTCATTCAGAAAAGGGATTGTCAAGATAGGACAATATTTTTTTGGACCCTGCAGAACCTCAATACTGTTAAAAGGGGAAAGAAAATCACCGGCGACCACCCTGTTCCCTCCATGACACAGACAGTAAAGGGACAGCTAAAGCAGCTCAAAAGTGTGAGAATCCCGCAAACAGCTCCTCATATCTCAGCATCCTGAACCCCTGTGAGTGTAATACAAGAAGTGTGAGATATTGGGATTATCTGCTATCAAACCCAAATTTCTAGATTATGAGTGGAGTTACACTTTAAGCCTCAATAGTAATAACATTTCTGGTTTATTAACCCCTCGGTCACCCACCCACGCCAATTTCCAATCATTTATAAGGGGATGCGCAGTCTTATTCTTTACTCATTTACTTGGTTTCTGCAAATAATATCTTTCTTTCTTTCTTTTCCTTCCATCTTGCAATTCTACAGAAACCACTTTCTCCAGGCCCAGAACGGCCAAACCTCAGCCTGATCTAATTTGCGATTTAAACGTTATTCATAAGAAAATGTGCGATTTCAAAATTTCGATGCAGCCTTAAATTTTCTCGTGGAAACCGCAGGAAATCTGCGCTGACTACGGCGAAGGGCAGAGGAAGAATCGCTCTGCAGAAGATGTGTCGGGACCCCGCAGCGCGGTGCACATTACTCCACGCGTTTCCAAATAAAATCTCTTCCAGGGAAGACGGGAGGGTGGAGAGGATTTGGTTTCTTGACTGTAATGATTTCTGACATGGAAATAGAACGGCACAAAAGCTCAGACATGATATCATATTAAACACCATGTCCTGTATGAAATACACGTTTGGCAGCGCCGGCCTTGGAAGCGCCCGGGGGCGCTAAAAACAAGTCTGATGTAGAGCGGAAAAGAAAAAACGTACAATAAGATCTTTCAAGAAAACCCATCTGGGAAAAGAAACGGCATTGTCCTAATATAACGGGATCATCGCCCCTAAAGGGTAACGCCTCAAAGAGGTCAAGTGCTTTTAATATTGCGTTCTCCAAAGTCGCCATCTGCAAAAATACTTTAGTTGGCAAAGATCAGCGCGGTGACTAAAAATGTATCATTCATAGCAATGCTCAGCAGACGTGTCTATATATTTGTGGTAGAGTCTCTAACAGGCCTAAAAGACTAGACCTGTGGCAATGATGGACGTATCACTCTGCTTGCTGTCAGTGAATAAGAACATTCTTGTTTACCTCTAACGGCTCAAGACTTCTGCAGGCCTAATATTACAGCAGGGGAGGGTTTGCTACAATTGTATCCATTCTAGACTGAAGTGAACAGTGTGGACTTCAGGCTGTTACATTTTACCTGCACTGATACATTGTAACAAACTATCAGGATAGAAGAGACATTTCTGCTGCTGATGGGTTTATCTGTGGGAGGATTGTTTAGACTGGATACAATTGTAAGGCCCCAATTTACAAGCTTTTTGCCTATGTTTAATGTATACGCTGGGAAAACTTGAGACGTATACGTTAAACATAGGCTGAGATGAATATCTAGCAGTGGCATTCGTCACCCATAGGCTATTATGGCATTTGTTTAACGCATACGTCATGAAAGTTCATGCCGTTTTCATGGCGCATGCGTTAAATTGATGCCATAATAGCCTATGGGTGACATATGCCACTGTTAGGCACCTATAGACTTTAAGGGTATGTTCACACGCTGAGTCAAAAACGTCTGAAAATACGGAACTGTTTTCAAGGGAAAACAGCTCCTGATTTTCAGATGTTTTTCAAGCTACTCGCGTTTTTCGCCTCGTTTATTACGGACGTTTTTGGAGCTTTTTTCAATAGAATCAATGAAAAACGGCCCGAAAAACGTCCCAAGAAGTGACCTGCCCTTCTTTTTCACGGCAGTTTTTTAACGCAGCCGTTTTTCAAAACGGCCGCGTAAAGAAACGGCCCATCGGAACAGAATGCCATTTTTCCCATTGAAATCAATGGGCAGAAGTTTGGAGGCGTTCTGCTTCCGATTTTTTGGCAGTTTTTCGTCCGTTTAAGTGTGAACATACCCTCATGGTTTCCCTTGATACGTCATGAAAAGCTACTGAAAAGCTTGTGATGTAAACGTTTAACAGACGACTGTGACGTCTGCCATACAGTGACATCCGCCACCTATAGACTCGCGTTAAAATAACGTGCACCACTCTGTATACTTTATTTGCAGGATCCCGTTGTATGGAATAGCATTGACCACTATGCTATTCCATACCTAAAAATATATATATATACCGACGTATACCAGCCTGACGGAGGCCAAAAGGACACTCTTTAGGCCCCTGATAGGCTAATGGACACGTTTAGCGTGTCTGTCAGGAGCTTTCCGGACGTACACGCTAAATATAGGGCCAAAACGTAATGTGAATAGGGCCTTACAGACTCCTAGCTTTTGGAAATATTAGGTCTGTACTTATTTTAAGCCTCTGGATTTCAACAAGAAAGTTTTAATTCACTAACAGCAAGCAGAGATTTTGAAAATAATGAAGAATTGAAACATCAAGTATATTGGAAAGCTGCAGAAGTTTTAATTATATGACAATTTCATTTTATAAGAATGGAAAACCCCTTTAAGATAATAATGAAGACATAGTGGGAACTTTCAAAAAATACCCTGGAAGAGGCGCAACTTGAAACTCCTGGGGCCTAATGCAAAATCCGTCAGGCCGCATGCACACGACCGTATTTTTCATCAGTAATTACGGATACGGAACCATTCATTTCTATGGGCTATTAACACCTTTCCGCGTTTTTACGGATGGGTGTCCGTGCCATAGAAATGATAGAACACGTCCTTTTTACAGCATGGATTCCACATAGAAGCCTATGAGCGCTCCCGTAATTACGGACGGCTATGGATGTGTAGTCCTCCGTAATTACAAAAGCGTTGCTACGCGACGCCGGGTTTGCAGATGTTGCACATCATTCGTGGTTTTCTCCTTTTTGCGAATCCGTAAATACGGATGCTTTACGGACATCCTTCCGTATATGCAGATGATTTACAGATGACTATAAATGAGGCCCTATTTTTCACACGTAATGACGGACCCATTCATTTCTATGGGCTACGGACACCTTTCCGTATTTTTACGGATGGGTGTCCGTGCTGTAGAAATGATCCGCAAATGATAGAACATGTCCTATTCTTGTCAGTAATTACGCCACAAACTCCCCATAGAAGTCTATGGGCGCTTCCGCAATTCCGGATGGCTATGGATGTGCATCCGTAGCCGTCCATAATTGCGGAAGCGTTGCTATGCGACGCCAGGGGAGTAACCAAGAATCCTCCCTGTTTTTTTTTGCGGATCCGTAAATACAGAAGAACTACGGACCGTATTTGTGGATGACTACGGATCCGTATTTGCGTACAATATTTGCGGATGGATGAAAATGCGGTCGTGTGCATGGGGCCTAACCAGACCCCCCACCATGTGCCATTTATAATACTAGTGTCTACCTATATGGTAGGGGGCCTTTGGGCCCCTTCATGCACGAGGGTCCGGCTGCAATTGCTACCTGTGCCCCCCTCCCCCATAGCTACACTTCGGTATACTGGGATTTGTAGTTCCTCAGTAGGAGCAATACAGACCTAAAGTTCATTTAGAAAACGGCAGATAATTCTGTGAGCTCAATATTACAATCCGCAGCAGATTTTTTCCTCTGGCCTTTGGTTGCCCCGACCCTAAAGCCTTAGAAAACAACACGCCTTCGGGAAGAGAATGTAGGAGGTTTATAATAACTAGGAAGAGTCCCGGGATCTCTGCGGGTCCGTGTAATACCGTCCTAATGATAAAAAGCTTTGTGTCTGCGCTTAATAGGGACATTAACTCATTAAGGGATCTGTATTCCCGCAGCTGCTTACGTCCTCCTACTTAGGAGTTTCCTGTAATTTCGCTTTTCTTAAAACAACGCTTTTAGGCCCAGGTTCAGCTTGTAAAATAATAAATTATATGTTACGTGTAATTGTGTGGCTGCAGCTATTCAATTACCGGAGACAATGTTACACGCCCACGTGCAATAGCCGTACTGTGCCTTTAAACCTCATGAGACCCCAATTCCAACATGATTTTAGAAATTGTGTGTAAGAGTGGACGGTCAAGTTGCAATATAAATTTCCAGAACATATGAATCCTTTTTTAAGCATATTAACTTTATAAACAGTTACAGAATACTGCCACCTAGTGGCCATTTTATAATGAAATGTCCACAAACGACCCAAATGGAATTCTGAACCTAAATATCTTAATTTGTTTCTACCTATTTCTTTTAGCAAATATAAAAGGGTTTCCGGTTACCAGGATAAACGTCCATTACCCTACAGCATATAGATACCCTAACATCGAACGACGAGAGCGCACAATGGCACTCACTAAATGGTCTACCGAAGTGCCAACTTCGGAGCAGCAAAATGCCTTACCACATAGGCCCCTCCCCACTGTGAGCCCTCTGGGCCATTCAGCACAGATGAAAAGTCATTGGGGGGGGGGGTACTAGATTCTGCTTCTTGATTGGCTCTTCAAGGACCAATGATCTGGGAAACTTTATGTAAACCAGCTGATCAAAATTTATTAAAATAATTTCCCAGGCAAAAATGAACAGAGATTGAGGGGGCGGGGCCTGACACATAGATCCTCTCTTTTGTGTTTTATGAATCCCTGTGTCATGCCCCGCCCACTCTGACCCTGCTCTAGATAAAATGTATCTGTCTTGTGATTGTTCCTTCAACTTTGTGTTTCAAAACTTTTACAAATATCACAAGGTGCATTTAACGCCAGTTTTGCTGAGAAAATATACGATTAAGTGATGGAATCCCCCAAAGGTTATCAGAGGTTTTTGACCCTTGACCTGCTTACTTTACTATTGGATAAAACTGCAGCTTCGCTGATAGATTAAATAATATATATATGTAAATAAAAGTGGCGTGTTCTATCTCACAAGCGCTGACTGTACTGCGGCCCCTCCACCCCCCCCCCCCAATGAGGGTCCTACTGTCAACATAGCTTCTCCATAGGACCGACATACCAAACAGGACCGGCCATAGACATTACAAACCTATCGGCTATTACCGCAACTTCACTGAGTATTGGTTGAATTTTTTTCCACTAATTTCTGGGTGACCCAACAGACTGTGGAGGATATAGTTGAAATCGGTAAAATCGAGAAGTAATGTTTATGTATGAATGACAATTGCCAGTGTATTCCCTGGTTAGAACGGTCCACAATAATAAGCTGATCACAGCATATGCCAGTGATGGAACCACCAGCGATCAGTTGTAATCTGTGGCCTGTTCAATTTCCCTGCAGCGCCACCACAGGGGAAATGAAGAATTACATGAAATTAATTGGCTGTCCATGTGATGTACAGACGGGCCAGGTCCTCCAGAGAGAGAGAGAGAGAGAGACGCTCTTTGCTGCTCTTCACTACAGCTCATTCATGGAGGTCCCAAGCAAAGGACCCCTCATTAACTCTCCTTTAACTCAGAAACAAAATACGGTAACCCCTTTATTAAATCCCCCCTAATGTTCTAATTAATCTGTGACCAAGAACGAGGCTATATGGCTATGGTTGAAATATCAGTCCCATCATGTACTGCCAACTGACATGCTGGTACTTGTAGTCCCACAATAGTTACAAAAGCCCCAACCATAAGCAATCTGACCTACCCAACGACGATGACGAGATCTCCTAATGGCGACAAAGACGTGAATACAAAATACTATTGTGTTTCACCGGCAATGAGGCAACGCAGAAGTTTATTTTTACAGTTTGCGGGGAACTTCAGGTCCATTTAAATGGAAAAACAGAGCAGGACGGCCTGTGAGTGAGACACAACATAGGACAGGGAAACATACAGGCGGACTGCATACATAAAGGGGGGAATTGTTCTGTCTCAAGTCTTTGTTTATTTAGTAATATTTGACATGCGGCGAGCAAAATGTGTTTCTTTCGTTCAGTCTGTGTTATAGGACGCATGGCACTCGTCAGCCGCCTCCCGAGGAACGCGCCAGATCCGCTTCATCCCCGGACCCCGGACCCACCCATAATCCACAGACGTATCCGAGTGCTGGAGTAGCAGCCATACAATGATTGTAATGGAAACATGATCTGATATTGTCCCCATTGATAAAGGGGATATTCACACGTCAATGCTATGATGAACGCCACCGCCACCCGCACCCGCCAAAATAAACATTTCACCTTTTAAAAAAATCCCATACACACGATGCGTTTTGAAAGGGTTTGGGGTTTTATGAAAATGAATGTATAATGAAAAGTTCTGCAACTTTTGTGTTTCAAGATCTTTACTTGCAGTCAGTGAATGGGAACATTCCACACTTGTACTTCTGTATGAAACACAAACTACCCTTGTACTTCTAACAACTGAGAATTTGCTACAATTGCATCCAGTCTAGTTAATGCTATGTGAGTTGAACAGCCTGGACTCCAGACTGAAACATTTTACATGCACTGATACATTGTAACAAACTATGAAGACAGTTTATAACTAAAGTTTGTAGTAGAATTGCCATTGGAGCCAAATTAAACTGGTGAAAACATGTGTGCCCCCGTTATACTGTGAAAAACATTATACCACCTCACAGAGCCCACATAATAGTGCCATACAGAGCATATATAATAGTACCATACAGAGCCTACAAAATAGTACCATACAGAGCCTACATAATAGTACCAGAAAGTGCCTACATAATAGTACCATACAGAGCGTACATAATAGTGCCATACAGAGCCTACAAAATAGTACCATACAGAGCCTACATAATAGTACCAGAAAGTGCCTACATAATAGTACCATACAGAGCCTACATAATAGTGCCATACAGAGCCTATATAATAACACCATACAGTGCCTACATAATAGTACCATACAGAGCCTACATAATAGTACCATACAGAGCCTACATAATAGTACCATACAGAGCCTACAAAATAGTACCATACAGAGCCTACATAATAGTACCATACAGAGCCTACATAATAGTACCATACAGAGCCTACATAATAGTACCATACAGTGCCTACAAAATAGTACCATACAGTGCCTACATAATAGTACCAGAAAGTGCCTACATAATAGTACCATACAGAGCGTACATAATAGTGCCATACAGAGCCTATATAATAACACCATACAGTGCCTACATAATAATACCATAGAGTGCCTACATAATAGTACCAGACAGTGCCTACATAATAGTACCATACAGAGCCTACAAAATAGTACCATATAGTGCCTATATAATAGTACCATACAGAGCCTACATAATAATACCATACAGTGCCTACAAAATAGTACCATACATTCCCTTCATAATAGTACCAGAAAGTGCCTACATAATAGTATCATACAGTGCCTACATAATACTACCATACAGAGCGTACATAATAGTACCATACAGAGCCTATATAATAATACCATACAGTGCCTACATAATAATACCATAGATTGGCTGCATAATAGTACCATACAGAGCCTACATAATAGTACCATACAGAGCCTACATAATAGTACCATACAGAGCCTACATAATAGTCCCATACAGAGCCTACATAATAGTACCATACAGAGCCTACATAATAGTCCCATACAGTGCCTACATAATACTACCATACAGAGCGTACATAATAGTCCCATACAGAGCCTACATAATAGTATTATACAGAGCCTACATAATAGTACCATACAGAGCCTACATAATAGTACCATACAGAGCCTACATAATAGTACCATACAGAGCCTACATAATAGTACCATACAGAGCCTACATAAGAGTACCATACAGTGCCTACAGAATAGTCCCATACAGAGCCCACATAATAGTACCATACAGAGCCTACATAATAGTACCATACAGTGCCTACAGTATAGTCCCATACAGTGCCTACATAATAGTACCATACAGTGCCTACATAATAGT
Source organism: Rhinoderma darwinii (assembly GCF_050947455.1). Lineage (NCBI taxonomy): Eukaryota > Metazoa > Chordata > Amphibia > Anura > Rhinodermatidae > Rhinoderma > Rhinoderma darwinii. The sequence goes on along the minus strand of NC_134693.1, from coordinate 11,698,139 downwards.
ACCAGAAAGTGCCTACATAATAGTACCATACAGTGCCTACAGAATAGTCTCATACAGTGCCTACATAATAGTACCATACAGTGCCTACATAATAGTACCATACAGTTCCTATATATAAGGGATCAGTTTGCTACTAGGGTAGAAGTTTGGTCTCTGCATGAAGCAGGCCTATTAATGGTGGAGTAACGGGTGCAATAGAAAAGAGGTGACCACCACCTGCAGATTGTCTTGAGGACTGAAAACTGCCCTATGTTGAATACGTGGGGGAAGAAGTGAGTACAAGTGACCACAGCAAGAGGAATCTGCAAACAGCACCACATATCTCAGCGTCCTGGACCCTTGCGATTGTAATATTTGTCATGCAGGACATCTCTATTAAAACCAAGCTTCCCATGGGTCCATTCACACGTTGCCATTAAGATGTGAAAAGAACCACATTTAAAAAAACGCATCTGAAAACCGCATGCATTTCTACCGCAATTTGGTGCGTTTTTCGATGCGGATGCATTATTTACTGAAACCGCATTGAAAAATGCATCAAATCGCTGTAAAAATGCATGCGGTTTTTGGATGTGTTTTGACAATGCAGTTCTAACCGCACCTAAATCGCGATGTGTGAATAGACCCTAACAGCAAGGTATGTTATTTTTCTGGCGGCGTCCCCTGCAGTATGATGTACAGATGTATAATGAAGGTATTTAGCGGTTTTATTGCAGTCTGGGTCTGGTAATTAAGCAGAGACATCTCCATGTGCTGACGTATGGATTTCTCTGCGCTATAGTTGTACTCCAGCACCTGAGATTATCAGCAGGTATTAATGAGCGATAATTAGACGTCTCTTTTATCTGCCGGATTGCACCAGCTGCTCCTAATATTTGCTCAATCCAACTAAACCTCATTAAATTAGATTACGCTGAGAGCAGACACAGTTCTTTGTAGTGTCCCATCCAAACAAATACCCAAGTCTGGGTGACGACCCAACCCTGAGGTGTCACATTAAGCAATGTCCATCAGAATTCACAGCTCAGCCCTGGGAACGACCATAAAAATCTGGGGTTTTTTACATTTAATCTATCTCTGCCCCATACAGAGGTTACAGCGATTATAATAAACCAGCTTAAAGGGGCGGTACACCTAAAGACAGCCGCGCAGCGGTGTTATAAGAGGAGCGGCTGATATCAGTCTCACCTATAGATGTAAATGTCTCTAGAGAATCTCAGCACTGGGGATATGTGACATAATGTAGTGATCATGGGATGGCAAGGGTTATACTGGACATACTGGCAATCATCCTATTAAGGACCAGTCACCTCTGGCCAATAGGAAATGGCTGATAACAGGGTACAGTAGATTGAATTAAACTGGACACCAAATTTGAAATTGAAGGTTTAGTGACCCTTTATACCATACCGTTTGTGCTTTGAGAATTATACAGAACATATACGTGGGTAAATATTGTTTTGTAGCAAAATAAAGTAATTCGTTTATATATTAACACAAAATTTGCATGAAAGATTACACTCTATCTCCCTATGTTCCCCAATTACCTGATAGTCTTGATTTCCCACTGAGATTATGGTGAGCTTGTGCATATACACAGAGAGACAAACTGAACAAACAAAACTGTAGTGTAAAGCATGGGGGAAGATGTCACTGATTGTAGCCATGTCCTAATTCAGCAGGGCTTAATAGCAGCCAAAACTGAATAAAATAAACCATATTTATAGATCATTTAAAGGGAGAGACAGGGAGGCAGTAATATCTGTACCTACATCATTTACAGGGAGAGACAGGGAGGCAGTAATATCTGTACCTACATTATTTACAGGGAGAGACAGGGAGGCAGTACTATCTGTGCTTACATCTTTTACAGGGAGGCAATACTATCTGTACCTACATAATTTGCAGGGAAAAACAGGGAGGCAGTACTATATGTACTTACATAATTTACAGGGAGGCAGTACTATCTGTACCTACATCATTTACAGGGAGAGAAGCAGAGGTAGTACTATCTATACCAGGGGTGGGGGGCCGTACAAAATTCACGGGCCGTCCAAAATTATAAACTTAAAAATTAGCCTGCAATATTTGGTCAAACATTTAATTAACTCCCCCCTAATGTGATGTCTGGATCTGCTTCTCTTTGGTGAGGCGTGTGATGTTCGCCGGTATTGATGATGTTGCTACTGCGTCGCTCAGTCTGGAGGGGTCGAAACTTTGGTAAGTTTTGAAAAGAACTCGCAGCAGTAAGTTGTTCCGACTCACTTACTTGAGATGGGTTTTCACATCAAGGACATTTATGGCATATCCACAGGATCCACCCTATGTCTAGAATATCAGATAGATTCACCTATCTCTAGAACGAGGCCCCCTAAACCCCGTTCTACCTCTCTGTGTTGCGGCTGATTTCCGACCATGAAGAAAAAAACAGCGTAGCTCGCTGAGCTTCGCTGTTTCCGTAACTCCCATAGTAGTGAATGGTAGATACAGAAGCAGCGTAGAATGCAAGCTGCGCTGTTTCCGTAACTACCGTTCAGTTCTATGGGACTTAGAGAAACAGCGTAGCTCAGAGAGCTACGCTGTTTTCTTCTTCATGGTCATAAATCAGCCGGAACACAGAGAAGTAGAATGGGGTTTAGGGGGCCCCGTTCTAGAGATAGGTGCAGGTCCCAGAGGTGGAACCCGCATCTATCTGACATTTATGACATATCCTGTGGATATGCCATAAACGTCTCAAATGGGAAAAGCCCTGACTTTGTGTTCTCCTCTAAAATAGGTCCTGTCACGTTTGTAACATCTTGTAGCACAAAAACCACGGGGGCACCGGCGGTAAGAATGGGGTCGGTGCATACGGTGACGGGAGTGGACCAGTCCGGTCACCTGAACTCACATCACTGATGTGAGGTCAGGTTTCCGGACTGGTCCACCCTTGGGCCGTCACGTACAGACCTCACACAGACCGCTGCCGCCGCCATACTTGACTCCGTTCGCCCTCCTCCTGCTCCTAAATGTAGAGTGAGTAGGGTGGCCGGAGCAAAGAAGCGAACGACGCGACGGCAGTTTGGTCTGAGTGAGGTCAGGCCAGACCAAACAATCTCGCGGGGCCTTCTACGGCCTGCAGGCCAGAGGTTCCTCACCCCTAATCTGTACCTACATGAATACCTATGAATACCGTAGTCGACTATGCTATTGATTGCGTCAAAACGACGGAACCCGTGCACAACGGAGACAAACGGAAGCCATTTGAACCGGATCCATCACCATTGAAATCAATGGTAATGGAAACGGAAACCTCTAGTTTCCGTTTGTGTCAGTCAGGGCTCCGTACCGACAGAAAGCTCCGTTGGAACGGAGCCCTGATGCAGATGTGAACGCAGCCTTACAGGGAGAGACAGGGAGGCAGTACTATATGTACCTACATTTATATGGACAGACAGGGAGGCAGCACTATCTGTACCTACATCATTTACAGAGATAGAGAGGCAGTACTATCTGGCAGTATTATTTGTGTCTACATTATTTGCTTGTAGGAAGTACTATCCATGAAAACGTCATTTATAGTGAGAGGCAAGAAGGCAGTACTATCTGTACCTACATCATTTATATGGAGAGACAGGGAGGCAGTACTATCTGACCTACATCATTTATATGGAGAGACAGGGAGGCAGTACTATCTGTACCTACATTTATATGGAGAGACAGGGAGGCAGTACTATCTGTACCTACATCATTTACATGGAGAGACAGGGAGGCAGTACTATCTGTACCTACATCATTTACAGAGATAGAGAGGCAGTACTATCTGGCAGTATTATTTGTGTCTACATTATTTGCTTGTAGGAAGTACTATCCATGCACACGTCATTTATAGTGAGAGGCAAGAAGACAGTACTATCTGTGCCTGATTATTTTGTACTCAATCATGTACTGCCCCCTCTAGCATGGTGACTACTACATTACGCTAAAACCGAAGTACAGAGAAGGTGGTCACTAAATAGGCTGTTGCTATGCAATAATCCAAAGAATGCATTGTTATAAAGAAACAAATAATAATAATAGTAATAATAATAATACCGTAATTACAATGATGATGATAATGCACAGGAGGCATTTCAGGTACATGGGGAAGGGGTGGACTATAATATAGAGATGAAATATTTGCTGGAGTTCTGCTTGAGTTGTTCCCACCATTGCTCGGCACAGTGGCGTTAAGGGTCAGTTTCTAAAATTATTCCAGATATCAGAGGGCGACTCATTACTATTGATATGGCCATTAATCAAAGGTCATTGGTTTAGAAGTAGACAGATAAGCGGCGGCCGCTGTGTGTTCTGCCATTCACACAGTATCTGCCCAGATAACTTATCTCCTAAAGAAGAAAAATCATCAATTTCTTCATAAACCCCAAATACAGAAAAAGGAACATGGCGGAGCTGCGGGATTCGGCTGCGATCAATCACCTGGTGTGTATTTTACACTGACGTCTCATAAACATGGAGCTTAGTGTAGTCATACAGCTTAGCACATGGACAATCCGATAACATAAATTGTGCTCTATGTTTGGGAATGGGGGGCGATCTGTGCGGAGACTCCAAGGCGCTCTCTAGGGGGCGCAGCAATATTGTCTAAAATCTAAATAAATGATAATGTAATCATGTCTGGGGGTCGTCTTCTATCTATTCTAATGCTCTGTTTCTGGAAAGTTGGGTGACAACCATTATGGCTGCCATTACAGCTCCTGTCAGTCGGCTTTTCCAGACTTCTGAATGGTAAAACTGCCAAGTCCTGCAGTGATCTGAGACTGGGGGATGATTTCCTGCATTTCTGATTGAGGAAACTAGAAAAGTTGGGTGACAACCTCTACGGTACAGGTAATGGCACCCCAGCAGTCAATGCAATGACAGACGCCGGCACATATTGCTGTGGCAACCCTGGAGCGAATTGCAATGCCGGCCATATTGGTTGTCACCCAACTTTCCCAGAAGCAGATACATAGAGAGGAAGACAACTCCAGGACTTGGGTGTGCATTACATTGAGCAGCGGGCATGGCATGCTGGGAACTTATATGGCAAGCTGCGACCCCCAGGTTATGCCTGCCTTGGTTTAGTGTGTTAGCAAGTGTATCATGTTTAACCCCTCAGGCCCCGGACAGCAGGCCATGCCCTGTCAACTCATGCAGATTAATGCAACAGCCTTCAAAGGCCAACCCAGCTGGGGTCATAAGGGCTCTTTGTGCCTCTTTACCCCCTGTGGGGGACAGAAGAAATACCCAAGATTTTCGTATTAGCTTTTCCCCCAGACCTACGAGTGCCCCATTATCTTTGTATTATAATGGGGTCAACTTCAGCACATTCATAGCCCTCCTCATTAACCGACTGACAAATGAAAAAGCCGCAATGTATCCCTGATGGGTTATCGCCTGCGTTCCTGCTGACAACCGGCCTGCGCAGGATACCCGCACCTCTATCTGTCTCTGTCACCATTCAGACTGGAGCAGATGAAAAGCACATGGACTATTATAAATATCTGCTGCTGTAAGGAGGTGTCTGGGCGCTTGTACCTCCTGGACCCCCAGGACACAGGGACTTGGTGTCTTTCACCATGTATGATAAAGCAAATAAAAAATAACTTGCAGCAGACAGATGGACGAGAAAAAAGTTGTCAGAATATACGGCGGTCAGAACCGATTCACACACATCGTTTTGTTGCGTTTTTTGGTTGCGGTTTTTTAGACTGGCCAGATGTTACATTAACGTCTATAGTCAAATATGACATGAAATACATACACTGCGTTTTGGTTTGTGCCATTTTTGTTGCGTTTTTGTGCTCATTGGCGTTTTTCCTAAAACGCAGCAAGCTCAGGGTATGTCATTTTTCTGATGTCTTTTTCCATAGGCTTCTCTATAGGATTTCAAACAAAGTCATAAAAGATGAATGTACAAAATGACACTAAATAAAAAAACGGCAGTAAAAAAGCCATAAAAAATACTTATATGTTTTAAAAACTGCTGGCGTATTGAAATTAGTTTTTTTTTTCCCATGCATTTTAAAATGCCAGAAAAAAAATCTATGTGTGACGAAAGTCTTGTCAAAGTATGGCGCCTCCATTTGTTTTAAGGGCGTGGCTAATCAGTCGCAACATTATTACATATGTATCAACTCATCAAAAAAAATCAAAACTTCTATGGTTTGGAGTCCAGGTCGTAACTAGTTAACATGTGAATCATAATACATATATAATGGCCACCTCTAGACAGAACACATCAATATATTCACTCATTGTGTGTTATGGGTTGAGGGGGTGAATCAGCAGATAGGGCAGATCAGTCTGTCCATCTCTATTTATAACATATCATTACATCACACACACATTGCCCACTCCTACATGTGAATAAGTGACCCCTCCAATACACGTCCTAACATATGACGGGCCCCTTTAATAATACACCATGTACTTCTATATGTTAGTGATCCCCCTAAAAAAAAAAATATTTAATACAGGACTGCCATTACTATATGTGAGTGTCCGATAATATGGCTGAGCTTTTAATGTCAACATGTACATGTAAAGGACCCCTTTATTATAGGACCGTCCACTTCTGTGTCCTATCATATGACTGACACCTTTTATATGGGACTCTCCTAGATAGATAGATACATAGAAGCTAGATAGAGATAAATATGCGATAGATGGATAGATAGATAGATATGAGATAGATAGATAGATAGATAGATAGATAGATAGATAGATAGATAGATAGATAGATCGATCGATCGATAGATCGATCTCTATCGCACCCCCTATGTGTCCTTTCATATGACTGACCCCTCTAATAAAGGACGTTCTACTTCCATATGTAAGTGCCCCCCACATGTTATATGACTGACTTTTAATATAGGACTGCCCACTTCTATATGTCAATGACCCCCCACATGTCTATTCATAAATGATCCCTTTAATATAGGACATTTCACTTCTACATGTAAGTGACCCCCCCCCCTCTATGTCCTATCATATGACTGCCTCCTTGATGATCCCTTTAATATAGGACATTTCACTTTTATATGTTAATGACCCCCCCCCCCCCTCGCCTCAAATCCTTTAATATAGGACATTTCACTTCTACTGTATATGTAAGTGACCCCCACATGTCCTCTCATATGACTGACCCCTTTATTATAGGACACTTTAATATGTGAATGACCCCCCCCCCCCACATGTCCAATCATCAATGACCCCTTTAATATAGGACATTCCACTTCTATGTATACCCCCCCCCCCTATTGTCTTATCATATGAATGGATAAAGGACAGTCCACTACCATGTGAGTGACCAGCAGCCCCCATCATATGACTGACCCCTTGTGTGAGATTTTCCAGACATAGACTGTGGAATGTAAGTCACCTTTATCCCAGACACTGGCATCACATTATATCCCCATCCCCCATTCCCTGAAAACATAAGGGTGCAAGTCTTACCTTGAGTCCAGTGTCTCCCCATGCCAATGTCAAGCAAAACAATGATGAATAGTGAGGACCAGGGGCATCCCCGCTTCTCCCTGCCCGGGTACATCCCTGTGATTCTGCTATAAATCCTCTGCAGAGCCTTGATTCAGGGTCCCTGTTGCCCCTGGGATGCCCCTGCTTGGGTCTGGGCAGCTTGCAGAGCTCCTGGGGCTGCACACCTCCTCTCTGCTGGTGAAGTTTATGGAGCCAAAGATTTTCCTCCTTTCCGGAGGGCTCTGAGAGGTCGGAGCTGCTTCTACTCTCTGCCTCCTTCTCTCCAAACTTTCTCAACCCCCTTCACTTGTCACTTTCCAAACTCTCTGCAGGGAAAACAGCGCAGAGGAACAGTGCACGCAGCGCCACCTGGCGGCGGAGACGCCCTAATGGCAGCGCTGGTGCTACACTTACAGTAAACAATGTGTCTTGTTTTATAAATAACAATAGTAACAATAATGTGAAATGGAAACAATCAGAAGGGAAACGACAGATATGGCAAGTAAAAGTAACAATTCATTGTAGATACCATGGTTGGATGGTACCCTGTTCTATCGACCTGATCTTGTACTATATCGTGCAGAAATAATACTATGTGTACCAATAATACTGCGAGAGAGTCAATAAACTAGGCAATACCTCTGCATCCTGTTCATAGGTTTGGGCACCAAGTGTAGGATCAGGGGTACAAGCACTGGGGCCACTGGTGTCCCTTCAGTGGGGGTAAGTGATGTGCCCTATGCAGCTGCACAAGATGTCACCCCCCCCCCCCCCCCTAAGGAGAGCTTTAGCAAACAGTATTACACAACTGAAGACACCCAGTATTATTTAGTGAAGCATGGTGCTATTATTTGGGAACTGAATTGTAGTATTATGTGGGCTCTAGTAATATTTGGATACTCTATTGGTTTGGTACTATATGGTGGTATTATGGGGGCTGTATATGATAGTATTATTGAGGCTGTATATGGCAGTATTATGGGGGCTGTTTATGGTGGTATTAGTCTGGCAGTATATGGGGGTATTAATGAGGCTGAATATGGCGGTATTATGGGGGCTGTATACGGCAGTATTATTCTGGCAGTATATGGTGGTATTATTGAGGCTGAATATGGCGGTATTATGGGGGCTGTATACGGCAGTATTATTCTGGCAGTATATGATAGTATTATTGAGGCTGTATATGGCAGTATTATGGGGGCTGTTTATGGTGGTATTAGTCTGGCAGTATATGGGGGTATTAATGAGGCTGTATATGGCGGTATTATTTTGGTAGTATATCATGGTATTATTCTGGCAGTATATGGTGGTATTATTCTGGCAGTGTATGGTGGAATTAATGAGGCTGTGTACGGCAGTATTATTTTGGCAGTATATGGTGGTATTATTCTGGCAGTGTATGGTGGAATTAATGAGGCTGTGTATGGCAGTATTATTTTGGCAGTATATGGTGGTATTATTCTGGCAGTATATAGTGATTTTATTTTGGTAGTATATGGTTATATTATGGAGACTGTATATGGTGTTATTATTCTGGCAGTATATGGCGGTATTATTCTGGCAGTATATGGTCGTTTTATTCTGGCTGTATATGGTGGTATTATGGAGACTGTATACGGTGGTGTTATGGAGGCTGTATATGGTGGTATTATGGGGGCTATATACGGAGGTATTATTCTGGCAGTATTTGGTCGTATTTTTCTGGCCATATATGGTGGTATTATTGAGTCTGTATATGGCAGTATTATGTTGGTAGTATATATCGTGTTATTATTCTGGCAGTATATGGTGGTATTCTGGCAGTATATGGTGGTATTATTCTGTCAGTGTATGGTGGTATTATTGGGGCTGTATATAGCAGTATTATTCTGGCAGTATACGGTGGTATTTTTCTGACAGTATATGGTGGTATTATTCTGGCAGTATATGGTGATATTTTTCTGGCAGTATATGGTGGTATTATTTCAGCAGTATATAGTGGTATTATTCTGGCAGCATATGGTGGCATTTTTCTGGCAGTATATGGCAGTATTATTCTGGCAGTGTATGGCGGTATTATGGAGGCTGTATATAGTGGTATTATTCTGGCAGTATATGGTGGTATTATTCTGGCAGTATATGGTGGTATTATGTATCATGTATATATCAGTATTATTCTGGTAGTATATGGTGGTATTTTTCTGGCAGTATATGGTGGTATTATTCTGGCAGTATATGGTGTTACTATTCTGGCAGTATATGGTGGTATTATTCTGTCAGTATATAGTGGTATTATTCTAGCAGTATTTGGTGGTATTATTCTGGCAGTATTTGGTGGTATTATTCTGGCAGTATATGGTGGTATTATTCTGGCAGTATTTGGTGGTGTTATTCTGGCAGTATATGGTGGTATTATTCTGGCAGTATATGGTGTTACTGTTCTGGCAGTATATGGTGGTATTATTCTGTCAGTATATAGTGGTATTATTCTAGCAGTATTTGGTGGTATTATTCTGGCAGTATTTGGTGGTATTATTCTGGCAGTATTTGGTGGTATTATTCTGGCAGTATATGGTGGTATTATTCTGGCAGTATATGGTGGTATTATTCTGGCAGTATTTGGTGGTATTATTCTAGCAGTATTTGGTGGTGTTATTCTGGCAGTATATGGTGGTATTATTCTGGCAGTATATGGTGTTACTATTCTGGCAGTATATGGTGGTATTATTCTGTCAGTATATAGTGGTATTATTCTAGCAGTATTTGGTGGTATTATTCTGGCAGTATTTGGTGGTATTATCCTGGCAGTATTTGGTGGTGTTATTCTGGCAGTATATGGTGGTATTATTCTGTCAGTATATAGTGGTATTATTCTAGCAGTATTTGGTGGTATTATTCTGGCAGTATATGGTGGTATTATTCTGGCAGTATTTGGTGGTATTATTCTGGCAGTATATGGTGGTATTATTCTGGCAGTATATGGTGGTATTATTCTGGCAGTATATGGTGGTATTATTCTAGCAGTATTTGGTGGTATTATTCTGGCAGTATTTGGTGGTATTATTCTGGCAGTATATGGTGTTACTATTCTGGCAGTATATGGTGTTACTATTCTGGCAGTATATGGTGTTACTATTCTGGCAGTATATAGTGGTATTATTCTGGCAGTATATGGTGGTATTATTCTAGCAGTATTTGGTGGTATTATTCTGGCAGTATTTGGTGGTATTATTCTGGCAGTATTTGGTGGTATTATTCCGGCAGTATATGGTGGTATTATTCTGGCAGTATATGGTGGTATTATTCTGGCAGTATTTGGTGGTATTATTCTGGCAGTATTTGGTGGTATTATTCTGGCAGTGTATGTTGGTATTACTGAGGCTGTATATATCAGTATTATTCTGGCAGTATATGGTGGTATTATTCTGGCAGTATTTGGTGGTATTATTCTGGCAGTATTTGGTGGTATTATTCTGGCAGTATTTGGTGGTATTATTCTGGCAGTATATAGTGGTATTATTCTGGCAGTATATAGTGGTATTATTCTGGCAGTATACGGTGGTATTATTCTGGCAGTATATGATGTTACTATTCTGGCAGTATATGGTGTTACTATTCTGGCAGTATATGGTGTTACTATTCTGGCAGTATATGGTGGTATTATTATGGCAGTATATAGTGGTATTATTCTGGCAGTATATGGTGGTATTATTCTGGCAGTATATGGTGTTACTATTCTGGCAGTATATGGTGTTACTATTCTGGCAGTATATGGTGTTACTATTCTGGCAGTATATGGTGGTATTATTCTGGCAGTATATGGTGGTATTATTCTGGCAGTATATGGTGTTACTATTCTGGCAGTATATGGTGTTACTATTCTGGCAGTATATGGTGGTATTATTCTGGCAGTATATGGTGGTATTATTCTGGCAGTATATGGTGGTATTATTCTGGCAGTATATGGTGGTATTATTCTGGCAGTATATGGTGGTATTATTCTGGCAGTATATGGTGGTATTATTCTGGCAGTACTTGGTGGTTTGGTGATATTATATGGGCTGAAACTACAGGAAAAACTGTCTAAAAATGACAAATCTAGCCTATTTTTATACACGTCCTATATTTTTATACTCCGTGTAGTTGCAGCTTTATAAGAAACAACAATCCTAATAATATTAAGAGTCCAATGCTCCATCTGTGTCAATGATGTCTGACAAATCCGGTTATCACAAGGTGACACCTCATCGGCCGTATTGCATTATTTGACATGAAATTGTGAGGTGACAGTGCAGATTAGGCAGCAGTAGCTCTTCTATACACAGTCCACTGTTTGCTGATCCCTGGTGACCTCTCTGTGCCTCAGCTAGCCGGGCAGTGGCCACTGGTCTATACACATAGTCATTGTTTATATAAGGCAGAAAAGAGGATTGTAGTCCCTGAATGTAGGAGCAGTCCCCACTCTGTGCCTCACTTTCTAACGTTTTAACATTATAATTCACATGTCATCTCCCAGGTAGATAGATATGGGATATAGTGCTGACATATTCTGCAGCAATGTACAGAAATTGTCACCTGTTCCCAATGAGGATCACAATCTAATTTCTATCTCAAACACGCACATATACTAGAGCCAATTTCATAGACAGACAGACAGACAGATAGATAGATAGATAGATAGATAGATAGATAGATAGATAGATAGATAGATAGATAGATAGATAGATAGATAGATAGATAGATAGAGATGAGATAGATAGATAGATAGATAGATAGATAGATAGATAGATAGATAGATAGATAGATAGATAGATAGATAGATAGATAGATAGATAGATAGAGATGAGATAGATAGATAGATAGATAGATAGATAGATAGATAGATAGATAGATAGATAGATAGATAGATAGATAGA